>NC_046657.1:153086438-153111636 GCF_010883055.1 Belonocnema kinseyi
GAGCTCCAAGGAGATTATGTTGAAAAATTAAAAAAAATTTACCCAAAAAAAATTGTTTTTATACTTCATTCTAAGGACTTATTGAACTACCCTCGTATTATGCGACCAGGACTGTACGTGCATTTCTAACTTAAACAATAAAATAAAAAATAGTAAAATGGATTAAGCAAAATTCCAATTAAGAAGGCGATAGAAATGAAAGTCAAACTTAATATGGGCAACTTGTATCTTAGTAACATTATTATAGATCTAAATAGATATTATATTCGCTTAATATATAGCCGTGGCTTAAATGACAATATAATGAAATACAGCTACATAATATTCATATAAGACCTTAACAATCAATAATGATAATGTTGATGATCTCTATTATCATGATTATTATAATTATATTGTTATTGATAATATATACGCGAAGTAATTACAACGCAAGTGCATTAAACACGAAATATTATAAAATAGCAATGCACTAAAACATAATAATAATGATCATAATAAACTCTATCATTATTATAATTAATATAATAGTATTGTCATTGATAACATACAGTTCACAGTTTTGACTATATAGCTCGTGTGGTTTTTCTGGCAGAGGCGTAAAAGGTTAGAAGGGTTTGGTGTGCTCGGCGATTTTCTTCTTTCGAAAAAAATGGAGCAAAGAGTTTGCATTAAATTTTATGTGAAAAATGGAATCCAGTGCTTTAAAACTCTTGAAATGTTGACAGTTGCATACGGTGAGTCTACTCTGAGTAAGAAAAATGGGTATAAGTGGTACAAGCTGTTCCAAGAAGGCCGAGAGGATGTCGAAGACGAACCTCGCCCTGGATGTCCCAGCACGTCAACAACAGCTGAAAACGTTCAAGCAGTGGAAGAAATGGTGTTGAAAAATCGCCGACTTACCATTAGAGAAGTTGCTGAAGATGCTGGCATATCGGTTGGCTCATGCCATGCTATCTTTTCGGACGTTTTGGCCATGAGACGTGTTTCAGCGAAATTTGTCCCAAAACTGCTTAATTTTGATTAAAAGATCCGACCAAAAACAGCACCACAGTCATGCCTCAGCCTCCATATTCACCGGATTTGGCCCTCAGTGACTTTTTTCTTTTCCCAAAACTGAAGAGACCCATGAAAGGACATCGATTTTCAACGACTGAGGATATAAAAACTGCATCGCTGAAAGAACTCAAGGCTATACCACAAAATGATTATCAGAAGTGCTTCGATGATTGGAAAAAGCATTGGTACAAGTGTATTATATCTGAGGGGGATTACTTTGAAGGGGACAACATAAATATTGAGAAATAAATGAATATTTTTTTAGAAAACCATAAAGTCACCTTATTTTTTGAACACACCTCGTATACCCTAATATAAGTGTGACCTGTTAAGGAATCTGCTTGGCCGGGAGCTGAGCCGAAAACAAGACAATTCAATCCTGGTGATTAAAGAAAATGGTAAAATTCCGGGCCATTAAGTACCTTGTCCAGGCCTTTCAAACTTAGTTTTTTTAAAGAAAGGATGCAAAGAATGGTCGCCTTTAACGATAAATTGTGATTATCATTTACTAGTTCACTACTGAATTTTCTTGAAAATAAAAGAAT
This sequence comes from Belonocnema kinseyi, assembly GCF_010883055.1. Lineage (NCBI taxonomy): Eukaryota > Metazoa > Arthropoda > Insecta > Hymenoptera > Cynipidae > Belonocnema > Belonocnema kinseyi. The sequence goes on from NC_046657.1 coordinate 153,088,043, forward strand.
TCAAACATATGTACTCGTAAAAGGGAAATCATTCATCATAAAATATCGCTGTTCCCTTTTACACCGATGTGAGCAACAATATATATTTCTAAAACACAAAAGTACCATTCATAGGAATAAACTGTTAATTAAAAAAAAAAATAACCATCAACTAGCTGAAACTTCCTGTATAGGAAGCTTAGAGGATCCTGGACATGTTCTTGGACACGATCCTTCACCCGAAGCTGCACAGGTAATCTTAACTGTGCTTCTAAAGGAATTTGGCGAAGAAAACTGTACATATTCCTGCAATAAAATCTGCACCAATAAAGGAACCTTTGAATAATCGACTATAGGTTCCTGTGCAGGTTCCTTTGGTAAGTACCATAAATTCAGGGGCGAGTTTCTATGCACATGCACGTATGGGGTCCTCTACAGAAAGTCGTCGCGAAAACTCATATCGCTCCACCTGTAGGATCCTCAAAAAGCTCCTGTACAGGTAACCGTATCTCCAATTTCTCTGTGAAGCAGCCTGCATAGAATTATTCAAGTTTAATTCAGTTTTCTTTTCTAAATTTCTGTGTAGGCAACTTCAAGATTTACTTTAAGTATTAGTGTACGGGTTCATGTCCAGAAATATGTCCAAAGTCCTCGAATGTTCCTTTAGGTGAATTTTCAGCTGGGTACTTTCATCTTTCTCTATATAATGATCTTAAAAGATATATTTTTGATGCTGCAATATCCATATATAGTAATGCTATTAACACTCCATTTTTTTCAACTTTTTTCCAAGGGTATATAAGCAACCCATAATTCGAGCATGGTTGTATAAATGAGTCCAGAGTTTCGATAATGGGGGCATGGGAGCGATGACGGCCTTTCTAAATGCAAAGGGTAATTTTTCACATGGCCACTTGAGAGCGACGATCTCCGTTTAGAGGGTACAGAGCTGAGCTAAAAGTGGTGATTTTATTTTTTTAAACATTATTTATGACGATGTGCCTAAAGAAAAAAATGTGTTTGTTAAGCAAGGATTATAGGAATTAGCATAATTACCTTTGATGATAAAAACTAAAAATTTTAAATATTTTTCAATATTTTGTACTTAAGCCACTCCCCTAACACCGTCGAAGACAGGTCTTCGAAAAGCCAAAGATTCTGCAAAAAGGTATAATAATTTTGCCTTTGTTCATTCTATTTGATTGTTAAAATTACACAGCCACACAAAAAAAAGTTCTGATCTGGAGGTCTGACTATGTTTACTAAACGTTCTTGGGGTCGCTGAATCCGAATCCGCGCTCCATTTGGCACCATCGGATCATTATTTTGATATAACCTCAAAAAATCAATGTGACAGACGCTTTTTGGAAAAATTTATCGGATTCGCTTAAAACTCGTTACTCACGGGTTTTTGGTGTCGCTAATTACGAATCTGATATTATTTTGTCAAAATTCAAAATGACGAATCCAATATGGTGGGCACTTTTTGGAAAAATTCATCAGATTCGCTTGAAACTCGTTACTCAAGGGTTTTTGCAGTCGCTGGTTATGAATTTAAAGTGCTCTAATTCCAATTTTCAATTCACCTGGAATTACCCAATATCTTGTGTGTGTCTGCAGCCAGGGCACCTTCCCGTGGTGACGGCTGGCAACGGAGAAAATCCGTGAACCGGCTAAGTCCCTGGATCACGGCTTTGATGCCGTCACGGCACACACATGTAGGAAACGTTTTACGATGCATGGTTTCGAATCCCTAGTATCGGCGGCTGGTCAGTTTGAGAAAGCGGGCTCGCACTCGTCGTCATCATACAACCGCAGCTCGACATTGGTCGGTGACTTGGCTAATGTAGAGTATAATGCCACAAGAAGAAGGAACAATCCATCTCAGGAGTGTGATAGCAATCAGTAAAGGCTCCAATTTTATGTAAAAAAAAAAGAAAAAAGAAACTGATTTTGAGAATATTAACGAAATCGGACGTACCGAAATTATGGAAGTTGATGAATATGAGTCTGAGTCTGAGAACGAATATATTGATAGTGAAAATGACTCTTATCAAAATACTGAAAAATCAGTTCCTAAGTTAGTTTCACAAACCTAAATTGAACGACCTCACATGGGATTTGGGCTTGTGAAAAGAGAGTGCAGAGTTCTTAGCTTCGTTGATGAAAACGAGAAATTTCCTAGAACCTAGCACAAAAGTCTCAGTGTATCGAAATCGAGACGTAGACTTTCGGAAATATTTTTCTAAAGAGGAGGATTTTGTATTCTTCACTGACATTAACGGACTCATGAATGAAATGAAAGAAAATTGCTACAAAGCAACAGATTGGCGGCTCTTCATTGTCTCTTTTAAAAGAAGTATCAAGCCAGTATTATTGCATAATACCAACGTCTATGCTCTTATACCTGTAGCTTACTCGACTGTAATGAATGAAAATTATGAAAACATGTTAATACTTTTGAATAAAATAGGCTACGAGAAACAGAGATGGCAAATCTGTGGAGATTCAATAATTATAACGATATTACTGAGGCAACAGTCTGGTTTCACGAAGTACCCCTGCTACTTATGTTTATGGGATAGTAGAGACAGAGAGCATCAATACAAGGTAAGAAATTGGCGAACTTGAAAGTCTCTCAAACGGTAAATGTTTCAAGTGTTTGCAAAAGGTATTCCCTAAACTTTCTGATGCTAAAACTAAAGAGGGGGTGTTTGACGGTCCTCAAATTTGGAAACTGTTCAGGGATGATGAGTTTATCAAGACAATGAATGGTAAAGAGAAAGCAGCCTGGCTCAGTTTTCGAGCAGTTGCCGAAAACTTCCTAGGAAACAGAAAAATCCACAATAAAAAGAAATAGTTTACAAAATGATCACGGACTATAGAAAACTAGGATGCTTAATGAACTTAAAGCTACATTTTCTGCACTCTTATCTTGATAAATTTCTGGAAAACCTGGGACACTTTAGTGAAGAACAAGATGAACGTTTTCACCAAGATATTAAAGTTGTGGAAACTCGTTACCAGGGACGCTGGGATGTTAATATGCTTGCAGACTTTTGCTAGATGCTTAAAAAAGAAACACTGGGATAAAACATGAAATGAAAAATAAATCCTCTACATAGATCGTTTGAAGAGAAAATAACTCGACACAGCTCAAAAAAAGATGGTCCATTATTTAGTAAAATCAATGTGAAAATATAGAATTTTAGACTTCTTGAGGTTATGGCAAAATCCTGAAGTAATGTGGTTAAGTGGTCCTCGAATTCGTAATTAAAAATTGGAATTAGAGCACTTTAAATTCATAACCAGCGACCCCGAAAACCCCGGGGAAACGAGTTTCAAGCGAATCTGATGAATTCTTCCAAAAATTGTCCGCCATATTGGATCTGCCATTTTGAACTTTGAAAAACTAATATCAGATTCGTAATTAGCGACCCCAAAAACCGGCGAGTAACGAGTTTCAAGCGAATCCATAGAATTTTTGCAAAAAAAGTCCGCCATATTGGTTTTTTGAGGTTATGTCAAAATCTTAATCTGATGGGCTCAAATAGACCCTGGATTCGGATTCAGCGACACCAAAAACGTATAGTAAACATAGTCAGACCTGCAGGTCAGAACTTTTTTTTTGGTGTGGCTGTGTTATTTTTTTGTCAACACTTATTAGGAATTTGTAATAAGGATTTTTTGGTAACGCATTTTGAGGCAGACTTGGTTTTAAGTATTAGTTGGTTTTTAGTATTACTTACCAATTAAAAAATCCTGTGTGAAGCATTTCGAACAATCTCGATTCGCCATTCAAAATACGCAATCATTCTCTATTCTTTTAATGAATCCACTATTAATCTATTTTATGTCATGATTCAAATTTAAATTTAAATTTATTTTGCATGCCTGAATGATTAGACCAGTAATTAGGTATACAAATTAATATAACATAGATTTCATTTAAAATATAGATCAACATAATGTAGAAAACTTTGCGTTTTGGACATAATTTTAGTGATTGCGAAGTGCCAGATGTATGATTAGAATGTATTCAATAACTAGATAAAGCTTTATGAAAAGGGACTTGTCATGGACCAAATTACAGTTGTCAGTGCACAGTGGACGAGGAGATTCGACAGCATCGGGTTGATTTTCTAAAAGAAATTAATGGCATAAAGAACTGTGGCTCACACGTCGCTCAAACGTAACACTTTAAAATTCTTTTGGATTGGATGCGCATTGCCCAATGGTGCTTCACGAATTAATTCTGAGGTTAATTCGAACACCGCACCAGTTTCCATGTTTATGCCAGCCCGTATTCCACTGTGATTGAATATTCCACGAAGAACTCTATTTCCTTTAAGTACTGCTAAGACGTCACCGGTGGATGTTGCTCAGACTTTTTGTTCTTCACTTGGAATTGGTACAGGAACATTACTTCTTCCTTTGAAAAGAACTGGTGCGTGTACAGGAAAAGTGTATCTTCGAATTTCGAATTTCCTGCGCAAATTGGTGTGGGGGATAAGCCGCAGAATTGCAATGTTTCTAAAGTCAGATCTAAGTATTCGTACTGGACTACATCTGAGAGAAGGAGGCCTGGACCTAGTACGAATAGGAGGGTCTACGGGAGAAAGAGGCCTTTCAGGAGAATGAGGTATGGCTGGAGAAGATCTAAAACTGACAAGAGAAGGAAGGTCGGAAGAAGGAAGAGCCCTGTCAGCAAAATTATGTCTGTTAGGAGAAGAAGAAGTTCCGGAACAAGGACCGCCAGGAATGGGTGCGCCATTAGGTAAACAGTCGAACTGTGAACTCAAATCTGTAACAAGAAAAAGAGGATTACGTTTATCTTAAAGTAGACAGTAGTGTGTTCACAGATTACAAGTTTCATTTGGAAGTACTCTGAATAAAAAGTAAAGGCATTGAGGCATGTTTGCCTTGAGGAACTTCACACAAATCAACTGTTAGCTTTCTAAGTCTTGAAATCAGAAAAGCATGCTGCAGAAAGTTGAAAGCTATATTAATATTTATGAATGTGATTGTAATTATTATTTTAAAACTAGTCAGGGTCATCCAGCCGCAAGAAACCCAGGATAAAGGCGAGAAAGAAATATATAATATTAATATTACGTTTCAGGTTTATTGCCTTTCCAGGATTAGTATCCATGTGCACACTTGGAACCGATTTCCTGACTAAAGGAAATTAAATAGTCGAAAGTCCGAATACTTATGAGTAAATTTTCATAAGAAGATAATTCGATACATCTAAATTCAGAGACAATTATTATTTATAATTTGTACGTCGAGTTTTCCCTATTTCTGATTTTTATATAGCTGAAGATTTATACAAATAAATTATTTGAAATTAAAAAATATTGTATTTGTACAATTTCAAGAATAAACATTAATTCCAATGGAATATTTAAAATTGAAAAATTAAATTTTGAACCAAAGGTTTATAACTTTAAAGCACTGAATTTGCATGTTAAACGAAAATTAAAAAATTGTTCTCTTTATTTGTTTCACGTTTGTCATAAAAAAAGAATATATTAATTCTTGAAAAGTATAATTAGCAATTTAGAAATTAATATATTTAAAGCGATTTAAATTCACTTCAAGTGATCGGAATTTTAAAGAAAATAAAAGTTTAATCAGAAATACGAAGAAGAGAATAGAAGTTAAGTAAATACTAATATTAAACTGTTTGAAATGTTTAGAGTTCTAAATTGCTTCTACAATAGGGCTTAATGTGAAATCGCAAACACGGTATTGGAATGACTAAATTTCTATACGTGTATTACTTCCAAAGAATTCCTGCCGTTAACATACAAGAACTTTGCAATATCGATATTTGCCTTTTGCGCTGAACATGCTTCAGCCCATCTAGCGGATGATTATTCCTCCATTCAATAAAAATAAAAATTTTGCGTAGCTAGTCCAGTAATAAAACATTTGATTTAGAAATAGGCAGATTATTAGCAGAGTGATAGATCTCTTCTGGGTTCACTACTAGAGCCATCGATCAGTTATGAGTGTACCATAAATTCACAGAGACGTATCTTTTCAAAATTTTGGATAATTTGAATTTCTAAAGGGTCCATCCCAAAACTGAGTTCAATAATTCTGTTAAAATATTCATTGCAGATAAAGGTACAAGCAACTTAATTTCTTCAAAATAGCTTTCTTCCGCGTCGAAATACCGGCGCCAGCGTTTTCCCCAATCACTGAACGCACCCTGGAAGGCGCCGACGGTGACCTCCTTCAAGCTCCTCGCCGTCGCTTACCTTATTGGTTGAGTTCCTTTCTCGTGAACAAGAAAAAATAAGGTTATGCCAAGTTGGGTTTATACGGCGTGGGCGCTAGGACAGTGTTGCCACGCCGCGTTTTGCTAAGTACTCCCTGACAGTGAAAGCGGTATGCGGCGGCGCATTGTCAGGATGAAGACGCCAGGTGTTGTCGATTTACTTTCTGACGCGTTTCACACTGCTTTAGTGTTTTTTCAGGTCTTCCAAATATAAATGCTCGCCGTACAGCCCCGACTTGGCACGGCCAGACTTCTTCTTGTTCCCAAGATTCAAAAAGGAACTCAAGGGCCACTATTTTGGGACTTCTGAAGCCGTAAAGCAACCGACGACGAGGTTCTTGATGGGGGCCTCCGTATTTGCCTTCCAGGGTGCGTTTAGCGACTGGGAAAAACGCTGGCGTCGGCGTTTCGACGCGGATGGAAGATACTTCGAAGAAATTTAGTTGCTTGTATCTTTATCTACAGTGAATCTTTTTTCCTGACTTTCCTTTTTCTTTTTCCGATCTTTGTATATGTGCAGTTATGAGTGAATATAAATATCTCAACGAATGCAAAAGGAGCTTTTTTAACGACTGTGAAGCTTGCAACGCGAGCCGAAAGCGAGTTTAGCGATCACGTGTGTTAAAAAACCTCTTCACCAGATGAGAACTATGTTTCCCAACAATATGGAGAAAAACAGGTTTTGACATGTCCAGGAGTGGATAAAATCTCATTTAGTTCACGGCTTCAGAAAAAATCAAATTTCTGCTTCCACTTGAACTCAAAGCATTTGATTGTTTTGAAATTCATTAACGACTTCTCTATCAGTAAGGACAATTCTCGGAATCCATTCATTATAAAACAGATAATTCGGTTTCCTTCAAAATAAATTTCGGTTATATTGAAATATAACGTATAATAAATGACGAACTTTAGGTTTTGCATATAAGCTAATTAATATGCCTAAAAATATAAGTATACTGCATTGTAATATTTACCAATAGAATTGAGGATAATCGCGAAGAAAAAGATAACCCTATGAAAAATCTTCATCTTTTCAAATTACATAGAAAACTGATTAATGTATTCATTAAGATTCATTTCATTTAGATTGAAATTTCAACTCGTTAATATTCTGGCGTTTGCTAATATTTTATAATACATACATAAAATGGTCGTTATCTCATTCTTTAGCAGCGGACCCGTTCTCTCTTTGATCATATTTACATTTCATAAATCATATTTACATTTCATAAAGAAGTATTGAGAAAACGCGTCATTCTTCAAAACTTTTAGAAACTCCGATGTATAGAAAATCGTCAGAAATCACGCGGAAATTTCTGGAAGGCTCTTTATTATGATTTTTTAATATGTATTATTCTCTGTAAAATTTCAGAATATCAATTGACATTTCTTAAAACACCGTTAAACGTATGTTCATAATAGGTGCTTCTAGAAACTTTACAGACACCGAAAAACTGAAAAAAGAATTCAAATGTATATAAAATCCTCATATATCACGTCGAACTTTCTAGAAGATTCGATTATTTACCGAAAACCGAAGAATCTTCTGAATTTGATTCTTGTCAGTATTGCAGATACCCACATCGTTAAGAGAACCACGAATTCGTCCCAGCTTTTAAGGAATTTCTTTCACTGTTTAACGATTCAGCTGATCTAGAAAGTGCCTAATTTAACATCGTTTTTTAGTTAGGTCACAAAAAAAGCACCATCCTTATTAGCCGAGTCAAGAATCTTAACTAGGGATCTACCCCACCGACATTACAAAGACCGACTTATGTGACTCTCAAGTAGCATCATCTGTCTACTGCACCTTAAACTACGTAGTAGTGTCCCAAAACCCCCCTAGCTTAATTAATAGCGAAGTATCACTTCTAGACGCAACACCTTAAACTTTTAGAATCATAGCGATAATTTCCAAACACTATTCGCCAAGTTTTGGGCAAAATTTCATACAAACTCTTTGTTAGGCTCATACACTAGTTGGCTAAAGATTTTCAGGTCTGTAGTACTTAGAATGGATCCTGGCAGAGATGCCCCCCCCCAAGAAAAATCTTGAGTTCCTGTTCTAGACAATAGCACAACCAGGAACAAAATTAGGGAACATGGTCAGATACTTTCTGGAAAGACCATGTAGAAATATCGTTTTGCGAGAAAATTCATTTCATTTTAATTATTTCATTACAAGTGAGATTCACCAATAAAAATCCCCTTTAAGAGCGATTTAGTGATCTTCTCGAATCATCATACAAAACACGCAAGCTCTCTCTGTCTAACATCTTTGTCTAACATCAAATCATTAGATACTATCTAGTATGGAACCACGTGAAAAAAGTTTGCATGGCTCAAACCACTTGGAAATATCTGGATAAAGCATGGTTCATGGCTGAATGTTATAATGGCGCAACCCTTGCTTCTATCTGTTTCCAATGCTTAGGACACGCTAAACACAAATAATATTCTTAAGAACATGCAAGGATCAGAGAAAATTAGCCTGCGTAAGTAGGTTCACTACCCGGAAGCACCGGGTCGCGCACCAGGTAGTTCAGCACGTATTCTACGAGAACTTCAAAAAAATTTTAATTTTGTGAATAATGAAGACAATTCCAAATGGTGAGTCGACGACCCAGGTGCACCAGGTCATGCCCCAGGTAGCTTAGCACGTATTCCATGAGAACTTTAAAAAAAAGTTAGATTATTCCAACAGCCGAAATTACTAAAAATTGTGAGTCAACAAGCCGGGTGCACCGGGTCGAGCACCAGGTAGTTTAATACGTAGTCTACGAGAACTTTTTTAAAATTTATATTTTGTGAATAATTTAAACGGTTCCAAATAGTCAGTCGATGACCCTCGCGCCCTAGGTCACGACCCATATATCGTTACATGTAATCTACAAGAACTTTTTTAAATTTAAATTGTTTCAACAGCTAAAATTACTCAAAATTGTAGATTGACAACCCGGGTGCACCAGATCGTGCCCCAGGTTGACTCACAGTTTTTAGTAATTTCAGCCGTTGGAATAATCTAAATTTTGAAGAAGTTCTCATAGAATACGTGTTAAACTACCTGAGGTGCGACCTGGTACACCCGGATCGCCAAATCACCATTTTGAATTGTTTTCATTATTCGCAAAATTAAAATTTTTTTAAAGTTCTAACAGAATACGTATTATACTACCTGTTGCTAGATCTGGTGCACCCGGATCGTCGACTTACAATTTTTAATAATTTTGGCTGTTGGAACAATCTAAATTATGAAAAAGTTTTCGTAGAATACGTGTTAAGCTACCTAGTGCGCGACTAAATTCACCCGGATCGTCGACTTACTAATGTTAGTGATTTTGATAAGTGGCAAAATTTAAATTCCTAAAAGGTTCTCGTAGAATACGTGCTAAACTACCTGGTGCGCGACCCGGTGTACCAGATTGGTGAACTTACCATTTAGAGACGTGTCGACTATTGGCAAATCTAAGATTTTCATTTTTAACATGGGCTAATTTTCTTTGACTCTTACATGATCTTAAGAATACTAATTTGTGCTTACTGTGTCCTAAGTATGGGAAACGGGCAGGAGCAAGGGTTGCGCCATGCTACCAGTTAGCCGTGATCCATGCTTTAGAGAGATACTTCCAATTGTCTTGCCATGCTTGAGCCATGCAAGCTTTTTTTACGTGGGTAGTTGTAGACCATTTTATTTCACAAAACATCGTGGCTGAAAATTACTTCTCTTTTTACCAAATAAAAATTAAAAAAATCAAAATTATATCTAAAATTCGGAAAACGAATCAATTAAGATTAGCAGATTTTCATTATTATTATTAGGGTACAGTAAACAGAAATTCAACGAAAGACCAAATTTTTAAATTACATTTTTCTGAGAAAAGATCTTCTCACTTTGCTCCGTTGGGAATCGAAACACCGAAGTTCCGATCTCTTCAAGGAACAAAAAATACTAAACGGCATTTCTGAAATGATGGAAAATAAATTTTTTAAATTTTGCATTCTCATTTTTCGGAGCAATGTAATCGTCTAAATTCTCGATCTCTGGGTTTTAAAGTATCTTTACTTTTCGGAACTTACATAGTCCGAAAATTCTGAAATTTCATCGATGTCTCTGTGCCTGCACGTCTGTCTGCTGTATGACTGTGTGTATGTATGCATGTATGCATGTATGTATGTATGTATGTATGTGTGTATGTATGTATGTATGTATGTTTATCGGTATGGCTGCATGCATGCCTGTCTGTATGTTAGTATGTCTGGCTGTATGTGTGTCTGTATGTTTGTCTGAATGTATGTCTGTATGTCTGTCTGTATGACTGTATGTATGTCGGTCTGTATGGTAAAAACATTATTTTCCAATATATTAGGAAATGTCAGTTAAAATTTCGACTAGATATAAAATATATTTTGAAACTATTCTTATGAAATATGTTAATTAGACAAAAAATCAAAAAGTTAGATCGGTTTGAAAGATTTGCAATTTTAGTTTTCAAGATAAATATAAGAGCAAAGCGTTCTTCTTAGTAGATTTCAACCATATTTACTAATTATCGTTAGGAAATTCTCCAATTGGACAGAGACTGAAAATGTTTCAAATTAATTGTTTAATGTAGAGTTGTCTTAGAACAAAATTTTGAACGCATGGAGTAAAAGCCTATGACTTAAGGTGTATCCAATAAATTTAAAAGAATTTTTTTTACCGAAATCTATTGAAAACATACCTACTTCTTAGATGCTGTTCGATTTGGCTTAAAACGTTTCATTTTTAAATGAAATGTGATTCTATAACCTAATAATCAAGCGCGAAGCGCAAGTGTCGCAATGAGAATGGAATCATCAAGCCCATAGGTGCTTTGAGAACGTTCTTTAAAAACAAATGGAAAAAATTTCTGTTCCAATATTTATGCCTGCTACTCTGCAGAAGCTTAAATCACAGTTTTCGATTTATATTACAATATTTATGATATTTGAAAAAATGTTTTCGAAGTGTGCGCATAAATGGCGTACTTAAACTTTTCGCGAAGAATCAAAAAGCACCTGACCGGCAATCAAAAGGTCTGTGGTTCGATACCCAGAGAAGCGAAATGAGAAAATCTTTTTTCAGCAAAATTAAATTCGAACAATTTTGGAAATTTCGTTTTCCAGCTTTTCAGAAATGACATTCAATATTACAGAAATTAGTTCAAAACGCAACATTACTATTATTGAATAATAAACATAATTTTTTGGGAAAAAGTGACAGAGTCAGGAACTAAATACAATATTACTGACTTTTACGAACTACTGTGGTTTATTACGTTGTTATTGCTGCACGAACTCTACAGTCGAATACATAAGTAAATAGCCTATACAGCACTAATATAGTAGAAAATATAGACAATTTTGTGGGTTTTAGCATAATCTAATCTAGTGCAAATTGCGGAACATGTAATTAAAATTTGTTCGTCAAACCAGAAGCTTTAGCAAAAGAAATTTCACAATTACAAAATCATATCAGCGTGTCAGAAAACCCCAAAAAATAGCAAAGATAGGAGTGATATTTGGATTCGTATGTAACTTTGTATAAAGGGGGTTTCGGAAACGTTTATTCGAAACTTATGTGAAAATGTAAAAATTCAATTTGCCCAATCCAATATGGCGGCAAATCTGTTAAAATGTTTACCTGTTTGTATAATACTTTCATAAGTAGGCTTTTGGGATCGCCGAACTCGAATTTATTGTAGAAATTTTTTTAATTAAATTTGACCATTTTTTTCCAAAAATCAATCCTATATGGTTCTTTAGCAATTCTTTTTAACATCTTCTGTAACCACACAGGTGACACTTGATGAAATACTATAAAATAAAGGGATAACCTTTCCAAGAATGGAAGCAATAATTTTTCAAACTTTTGAGAGACTCCGGGCTAAATGCGCAGCAGAAAAGCATAAAGGCCAAAAGTGAAGCACAACGTAAATACATCATCGATCGTAAAGTGCGATATCAGACAAAAAGTCAAGGGTTTAATCGTATTACTTGAAAATTCTTGGGGATTGTATTCTTGCCACCTAAAGGAGTTTCAAGGATTAATTCTGGTGTCAATTGAAACACCGCGCCGCTTCTCATATTTATACCAACCCGTTTTCCTTTGTTATTATATATTCCACGAAGAACTGTATTTTTTTCCATTATTGCAACGACGTCATCGGTGGGTGTTGTCAGTACCCTTTGTAGTTTGTTTGGCATGGGCACAAAGTTCAATTTTTTTTTATCAGCACTGTTATTGATATTTCAGCAGGTAAAGCGTATCTTTGAATTAAGAATTGCTTCTGCGGATTCGTGTGTGGAATGAGCCGAAGAAATTCAATGTCTCTAATGTCAAATCCGAGTATTCGTAAAGAACTATGCCTGATAGGATCACTAGAGGTGGCAGGAAGAGCATGCCTGACAGCGGGAGATCTGGACCTGACGCGAAAAGGAGGCTCGCCAAACTTAAGAGACCTACCAGGAGAATGACGAATGTCACAAGACGAAGAAGCTCCAGACCGAGGAGCGATAGGAATAGGATCACCATTAGGTAAGCAGTCGAAATTTAAAGTCAACTCTGCAACAAGAAAAAGAGGATTCATTTTACTTAATCTAAAAAACCATACGTTGAAGTGTATCATAAACTCTGTGTGGGAATATTGTGATTAAAGTTTGCAGACATAAGGGGGTATCTGCCATAAAACACTTCTTACGATAAACTGAAAGCATTTTTTTCTCTAAATTTATTAGGTGCACTGTAGAATGTTTACAGATAAATCAAAAATACAGAAGAACGGTGACGAGTATTTGTCTGCAAAACTGCGCGTGATGTTGAACCTGTGTGTTGAGAATAAATAAGTTCCAAATAACTAGACATTGACGATTATTGATGATGATTATCCATGATTGTATTTACCTTCTCCATCATTAAGTGATATTGGCCTATTCAATACTGGAACCTCTCCATAAATGGGGATTATCATGGTAGAAATCAAATACTCAGTCTAGGGTAATTTAGGGAATTCATTTCCAATATGGGCCGTCTTTAAAATATTGATATGCAAATATTAAGAATAGATATTGTACGAATCAGAAATATTGGTAGGGACTAGAGTAACGTAAGTTTGATGAGTGAGGAACTCAATGAAAGATCGGGTTCTAAGAAAAGTCAGAAAAAACACACATTGGTTTATACATGCGTCTAAAAATGTATGAGGTATCCTAAATCTAATCTCAACTGTACATGGTAATACATTTTAAATAAGATTACCTTGATAGGTGCCTTTAATAAAAGATCACTTAGCGACACGAATCAAACTAAGATCTGTATCACACATAATCGTGTTAGTCTATTAATTGGAGTGTACCATATGTTTGACGTTCATAGTGTAAATGTACAATCTTTGCATGTGCACATTCGGACTGCACCATGTATACACCTAGATACTTCTAATGAGATATCTGATAATTTGCTGATAATTTCTGTTTAGAAAATATTAGCCGAACTTAATCTGTCGCGAATTTCAAAACTTAAGTACCACTCCACGTTGCTTTTATGCTGGCACGAAGCCACGTCGCGTTTCTTTGGTGCACAGCTGTTCATTGTATAAACTCAAGCGAAATTGTGAAGAAAATAGTAATTTACTCCGAATGAAGAACAAGTCGTACACATTCTGGTTTTCATATAAGTTAGATAATATAGTTCAACTTACAGATATATTACATTTTTATATTTACCGATAGAGTGCAGAATAACCGCCGATGATAAAATTAGTGTATGAGCATTCGACATCTTTTCCAATTACCGGAAAAGCTGGTTAATGTATTGATAAAGAATTTCGCGACGATATAATTAATGAATATTTTGTTGCTTCATTAGAATATAAAATATATATTTCGTATCTGGTCGTTCTCTCCTCAACTAAATGAGTCAATGTCTTTCTTCTGAGATATTTACAATTCATTAGTGATATGAACATTTCTGTGATATTTAGTTTTAAGGGAAATTCGGTGTTTGCGTAAAAAATGTGTCCAGTGTCGACGATTCGTTATTTCACATTTTTAGGCGAATCTTACAAAATTATGAAGATGTTCTTACAGCGTTATTAAAGATTTTTGCAATAATATTTCCTCTTTTGTAAGCATAGTGATAGTGCACTTGCTTTTGTAGATAAGTAAAGGATTGATATTCAGTTACATTTTGTTCGGTTGGTCTTCGTTAGTACGACGGGGATTAAGTTGAAGAAGAAAAGGAGCAGGTTGAACAACACTAGGAAGGGTGTTCGCACAAAAATATACGTATGCAGTGTGCTGGAAACGGCTTACGCACGAGGCATCCGTACACACACACACACACAGAACGCCAACCAATCGCATGCGATCTTTTGCACTTCTTTGGTGCGAGCTGGTTATGTACATTGCACCTATGGGATCGCCGCTCGAGAAGCAGAAGTTTGCGCCGTTGCCGATATTGGGGTGTTAACAAGCTTTACCAGTGCCAGAGAGTCTAGTCTTTATAAATGTGAAAAAATCCGGTACTGAGAAGGTGTTAAAAGAATCAACTATGAAACTAATTATCATAAGTCGAAAATTATCATAAAACAAATATTCAAAAATTAAATTTTTATTTTAAAAAGATCATGATTTCTTTATCAAAGTGATTGTAGACCTAAATTTCGGATTTCTTAGCAAATTTGACTTCTTATAATGTAGTCCCTGCAAAATGACAACTCATCAGTTATTAACAACAAGATCTATGGAGGTGCGTGTAAAATTTTGCAAGACCATAACAGAGATGTCTGAATCCTGTGAAATTCTTGAAGACAAGATTGTTTTTTACGAGGCTCATTTTTAGTTAAATGGATACGTCAATAATCAAAATTATCAATTTTGGGGCACAACAAATCCCAATATTTCCATATTAAAATCTATTTATCCGGAAAAGGTAACAGTATGGGCAGCGTTGTCCGTAAAAGGAATTTACCTACATTTCTGCGATTCAACGGTCAATGGAAATATTTACAAAGAGCTGTTGGAGACATAGTTCTTCTCCTTTGCAAAGAAGAAAGGTTAGGTTAACACTTTTAATTTTATGCAAGATGGAGCAACGTCCCACTGCATTGAGGAAGTGTTTCAGGCTATCTGCAATGTATATGGAAATCGATTGATTGGATTAGGATACCCTCAATTTGCTCAAAAAGGAATTGAGAGGCCATCAAACTCCCCAGATTTGAACCCATATGACTTGTTCTCATGGGGTTGCATTAAAGATCACTGTTACTCCGAAAATCCAACAACAACAAAAGAATTGATGAAAGCTATTAGAAAAACGGTAAGTCGTATTTCAGATGAAATTTCGTGTAAAGTTTTGTATAGTTTTCGAAAAAGAATTGATTGTTGCTCGAGTGGTGATGGTGAACACTTCGAAACTATTTATCATTAAATTTACCGATTTAAAATAATGTGAAATAAATGTATTAAAATATTGATAATCATAATAAATGTATGTAAGAGAAAAATCTTAATATTTCTTCTTTTAAAGGCAATTTGAAGCATCTTGATACCTTCCTGCATTTCAAAACAATAGCCGACTCATCATTTCTAGTTTTTCATTCCTTCTTTTCTGCCGCCTCGTTCTTCTTGACGGTCCAGGTTCGCTGATTTCTTCTTCGAATATACAAATTTCTGGAGTTTCTTCCTTCTCTTCCTTCTCTTCCATGTTTTCTTCTTCTTTATCTTTATCTCCATCATCATCATTCTCCTTCATCTCCGATATATCCAACAATTCGTCGACAATAGTCTCACTTTTTCCATCATCTGAGTAATTCAAGATTTCAGGATCGTTCTCGCACGAACTTCCATTGCAGTGAATATAAATGATGGAGCACTTCAACCATGCTTTTCTTCAACCGCATGCTCTGCCGCATCCTTTCTTGAATTGGCAGGAGTGGAATTGCAGAAGAACTTTTGGAGAAGGATCCTTTGTTTTCCTGACTGTAGTGAGTCCAGCCTTAGTTCACTTTCACCCCCAGTCTTCTGGATTCGTATGGTTCTGCACCAAGTTTGCACTTGATGGTGAGTACGGAGATGATGCTGCCGCACTGTTTCTGCTGTAGGTGGAAGTAAAGCAAGAGTTGTATTACACTTCATCACTGATCTCGTGAAATGTTGATACCTGAGAGAATCCAACGAAATATCTCATTAGGACAAAAAATCTCTTCCTTGAAAACTTGAATAGTCTGATTCAAGTTCTAAGGATTTGTGTGCACTTTCATGACTTTAGTCTTTTTTTCATACCATTGAATTTTATATTTTTTTAAACATACATTTTATTTCCTACACATCTTATTTATATAATAATTACTAAGAATGATTATTATGTATAAAAAGTGAATTATATATGTTCTAGTAAGAACTGATCGCATCTAGTACATTATGCGGGCATAAAGACAGTGTATAAGTGATTCTAGGAAATACACCTCACTTCACCCGGGTATAAATCTGAAACTGTTTACTTTATAGAAAAATATTTAGCATGTAATTTCTTAAGAATTTAGTTTTGTACTAATGCGCAATTCGATCATATTTTTCATCCAATCTTTGCTGTGTTTCCTCATGTTCTGGGCAAAGATATTCAGAAGCCGTAAGTGAATAAGTGACCTCTAAATAACTATTTTTTTCTGTACGAGTGCCTACAATTTTATGAAAAACTGTGGTAAGATACGTCTTTTGAAATTTACATTTTGCAATACATAAAATTTATGTAATCCTAAATTATTGTGGCGATTTAGGTAGAGGCGACACGTAAGTTAATTGATTTTCATAAAAGGACCAGGTCATTCAGGACCAGACCCACCTTTCTTAGTGCTTCTTATTTATTATACCAAATTTTCGACTCGATGTGGCGCTTCGTGTGAAAATAAGTTCGGAAATAAAAAAGTGGTTTTAAGGTAGGAATCTGGTCACGTGATCCACTCGTCACATGGCCTTAAGGAAAAAATAATTAAATCAATTTGTATAAAAATACGGTGTTGCCTACCCGATAGATGACTTTAAATTTTCTGTGGTTGATTTCTTTTGGTCGAGTTTGTTCCGTCGGAACAATCGTATTATATTTATTTTAATGCAATTCATCGAAAAGCGAAATTTCTTTATGTTTCTTCAGAAACAATATTTAGAGGCAGCTGTTTTTAACATCATAACGACTGCATTGTGTGTTTAAGTGCTCACTAGAAGCGAAACTTGCTGAGTTTTCTATTTTATGCCTTTATTGCAATAAGCTGCCTATACCATCTAAACGCACGATTACGTACTTAGTAAAATAAGGTTTTGCAATAGATAATTTAATATTATATTATTTATAATAAAGCTGCCTATATTAGCGAAAAAGGGACGTTCAGGATAATTATAGTTCTCGCAAATTATTAAATGCATTAACATAATTTATTGAAGAACAATAATACTAGTTTACTCAAAGAAATTTAAGATACGTATATTGTGTACTATTATTTAAAAAATTAGTGATAAATCACTCCATAATATTATTATAAAATGAGTTATAATCTAACAGAATAACCTCGCTTGAACACATCAATTGTAAATCATCCTTTTTTTCCGTATGCAATTGAATTTTCATCAAACAAATTTTATAGTTAAAATTATGTAGTGGTACCGCTGATGCGTCGAGTTCGTTTCCGTACGTTTAATGCGTACACTTCAACTACATTTTTTCAAGTATCGTAAATACTATAAATTAAATCAAATACTGCAATTTAAACTTCTGAGAAATTACAGTCGGATAACATGCAAGTCATTTTGATATCTAGTGATAAATTTTAATGAAATTTTGTAATCTTTTAGAAAAATATGTTATTCCATTTTTCTGAAAATTTTAAAAAGTTTCAAAAGCATATAACTTTTCTCATTTTTATCGAAATTAAAGCTTTTATTTGGATAATTTGCAAGTCCTTTATCCATCCATTAGAAGCTTTGAAAACAATTTCTAAATTAAAAAAAAAATTTTTTCAAATTTTGAAAATGCTCTAAACTTATAATTTTGGTTCAAATATTTCACAAAAAAATTTTTCGGAACCTTAAGAATTGTATCAAAGGCTGCCTGGATTGGACGAATCCTTAAAAAGTTAGCGTGACTACAACATTCACGTAACCATATATACAGACATACAGAGAGACATACAGACAGACACCGATAAAATTTCATGACTTTTGGATTCTGTGAGTGCTGAAACGTAAAGATCCGTTAAAACCCAAAAATCGAAATTTTGGACGATTACATTTCATTCTTACGAATGAGAATGTAAAAATTAAATATTGGAAGTAGAATCAAATATATTATAGAACTGAGTGAAATCGATGAAATATAACATTTTTTATTCTTTCAAATGAAAAGAATCTGTCAATAAAAAATTATCGAAATACAATGATTCCTGGCTATATCTCCAAAGGGTATTACTTAATTTGCTTTCCAAATAATTGAAGGATTTAACTTTTGACGTATTTGTCCAATCAAGAAATCCTTTGATACACTTCTTGAGGTTTCCAAAATAAAGTATAAGTTTGTTAATCTGACATTTTCAACAAAAATGTAAAATTTAGAGCATTTGAACATTTGAAAAAAAATGTTTGATTTAAAAATTGTTGTCAAAGTTTCTTGTAGATGGATAGAGGACTTGCAAATTATACAAATGAAATTAAAAATTTCGATGAAAATGAGAAAAGTTACATACTTTTGAAAATTTTGAAAATGTTCAGAAAAATAGAAAAACATATTTTTCTATAAGATTAAAAAATTTCTCTAAAATTCACCACTAGATATCAAATATATTAAGAAACTATAACATTTAAATTTTTCGATTAGACACAAATTCAAAAAGTTTGAGTTCTTTCAAAATTCGAATAAAATGTTTTTACGAGTTTCAAAAATTTTTGTCGAATTTTCTAGTACGCTTCAGACTTTCCAATTATCCTAATGACATTTTCAAATTCGATCAAACTTCAAAAAGATATATTCTTTTCAACATTTAAAAATGAAAAAAAGGAAAAAATGGTTTCAATAGTTGAAGAAATATCAATCCAAATTTCTGCTAGATTTAAAATATATTTTTGAAACTATTATCATGAAATTTCTTAATTAGACAAAAGTTTCAAAAGTTGGATAATTTTCAATAATATGCAATTTTGGTTTTTTAAGAGATCCATAAGTTTAAAGCATTTTTTTTAGTAGATTTTAATCAGATTTACAAATTATTTTCATAAAGATTTTGAATTGGACACAAGTTATCGAGCGCGAGTTTCGTAATGAGAATGCAATCGTCAAAGCTGTAGGTGCTTTGAGAACCTTCTTTAAAAACAAATTTAAAAAAATTCAGTTACAACTTCTGGCTGTAATTCCTCAGAAGTTTAAATCACAGTATTCGATTTGATTTATAGTATTTACGATACTTGTAAAAATGTAGTTAAAGTGTACGCATTAAATGTACGAAAACGAGCACGAAGCGCGACAGCGTACACGCGCGCCCTAGGTGCACTCAAACTTGGCGTAAAGCACAGCGCGCACGGCGCGCAATGAGAATGTGTCCGCTCAAAGGGCAAAATTAAATCAGACTTAATTTCTTAGATACACAGGAAACTTATTTTAATAAAAAATGAAAACTTTAATTGTTGAAACGTCCTTAATCCTGCATCAGCGGTACCACTACAAAATTTTAAGTATAAAATTTGTCTGATGAAAATTCAATTGGATAAGGAAAAAAAAGAAGGATTTACAATTGATGTGTTCAAGCGGGGTTATTCCTTTAGATTATAACTCATTTTATAATAAAATTATGAAGTGATTTATCACTAAAGTTTGAAATAATGACTTTTTCCGACGATCATCTTTATTTAAAAAATGTACATAAATTTTTCTTTAAAAACAAAAAAGATATTCAAAGATTCTACAAATGTGCTATATATTATTAGGAATAGTTCACAATATACGTATCTTAAATTTCTTTAAGTAAATTAATATTATTGTTCTTCAATGAATTATGTTGATGTATTTAACAATGTACGACAACTATTATTATCCTGAACGTCCTTTTTTCGTTAATATAGGCAGGTTTATCATAAATGATATAATATTCAATTATCTATTGCAAAACATTATTTTGTTTTATACACATCACACTGGATGGCATACTGTAAATAATTCATAATATAGTGATTTCAAGATAAATGTAAAAAAGTTGTGTCGTATGATCTTAGATTTATATAATTATGCGAAATAGTATGAATTAAAAATTGAAATAAAAGAAGGAACATTTATATTAGAAAAATTTGATCCCCTGCGTCACCGATAACACTACAAAATTTCAAGAATGAAATACTTCGGCGAATGAACGCCTTTTTTCCAAAAGTTTGGAGCCAACACCTTCTTCAACCGAACTTGGAACTGACACCTTGCTCGAGCAGATTTGGAACGATCACCTTATTCTACTCAGGCGTCGAGATACTCTTTTGGTTTCTAAATTCTGATTTCGTAACAAGAAAAGTATTTTCCAAACAAAATGTAAAAATGTAACAAAGTTCTACAAGTCATGAAGATGGGATATCAACTTTTACTTGAGAAGCAACCCCCAGCAGCTGATGAAATTAGATTGCCGTCGAGGGTTGGAACTAAAAACATCCGGATATTAAACAAAATATTGAGAAAGAATATTCTGCTATCCGTGGGCCAAAAACGTGCGATTGTGACGTTAATTGATGATCTGAAGGCTGCAAGTAAAAAAATCGAGAATTTGCTCAAGACAGGAACTGGTATGAGTGAAGCTTCGAAGAAACTGAGTGAGGGTGTGAGTTGGGATGATCTAGCATGTGCGTTTCGAACACGAATAAAAACGGGACTTATAACAAATTTAATTCGTAAACATTTAAATACATTTATGGATGATTGCGAATGCATGTGTATTCCAGGAAATAAGAATGCAATTAATATCCTATTCTAACGTCTACAAATATTGGTGCATGGTTTGAAGATAAAATTCGTCTAGAAGTTGAAGTTAGAATTAAAGATTTATAAACATCAGATTCAGGGTGGAGATTAATAGAAATTATCAGCTTAACGGTTAACATAAATAGATACGCCCCTTTTCAAGTTGGAGCTTCAACTTTCATTGTATTCCCTGATTTCATACAGAGAAAAAAAGCTGCCAGTAATGGCAGCTCTTCACTCAGTTGAAAAAGATGCAGAAAGAACCAGTTCTTATCATAAGCTTAATGGTTCAGAACTGAAATATAATAACATTAAATTTCCAAATACTCTTGCGGATATTTCAAAATTTGAGAAAATGAACAGTTTGAGTATAAATTATACGGATTAGAGTCTGCTTAATGCAGTAAGAAAGAGGAAATTGTTCCAGATTTTTTAAGCCAGGAAAATTCTAAAAAAGCTACTATTCACCTTCTCATGCTTGAAAATACTAACTTTGATTCAGATGTAGAAGTGTATCATTTTGCTTGAATAAAAAATCTATCTAGACTAGTGAAATCACAAATAACGAAAGGTAAGTGGTGCACTTACTTTTGTAACAGATGTTTGTGTCACCTTAAATTTTAAAAATCTCTTGAAAAGCATAGAATCGATTGTGATAATCTGAATAATAATTGCACACTAATACTCCCCACTGAAGAGGATAACATTTTGAAATTAAAAAATTATGAATACAAAGAGAGGGTTCAATCTTCAGTATATGCTGATATAGAGAGTTTGTTCGAGCCAATTACTAATATGCATGGAAATGCTTATCAGAAACATATACCTACAAGTGTTGCTTATTACACAATGCAGTTTTGAGGATTCACAATCTGAACCTCCGGTTTATCGTGTAAAGTGCTGCATTACGTGGTTTGTCGTTGAGTTAAAAAAGTTAGCTTAAAAACTAGATTCTTATTTTAAAAATCCAGTTCCAATGGAACTCTTAACATCAAAGCAAGAACATGATTTTCAATGCGCAAAAGTTTTTCATATTAGCGAACAGGATTTTAACGAAGATGATGTTAAACTTCGGGATTACGACCATTTTACAGGTAAATACTGTAGCCCTAGTCATGGCAGTTGTAACGTAAATTACCAAGACTCACATGTAATTCCCATAGTATTTCATTATTTATCTGGCTACGACTCTCACTTTTTCATCAAAGAATTGGCAACAAGTATTGCGGGTGATATCTCATTATTACCTATCAACAAGGAAAAATATATATCCTTTACAAAAAGGGTGCAAAATACAAAAGTTAAAATCAGAGTTCAACAAAGTTAAACTAAGTAGCCTCTCCAAATTGGCTTCATTCTTAGCAATGATGAAAAATTGATTACAAGAAAATATTCAAAAAATGATGATGAATTTAAATTATTAACAAGAAAAGGCGTATTTCCATATGATCATGCTGATAATTGGCAGAAATTAGATGACGATTGTCTGCCAGCAAAAGAGGAATTTAATTCTAAATAAAATTATGAGGGTATTTCAGATGAAGATTGCAATCATGCGTACAAGGCGTGGGAAAAATTTAACTTGAAAACATTAGGTACCAGAACTTTCTTTCGATTCTTTGTTAAAGTAACTGGAATTGAACTCAATCTTTTAACAGATTTAGAAATGTTATTACTTGTTGAGGGAGGCATAAGTGGTGGTGTGTCTCATTGCTCCAACAGGTACGCGAAAGCAAGTAATAGATAATTAAGGTAAAGCTGTGAGCCAATCTTTACCCTATAGCAATTTTAAATGGTTCACTGATTTTGAAAAATAGGTTATATTCTTGAAGTACATTTGGAATATCCTGAAGAACTCCATGATTTGCATAAGACCTACCATTATGTCCAGTGCACTTTGTGCCTCCTTTTTCAACATCTAAAATGCCGAAACTGATTACCAATTTGAAATCAAAGACGAATTACGTTCTCCATTATCATAACTTAAAACAGTATTTAAAAATGGGGATGGAGCTTATTAAAATTTATCGAGTTTTAGAAGTCGAACAAAAGGCAGGGCTGAAAGCCTATGTTGATTTGAATACTGATTTGAGAAAGAAGGCATAAAATGAATTTGAAAAAGATTTCTTCAAACGCATGAACAACTTTGTCTTCGGAAAGACTATTCAGAACGTAAGGAATCACAAAGATGTCAGATTAGTGACAAATTTGGAGGAAAGATGGGGTGCAAAATCTCTGATTGCCAAACCAAACTTTCATAGCTGCACTATATTTGGTGAAGACATGGTCATCATCGAAATGGGTAAAACCAAATTTAAATGCATT
>NC_046657.1:153111736-153114440 GCF_010883055.1 Belonocnema kinseyi
TATCAAAGATAATGGTTTACGACTTTCATTATAATTACATAAAGTACACATTCGGGGAAGAGACAAAATTACGCTACACTGACACAGACGACTTGATTTAACCCACTACAGAACCAAACATTCAAGAGTATATTAAAAAAATTTCCGATAAATTTGATACCTCAGACTATCCGCCAAATAATGTATACGAAATTCAATTACTGAACAAAAAAGTCTTGGGACTCATGAAGGACGAATGTAACGGGAAAATTGTAACTACATTTGAGGACTATTTGCAAACTTTGCTACATTATCAAGCTCTCACTCGACCTCAACGGTGAATTCAAAGCCGAAAACATGGAGTTAACTCGATGGAGCAAACCAAAATCGCCCTCAGCTGGTGAGATGATAAGAGGATGCTGCTGCCTCATACAACTGACACACTTCCATGATATTATGAAATCCAATCACAGGAGGCAATGGATGTTCATAAAAACTAATGTTCATTGTCAAAAAAAAAAAAAAAAGAATTCAATTTTCAAAGGAGAGTTGAGATTATGTACAGCGATTTTAAAAAACTTGTATATATGTGTAAAAACAACAAGGCGATAAATATGACAAGTGATTTGGATATACGAGTCGAGGAGTGAGGGAGATAGAGATAGAGACCTAGGACTATAGTATAACCTTTGATGTAGCAGATATATTCTATAATCTACATCTTGCTGTAAATAAAATATATATGATTGGAAATAGCCACAAAAGAAGTATATACGTAAATTTAAAGAAGAAGAGGAAATCGAAAAACTGTACAATTGTTTATAAAATACAAGTTATTGTAAATGAAAGAAAATTAATTTAATCTAAATTGTTCTTTTTTTTAATCTAACCTGAAAATAACATTTTTTAAGCAAATTTACTTCTAATAGAAAAATTCAATGCTAATCATTTTCCTAAACTGATGTACCACCACGCGACTTTTATATTTCGAAGTTGGCAGGAATATAAAACAGTACTGGCTCCTGGTGTAACTGATACTTTACCGTGGGGCTTTATAAAAGCAAAGGCGTCTAATATACGATTGAGTCTAAAAATAATTAATTTATCATACAATCAGTATGTTAGAAGTGGAAGTGTGTGTCTGTGAGAGAGAGAGACAGAGACAGAGAGAGATAAAAAGGATCAGATTAACGGAAATCATAAGAAGGGAAAACTCCTTTTTGTTTGCATGTACTATTCTCGAACCTTCTGCAAGTTTCGAATGCTCAATTTTCTCTTTATCTTTATTATATTATAAATAAAAAATGTAATATAAAAGGCTAGGGAAGCCACAGTGGTCCATTTATTAAAGTTTATTGAAAGACATCAGAGTCAGCGCCGAAGGAAGTATTCCATACAGAAAAAGTAAATAAGAAAGACTTTTTAATAATGCAAATTTATGATAAAATTTTAATTTTAAAATCATAATCTTACAATTTAAAAAAATGACTATTGAATAATTGTTCTTCAATTGTTTCAGCTTTTTCTCAAAAAATGACGGTAGACTACGTTAATCTCACTCCGTTTATCATCATACCGGAATGTTGGGTGGTGACCGGAGAACCCTCGATTCCAGAAATTATGGAACTTTGCGCCATAACCAACAGCAATCCCACCTTCGGTATTTATTTGTCGGGGAGTGGACTTACCACAATTTCAAATAAACTGGGTGCAACTCATTGTTGAGTTCTTCATGATGAAAACCAACTGGCTTAAAACACATAAACCTTTCATCAGTTCCCACAACAGGGTTACCATTACCAACAATATCGGCAACAAAAATACCAACAATAACGGGAACAGGAACAGCAAGTACAACATTAATTAAGTGACAGTGAAGGTGATTGTGGCACAGATGATGTAGATAGTGGGTTTTTCGAAACAAATAGTGTAAACTTCGATGAGAACAAAATACAACTGATAAATTTAATAAATTTCTTTATTTCAATTTGTCAACAGTATTTTGTTTTGCAGTTTATTATAAGTTAATTATAATTGCAGTTAATTATAAGCTTATTTGTAGCTTCATATACTCTATCAGAAAAAAAACTGATCATAATTTAACTTAAACATGTGAGTAGTCCTTTTTTCATGTTACTGTATCTCTTGTAACAAGACAAAATTTTAAATCAATTTATTTGGTTTTTTTATTTTGATTTCCGAGGCGAGATATGTTCTCTCGGCACGTGGCACGGTACTGCAAGGGTACATTTAGGATTAATTTAAGAATTTAACATTAACTCGTTTGATTTTTTTGGTTTGTTTATTATTTATGACCCTAACTTTATCGATATTCTCAACGAGGGGCAACAAGGGATTTTTAAAGCCCTGTAAAGCCTTCTGAGAAATGGAATCTACTTGTTGATGCCACTTTAAAGTAAGAATCGAGATTTGAATTGAATCTGGTTCCCGCCATTCCGTATGCTGTCTCCAATATTCCCGGAACCTAAATGGAAACCTGAGATGCCTCCAGAGCTAGGGATGACTCTGGATCAATTACTCTAGGCTTCGGGAACGAACTCAGTAGCCAGGAGCTATACTTAGGTCTGCACCAGTAATTCTTTTGTGGGAGGAAGAGCTCATATACGAGGGTAGTTCAATAAGTCCTTAGAATGACCAACATATGGCGCGCGAATCGCTCCAAATCATCTGTTTTCAGTCAGCACCCCTCCCGACTAGATATATG
>NC_046657.1:153114540-153116720 GCF_010883055.1 Belonocnema kinseyi
ACAACGCCCGAGTTCACACATGCTTCGTTTCAATGGCTAAAATTGAAGAACTAAAATTCGAATTCGTCGAACACCCACCGTATTCACCATATTTAGCCCCCAGTGACTTTTTCTTATTACCAAACTTGAAAAAATTACTCGGTGGGCAGAGATTTCCAGACAACGAAGACGTCATTGGCTCTGTAAGTGCTTATTTTGAGGAACTTCTGAAAACGCACTTTTCTGAAGGATTAAAAAACTTGAAAAGCGATTGATCAAGAGTATAGAGCTCCAAGGAGATTATGTTGAAAAATAAAAAAAAATTTACCCAAAAAAAATTGTTTTTATACTTCATTCTAAGGACTTATTGAACTACCCTCGTATTAAATAACCTTGGGAATTTGTTTCACTTTGTGTTTACTGTATCCTAAGAATAATAATGAAAATCTAGTGATCTCAATTGGTTAATTTTTTCCAATTACAGGTCGACGCCTGAGTGGAATGAGGTGTTTGTTCCGAATCTGCTCGAGGAAGGTGTTGGTTGGAAGTCCGTTTGAAGAAGGTGTTCATTCCGTATCTTCTCGAGAAAGGTGTTAGTTCCAAGTTCGGTTAAAGAAGTGGTATCACTGACGAAGGGAAAAAACGTTTTTCAATGAACAAAAAATGAAAATTTTTAAAACAGTTATGTTTTCTTTATGTGTTTTCATTTTAGTGATAATTAATATTATAATAAGAATAATAATAATAAGGAACAGATAGGTCTTAATGATCATAACTCTAGGACAATAACTCTAGAAAAGCATCCAGAGGCGAGTGATGTCACCTCCAACGCCCCTGGCCGCTTGTAATTGCATACCTGCAATATCATCGTAGGAGATTCAAAGCATCATATTCAATTAGTTGAATTAACTTATAACATTCTAATCTCATCAATCACTTCACTTAGCCCGTGGCTATGATGTATAACCGGATTTACTTGAGTAAAAGTTTAATAAAAACAAATAAAATAAATGACATATTAGATAAAAACATTTAATAATTTTACAAATATGTTATTTATGGCTTCTTTTAATTATTTTTTCAACAAGATAGATACCAGAATTTTCTAAGTTACTCTTGTTCTTAAAGAAATCCATCATAAGTTTAACTTGATAATCTTTAAGTATACATGTTACAGGTAATGTATTTTTTTTATTTTGTTGATTGTGAATATTTCAGTACTCCAGTTAGGTGTATATCCTTTTTGAAATACATGTTTAAATTTACTTAATCGAACTTTTTCATCAAATTTAAATTTTGATTTCTGGCTCAAAAATTTTAACTTGAAATTTGTGATACACATTGAATAATAACTTTTTTCATGTTTATTTGTAACATCTTTCGGTTTCATTCCGATAGTTCGATGCCTATCATTATTGCAAGAAGACAACAAACTAGATAAAATATTTAGCCCCTTATAATTTTCTTGAAGACGGAATTGCTTCCACATTTCACTTCTCAAAGTTCTATTAAATCGCACACAGATTGATGCCTTTAAATTACTGTAAGCGGAGTACAGAGTAATTCTATATTCTTTCATAAGATTTTGAAAATGATAGCGGTAAAAATTATTTTCCTTTATCCACTTGTAAATTCTTGGGTATACATTTGACTATGAGAACAGACTTAATTGCAGCAGTAACGTCTTCTGCTTTCTTAGATTTAATTGGAATAGCCCAAGCGAATTTTAAAAATACATCGATGATGGTCAATGTATATCTATAGCTATTGTTCTCTCATTCATATGGTTACAAAATCATCAAATTATTATTAAGTTAAAAAAATTATTTACATTTCCAATTAATGTTCATTATCTCGTTCTCTCTCATTCTCTCGTTCTCTCTCGTCCTCTCTGGAGCGAGAGGGTCCGCATTGGCAGAACATACGGCAACAAGTCTAGGACAATCAGACCTGCTTGTCATCCTCATCGCGGGAGTCTTGAATTAGGCTGGGCTCTCAGTCCAGTGCTTTAAGCGCCCGGTAGCATCGAAGGGCCCTGTTAAGGTACGAGGGTAGTTCAATAAGTCCTTAGAATGAAGTATAAAAACAATTTTTTTTTTGTACATTTTTTTTTATTTTTCAACATAATCTCCTTGGAGCTCTATACACTTGGTCAATCGCTTTTCAAGTTTTTTTAATCCTTCAGAAAAGTGCGTTTTCGG
>NC_046657.1:153116820-153134793 GCF_010883055.1 Belonocnema kinseyi
GTTCGCCTGTGGAAATCCACTGTTTGGATTATTCCTTTGTCTCAGGAGTGTAATGGTGTATCCATGTTTCATCCACAGTCACAAATCGACGAAAAAATTCCTTCCGATTCCGACTTATGCGCGCCAAAAGAGCCTCAGAGGCGACCACTCTATTGCGTTCATTCTCAGCTGAGAGCAAATGCGGCACCCATCTTGCCGATAGCTTTTTCATGCCTAATTGTTCATGTAGAATTGAAACAACTGCACCTATAGATATCCTTGTGGCCTCAGCTAACTCACACACTTTTAATCTTCTTTCCTTCAACACCATATCGTGGATTTTATTGATGATTTCGGGAGTACTTGCTTCTACGGGCCTTCCTGAACGTGGTTCGTCACTTATTGATGTACCACCACGCTTAAATGCATTTACCCAGTTATAAACCGTTGCTAAGGCAGGGACAAATGTGCCATAAACTGAGTCCAATTCATTTTTTATCTCATATGGAGTTAAACCCTTTAAATGAAAATGTTTGATTACCGCTCTGAACTCGTTTTTTTTCCATTTTTCTTAACGAACAATTTTTTTTTCAATTGGTTATAAAAACACGTAAACTCAGAAGATGTGGACTGTAACTGCACCATATATCTAGTCGGGAGTGGTGCTGACTGAAAACAGATGATTTGGAGCGATTCGCACGCCATTTGTTGGTCATTCTAAGGACTTATTGAACTACCCTCGTATAATAGAAATTAGTTTCAAATGCAACACTGCTATTATTGAAAAATAAATATAGTTTTTGGTGATAATGTTGCAGTGTCAGATAATTAATGCAAGGTTACAGAATCTTATATGCTACTAAGAGTTATTAAATTTTTATATTGTGCGTACGAAATGTGAACGTAACGTTTAGAAAACAAAGTAAATTAATAAATAAAATAAACTTAAAGAAAACATATCAGAGAATAGAGAGGTTTTATTTCCTGGCATAAAAAACAT
This sequence comes from Belonocnema kinseyi, assembly GCF_010883055.1. Classification (NCBI taxonomy): domain Eukaryota; kingdom Metazoa; phylum Arthropoda; class Insecta; order Hymenoptera; family Cynipidae; genus Belonocnema; species Belonocnema kinseyi. The sequence continues at coordinate 153,117,800 of NC_046657.1, forward strand.
CCACTTAGTGAGAGGAAGAAAAAGACTTATAAAATTCTAATTAATATTATGAATCCTCTCCAGATGGTGCTAACATAATCCACGCAAACGAGATTAGCTATCACGACAATCATCACAAGGAATGGAATAGCCATCCGCACAATCGTAAAGAACAGTCACACATTAAACTTAAAACCGAGCACACAAAACATAACCGCTCACGCCGATCGCGCAATCAGATTTGATCAGAGTCTAAAAATTATTAGACTTTTATTATTATTATATCAAAATTCTGACCCTGCCGTAATTGCTCTAGTATATAAAGTATTATAAGCCTGTAATAGTTTTATTGTGGAATTTGTTTGTAAGGAAATAAAGAGCAATTTTGTTACGTAATATAAACAATTCAGTTTTTTTGGACATAATATAATGAACTTCGAAATGCGGAACATGTGAATAAAATGTCTTTGCCAAATCACAAGTTTTAAAAGTATCCAAAAAGCAAAGTAGCAATAAAATAAGAGAGGTAATCGATTGGTATTAAACCTAATATAAGGGGTTTTTCGTAGACGTTTCATGAAAACTTAATGTAAAAGTTTGAAAATCCAATTTGGTAAATACAATATGGCGGCCAAAGTAAAGTGCAAGTAAAGTGCAATATCCGAAAAGCAGTCAATCAGTCAAACGTATCACTTCAAAATTTCTGCGGATTATATTTCTGCCGCCTAATGGAGTTTCAAGAACTAATTCTGGTGTCAATTCAAACACCGCGCCGCTCCTTATGTTTATGCTGGCCCTTTTTCCTTCGTCATTATAGATTCCGCGAAGAACTGTATTTCTTTCCATTATTGCAACGACGTCATCGGTGGATGTTGTCAGTACCTTTTGTGCTTTAGTTGGCACGGGTATAAAGTTCGATTTTCCTCTTGTCAGCAATGTAATTGGTTTATCGGTAGGAAAAGTGTATCTTCGAATTAAGAATCGTCGGTTTGGATTAGTGTGCGGGATGAGCCGAAGAAATTCAAGATCTTTAATGTCAAATCCGAATATTGGTGAAGAACGACGTCCGACAGGTTCATTGAAGGTGGTAGGGGAAGCACCCTTGATATAAGGAGATCTGGTCCTCACGCGTAGAGGAGACTTATCAGAATCAGGAAACCTACCAGGAGAATGATGCTTGTCAGTAGACGAAGAAGCTGTAAATGAAGAAACGCCAGGAATAGGAGCACCATTAGGCAAGCAATCGAAACTTGAACTCCACTCTGCAACAAGAAAAAGTGGATTCATTTTTCGTAATTTAGAAATTCATATGTTGGAGTTTATTGTGAACTGTGATTCAAGTTTGGGGCGTTCGCCCTGAAGAATGGATCACGATAAGCTGAAAGTTTTTTTATCTGAGCATTTAGTAGGTGCGCTGTAGGAGATACCACGGACAAGCAAAAACTCGGATAATACGAAAGGATTAACAAATTCGGAAAAGTTATCTATTTTTGATATATTTCAAATAGAAAAAAATACAAACATTTATCAAATAAAAGTAAACAACTGACGAATGTGGATTTATATTTAATAATTTATTAATAATTGTAAAGTACTGAGCGCCTTCAGAATTAGGCGTAGCAGCTTCAACTGTTTTATGAATGATTCTCTGTATTATCCGAGCATGCACCTCGGTTAATGCGGAGTGATTGGATGAGTCCCGTTGCCTCGGATAACGCGGAGCCTCGGATAATCGAAGGCCGAATAATCAAGGTTCTCCTACAGTGAGAAGATATTAGTTCTGTATGAATACTAACTATCGCGGATGCCACTAAATTTGCATGTTATTAGACCCTCTGAACCCGAAATTTGTTTTTAGGGTGGTGTCTGTTTCTCTTTTTCGTATAAACCTGGATAATGTTCAAAAGATAAATTGGATTGCATTTCCTGTGTCACAAGTTTTCAGGGCCAAATAGATATAACAGATTCTAAGACCAGTTTTTTCGGAAAAAATGTTTTTTTGATTCACTGAAAAGACTACTAAGAAATAAAAAATTCCATTTTTCGGTCAAACATTGCAAGATAAGAAAAAAATGGACACACTAATTTTATAACCAAAAAATGTCTACACATGCGATCTCGGCAATTTTTTTATAAGACTTGCATTTTTTGTTTCAAACCTGAAGCACAATATTAAGAGTAAAAGCTTTTTGAATAGTCAGAAGAAGATACAATCAAATTTTGTATTTTTTCTTAAACGTTTTTTTCAAATAAATAATTTTCTAGATTTTCGAGTGATTTTAATATTTTAAAATATTTAATCTCCAAATTTATAATTGATTCTCATTCTCTGACGAAACTGAACAATATAATGAAACACATAATTATTGGTAACATATTGTCGCGTTCGAATATTAGATTCACTAAAAGCTGAATTTTTCGCATGTGAAATCAATTGGAAACTTCATGGTCTTTGCGTCATCCATAAACATTAACCGATTTTGCTCAAATTTCGAGATGTGCATTTTTGAAATTTGAACAAAGCCGGGGGGGGGGGGGGGCGAAGGTAGAGAAATTCGAAATGTGAGAAATAAGTGCCACCCTATTGAACATGCTTGCTGAAAGTCAAAAAGTAATGAAGTCATCCAAAATGGGGATTCTCATCCTACTCTACAAGGGGAAGGGTTATAGAGGAAATTGAACTATTCACAGATCTATTGGCTTACTATGTGTTGTAAGTAAAATATTTACAAAAATAATCACTGGCAATATCTCAGGAATAACTAAAAAATAAATACTAATTAATTGAAACACATAGCAATAAGTGGTAGAAATCGAATACTCGGTCTATGAAAATTTAAGGAATGAATGTCACGAATCAAACCAAGTGCTGTATTATATTTAATTATATTAGCATATATAATACTTTATTATCGTTATAGCAGTTATCTGGTCTAGCAACTACCACTCAACAGTTTAGAAAGAGTATTTGTGCTCTAGTAACAGTACCTAATTCCATTCCTAATAACCTAACATGTAATATAGTACTCCCAGCAAAAAAATTTTCTCCATTTTCTCGATCTTAGGTAAAAAGTTAATAAACTAAGTCAAATACAGTTCGTAATGAACAATACTGGACAGTTGAAACTAAAAAATCATTATTTATGGACAGTTTGAATTGTAACATATGTTAGATGTTAAGATTTGTTAATGTACAATATTGGACGTGCGCTGATTTAGACTGTATCATATATGCACTCAGCCATGTCTAATAAGATACTTAATAGTTCCCTGACGATTTCTGTCCAGAAAAAATTACCCAAAGTTAATATGCCGAGAATCCGAATACTTTAGTATTGCTCAACAATGCCTTTCGGTTGATAAGGCGCCACATCGCGTTTGCTTGGTGTACATATGTTCGTCATACAAGCTTACGCAAGGATTAAAAGAAAATGGAAATTTGCACAGAATACAGATTATTTAGCACAAATTCTGCTCTTCATATAAGTTAAAAAATATTGTTAAACTCTTATATATTTATTGTATTTTTATATTTAACAATAGAATTGAGGACAACAACCGATGACAAGATGAGCGTATGAATGATGGTCATCTTTTCTAATTAAAGGGGAAAGCGATTATTGTATTTATCAACGATTCGGTGAAAATCTAACTAATGAATATTCTATTCCTTCATTAGGCTAGACAATTCAAATTTCGTATCTAGTCGTTATCTCATCGTTTCTTTGCTATTTACATTTCATTAGTGATATAGAAGTCCATTAGTGAGTCAACTAGACTCTAGTGATATTATTTTATAGGTCTATTTTTGTAAAAAGATTTTTTTCAGACTTAGTGTCTGACTTAAGTATTTCTTCGTACGCTGCCAAAAAATCTAGGATGTTTAATAATACTAAAAATAACAAAAAAATATGTGAGGAAATGAATTTATCTCCATGCATCTAATCTGTCTTTTCGGACTTCTAGTCGGGGACAGGATAGCCTGTCAGGACTCACAAGTCTTCTCACATTTAAATCTAAATATTATAACAATTTTCTTACTGTCGCCATAACCTTCGGTTCCCAACTACAAGTTATACTATCAGAAATTAAAATATACTTAACAATTGCCTGGCGCCAGATCTACTTAGATCCAAATAAATCTAACCTGACTTTTCGTCTGGTTTTCCAAGACTATTAAAACGTAGACTCACAAAACCAAAAAAAGGATAAAAATGGGGGAGAAACAATACTCAGTACAAAATTATATTGATGGGGCCAAAAATTAGAGTTAATATTAATCAGAATTTGAAACACGTTAGGGGGAGGCGATAATAATTTTCCAGAAAAATGTTATCATATCGGAAACAAAGACAAATTTCGGAGGGCAAGAGTCAAAAATGAATTATAGGATAAAATATAATCATCCACACGTATAAATCGACAATTAGAGTAGCATAATATTCACAGGGGGAGGGTCACCAACAATTTAGGGTATAATCTTACAATCTCATACATAAAATCAACTCAATATTCAGTCACTAAATTCACTGGGAGAGGGTCAAACATTTTTCAGGGTTACAATCAACAACAACAAAAATTCAAGGATTTAATCTTAAATATTCGTGTGCCAAATACTCTAAAAATCACAGGACAAAGGACAAAAAGCGCTACAAGAAAATTATTAACTAATCCTTTCAGACTTCAACAAAAAAATAAACTATACCTTGAAGTTTGGTTTCGATAGAAAAGTCCTTGATGACTAGGCTACCGCAGTTGACCCGGACTCCTTAATAATGCGTAATAGCACTCAATTATATACACATGAAATTATTAAATGATTCTATACCAGAAGACAAACAGAAACCAAATGCACACACAAGATCTAAATTATACTTTGTACCCCGCAAGCTGCCGACGAAAAAGTGACTCCTGCTTAGGCGTCGTTTACTTCTTTCGCGACGAGATGAGCTCTGATTGGTCCATGCTCCGTCCTCTGATTGACGTTGCTATGGAGTTTCTTAAGCGGGAAACAGAACAAGGGATGTGATCTCAGATGTTTAAACAAACGCTGTGTCTAAAACAAAATGTGTCCTTCCGAATCTGATGATTTCAAACCATTTATATCAACCGTCAGATGTTGAGTTATTGTCCCAGACTTCCTCTCTGAATAGTTCCAGTAACCAAGCCGGCTACTAGGACTTTATTTAAATTCCAATTAAGCCCCTAGCATCGAGAATGTTATCTGTCAAGATCAGCGCGTCAACTATAGAGGTCCCACTCGCGTTGCCGGGGATCGACAATAGACCTTTTAAAAAATACGATAATCTTGAATTCCACTACCAGGTGGATAAGTTGAAGGGGGTATCAAGAAAAATTCGCAGTTATCCCAACAGCATTTCAAAAAATTTTCGATAAATTTTGAGTTACGCCTGGAAGGACGGCAACAGGATGACACACAGCAGTAGGTTTTAGGCGGGAAATTTTAAATGGGCTGAGTATCTCCAATCGACAAAAGGCGTTCCAAATGCTTCTTGAAGTTTCTGAATCGGTCAGGAAGGTTGTGGATTCTCGAGGATGGTTGGATTTCTCAGGAAGTTTATAATAACAGAGTAAAAACAGGAAAATAAATTCTTAAATTAAAGGGAACTAAACTAAATAAACCGTAGTCTTGGAAAACCCTGCAGCTTTCGGATTTAACAATATTAAATTAAGTCTTAAACTTGAGCTTCATTTAAATTAAATATTATTAACCATTGAACTTCAAAAAATTAATTTGCTTGTGACATGCAATAAAATTTGCACGTATCCGGGTTGTTTAAAAGTATGGAAAACTAAAAATATATTAGCTTGTCCACACTAGTGCTTGGCCATACCAAAGTGTTTGCCCTGAGTAATTTTGTATAGTAAGCAGTTACTACTCGTTATTTCACATGATTACGCAATTCTTAAACATTTATTACGATGCTATTACAGCCCTTTTACAGAGTTTTGCAGCAATCTTTACCTTTTGTGTAACAGCGTTGATAACGCAGTTGCTTTTGTAGATAAGCAATGCAATATTATCAGTTACATTTTGTCAGGTTTTATGGCCAGCTTTCGAGAAATTCTTTAGTAAAGGACTATTCACTTTTTAAATAGTCCCACTTTATTAAAATGATTTTAATTAAAAAATCATTCACATACACTTTTAGAACACATAGGCTACACTTTGGTTAGTTTAAGCATTATAGTGAACACTTAAGCAAGTTCAGTCCTTCACTTTTGTAATGAAAAACCTTGAGTTTCTGTCGATACTGATGAAGACTTCGAACATTGCAAACAAATTCTATAAAGTACAAACTAACTAAAGTGCAGCCTATGTATTCTTTAAGAGTCGGTGAATTGTTTTTTGGTTGAAGTCATGAAAATAAAGTAAGACGATTTGAAAAATAAATAATGATAGGATTTTCAAATTTATGGAGGAAATTTTTCTGGTGAACCTCGACGCAGCCGTTTGACATATCACATATGTCAAATAAATATTTTCGTCAGATAAATTTTCTCTTTCGTTAGATAAACGTTCTGCACCGTTTTTATTCCATTTAAAAATAAAGTTTATTCTTGGGGTTCACTGAGAGGTTATATAGTGTGTGATGTTATTTAGAAGCTTGACTAATTTGGACGACTTTCTGACGATGCATACGAAGCAGCAACTGGAAAACGCGATTACAATATGCTTATAAGCAAAAAAAATATATTTTATATTCTTCTTATTATAATGCAGAACGGATCCAACCAGCAAAACTTAAGGCTCAGGTGGAGACTGGTTCAGGTTTCTACCACAGCATTAGGAACCAGATTAAAAGCTACCAAGCTAAGCCTGAAGAAACTTCAAGAAAGAGGCAAAATAGGGATCCGTTTTCAAGGGATACCGGAACTAAAAATTTATTTCAAATTTCAAATTTACAGGAAGAAATTCAAAAAATCAAAAGAAAGTTAAGACTGCAAAACAAGATTGCTTGAGGAGCCAGAAGAAGTAGGCTTAGCAAAGGTTAAAAATTCGTAAAGAAGAGACGAAGAAAAGAAGGAGGAGGAGCAGGTCAAAAATAAAAAGCAGGAAAAGAAAAAAAAGATGATAGGAAACAGAAATGAAATATAAATAATATGTAACTTCTTTCCTAATGTTTTGAAATTCCAGGCATTGCCTCGAAAGCATTTCTGCTAAAGAATCTCTATTTTGAAGACTTATGCAGTCTTTAATTTATATTTTTGTAAAAACAATGAATTTTAATTTTAGCAATGTTAGAAATGCCTTAACCTTTGGAATTATTTCTTTTTTTGTTCATAAAATGTAATAATCTCAATAGATTGGTTCAGAATAGACTAAGAAAAATATTATTTGGAATTATTTAGATTTTGAAATAGTTATTTTGATCCTGATAATGATATATTATATTTAAGTTTAAATAATTTTATAACAATACATATAAATTACTAATTATATATTTACTGTGTGAGTTAATACTTCGAAGCAAAATATTTCCCCCAAATTCGTTCCAAAATGTTAGATATTACATGTAAGACATTAATTACAAAAAATATAATTAACATTTTTCAAAGCTACCTAATAGTATCCCGTGTATAAATGGTCCTATTTTTTATATTTCAAAAGTGGCGCTAGAAAGGCCCACGCCAGTTCTTTTAGTTTCAGAAAACTTAAATAAATCATGATGCGGTACAAATGAAGCATTGAACTATAATTATCTGTCATTAATTGTAAACACACTGTCGTTGTTCCGAATTAAAAATAATCAAATGACTTATACAAATAGAACCTAATTAATCCGCAGAACAAGGAAGCAAAACTAAATAATTCTGATCGAATCTGCATTTTCAGTTGCATAATACTAAATAAAGTAAATTCGTCTTAATGAAAGGATTTCAACTTATTATGATAATAATTTAAAAATTAGAACATACCGTAAAAAAACTGGACAGGTCCTAACAAGTTTGCCCCAGGCAGGGCTTAGATTTCTGCACGGAATATAATATGTATAGAAAACTTACTGATGAAACGGATCTAAGAATTTTTTAGAAAAATCTAAGCGGTTCCGTATCTCACTTAACGATTTGTAAATCGTGTGTAGAATACGTGCAGTGCATACGTATATACAAACAGTAAAAAGAAATACCTAAACTTACATTCGACTTAATCTCAGATTTGACTTGAATTAAAGGAGCAACTAAATTTAAGTGTGCAAACTATCTTAAATAAAGCTCGAACTTTTTTTAAATAAGAAATAATCATTTTTCACTGGAATAAAGTAAATTACACAGTAAAAAAAAGGATTAATTTTGTTGCAGTTTTTTTTTCTCACACGACCATTTGACACTCGAGATCATAATTATTTGTCCATTTGAATCAATTTGATCTTATTTTTGGTTTCATTTGTCATACTAAACAAAATCTCCGCCAATTCTGGCATTGGATTCATCAGGACATAACCTAAAAATTGTATCTAACCGCATGCAAGAGACAACTACACTTGACGGGTAATATTTTCTGATATCAGATTTCGTCATTTTTCTAACTTTTCAACTAAACTGCAAGATCAGAAACCATGAAAAGCTTGCATGAGAGTTAAGTACTCTAAGAACGTCAGCCATTGATTTCGGTATCATTTTGAACACTTTTTTACCGTATGTGCTCCTGGATTTTTAAATACATTTCCGAAGATAAGTTGAATGTAACCTGAAATAACCTACAAGGCTTTTGTTACCTATAATAAAGGATTATACATTCCTTAATTTCTGGTTCATACTACCTTGTATAAAGTTCCAGAAAGCTTACGCGCTTATACAGCTCTTGGCGGCAATTTCGCACTTCGCGCTATTTCATGATAGTCACGTCCTACCCTAATACTCCATGTCGCGAAGACCAATGTTCGAATGAATTCGATCCGGAAGATCAATTAAATGCCAAAGAATTTGCATTACTTTATCGACAGATGCCGGGAAAAAGCTGGGTACACAAAAAAATCGCCGATCCTCCATTGTACACAGAAATCGGTGTTCAAGTGAGTTGCAACAAATTTGAGCCACACAGGTACATTCGGAGAATCTAGGGGAAAAGAATAATTTAGACACTGTTTTTTCTCATCCAGAGCAACGTGAAGTGTCGTCTAGAAACTGTCAGTCACCTGTCAAGATGATTTTGTTGGGTGTCATTTGGGTCAAATAGGTGCTGACATACAGGTAAGTTATAATAATAATTACCTAACTTTTAATTTCCTCCCATTTACCAGTGACTATTAGTGTCTTGGAATAAAAATTGTATTTGGTGTGTTATAATATACAAATCTTAGGTTAGTCAAAACCTACACGACATTCAAACCTCCAAAGCCGAAGTTCGAAGAAATTTTCTCTGGATTTCGGTATACAAAAGAGTGAAGTTAGCTGGTCGTTGAGGTGAAAATACCTAATTGTGTATGTAGACGGTCATGACTTTTTCTACACATACCGGCTTTAGCTTAAATATCGACGGCCATGACTAGTCTAACATTTGAAAGTTGCATTAGGAGGTTATAATTTTATTCTAAGTGACTATTACACACTGTTAAAATAAAGAAAATTGGAAATTAGGCAAATATTATTTCAATTAGTTTCCTTATTAACAATTATTTAGTCTAATATCGCAATGCGAATAGTTGCTTTGACAGGTGTTCAGGTGGCTGACAGCGCCGTTTAGCACTTCACAACTCTCGGCATTGAGCCAAAATTCAGTCTCCAAATGATACTTTCCTCTAGATGCCCAGATGTGCACCTATGTTCAGAGGAATACATTTGAGACTTGAAAATTGTTTCAAACGCTTATTGGGAGACCAATGAAGTTTGAGCTGCAACTAATTAAACGCCAACGTTTTTCTGTGTGGTCAACGGAGAAAAATGTGCAGGTGGAAAGCTTGCAAATGAAAGGTTAACATAACTTTCCGGCTGCAGTTCTACTGGAGAAATATTAAAGCCTTTTGTCATCGGAAATGCTAAAAATCCTCGTGTATTCAAGGCAAATGGATTCAATCTAAAAAATCTTCCTGTTACTTTACGTTCCAATAAAAAGCATGAATGACTGAAAATTTGTTTGAAGAGTGGCTCACCGATTTGAATCAACAAATGAAAAAGTCAAAAGGGAAAATCATATTACTTGTTCATAATGCCACTAAAATTGTAGTATTCCATACAATTGTATTACGGTGCTGAAGACTGCGATACACGATCTCAGTTTCTCAAATCATTTACAGTCTTGCATGCAGTTCATTGCGTAAATAGTGCCTGGCAGGAAATTTCACCAGAAACAATTAGCAAATGCTTTCAACGCTCAAGTTTGAAAGAAATTATAAGGGAATTGATGAAGACGAAGATGTAGGCTTAGCTGAAGTGATAACTTCTTTTTTTCACCTTACATTTAAAATGACGTACTCTTAGTTGATGAAATTCTAAGCTCTGATGCTAAGTTGATTCTTCATAGAGAAATACCTACTGCACCTGACGATATTCTACATCAATTTTTCAGCAAAAAGAACACTCTGATGTCGAGTGTTATGATAGTGACAACGATGAAACAGTGAACGACAACAGTGCTCCAGTGCCGACTCATAAAGAAGCTCTGCAATATTCAGCGCAACTGCTGAAGTACTCTCCCAGTCAATTAGTGACTTTTTTGTCAACTCTAAAGAATAAAGTAGTTGTAGATGTTAAACTGAATTTACCATCCAATTTGTCTGATTTGATACATATTGGAACTTTTTAGGGCCACCAATTATTTTTTACGAGGAATACTTTAGAATTATAGACATGCTTATTATCTAATACATGCCCTGACTTAAAAAAAGGGTTTTTAGAATTAATCATTTATATATTTTTTCTATTGCATCTTCTCAAAATAGCGTATTTTTCTACTTATTTCATTCCTGAGGCAAAATCCTAATACTCGGAAAGTCCTCCCTGCATGTTTTGTCACGAGAAATAGAGTTCTGCGCGAGGTTGGAGAGAGCATTACAGTCCTCGATTTTCCTTGAAAACGCTCGAAAATTGGGAATTCGGAAATAAGTAGGCTTCTGCGAGCATTAAAGAGGCCTCAGCGAGCACTTGTGAAACATTGAATATTTTTTTGAAACGTCGCTACGTGCGCGCTCAATACTCTGAAATCATCGGCGCGAACTAGGTTTGACAGATCACGGAGGGAGTTTTAGGATATCGCGCAAGTACCTCTAATGCTCGCAGAAGCATACTTATTTCCGAATTCGCAATTTTCGAGCGTTTTCGAGGAAAAACGAGGACTTAAAAGCTCTCTCCAACCTCGGGCAGAACTCTATTTTTCATGACAGAGCTTGATCAGTTCCAGTAAATACACACTATTGGGATTATTAAACACGCAAAGTGAGTCGCAATGTGAACAGGGTCCTGGACGCATAACGGCCATTACTTGATGCAATTTTCCGACGATTTTGGATACCCCCCCCCCCACCCCTCCAACACCGCTTTTTTCATTTTTTGTAAGAATAACTCAAGAATGTAGCTATCTGAATTTAAGGAATGTGATTCCCTTATTTCAATGTTTAGATGTAACTCTTAATTTCAGATTGCCTATGCTTCTTTTTGTGACACCTTGCATTAAGTCGAATTTCCAACTTAAATCAAGTACCTTTTACTGTGTACATATATGCCTTACAATGCGAAATCGGCAAAGTTACTCTTCACAGCATTGAGGATTACTATTCGAAATAGTAACTCTTACTCTCGCGCAATTCGACGGTTATTAAGTGGAGCAGTGTACCATAATATTTAAAATTGCAATCCTACCCTTTTAAAAAGTTAGTGTAACTTACTAAAACGTAAAATAGTAATTGTAACCAAATTGACAGGCGAAAAGCTGTGCTTCAATTAAAAATATTTAGAGCTACTGTTTAACAGAGTTTCTTTAATGATCCACTTTTTTCCTTGTACAGTGTCAGGAGCTAAATATAAGGCAATAATAAGGCAATAATATTTTTTCATGTACAATTTTGTCGTATAAAAATAAAAAGCAACCAACGTCCCAAAACTAACAAAAATAAGAGAAATAATCGAATTTATATGAAACTTCCCATGAGAAGGTCCTCGGAAACTTTGAATTGAAACTTAATGTAAAAATTTGTAAATTGGTTTAGAATGTTTACCTGTTTGTATGTTACTTCTATAAGTAGGCTTTTGCGGTCGCTAAACTCGAATTTAATGCAAAAATGCAAACACTAAATTCGGTGACATTCCAAAAATAAAAATTATATTGCTATTTAGACATTCTTTTTGACATTTTCTGTAACCATTAAGGGGGGATTGGGGGATAATGCATGAAAAAAACGCTTTTTTTAATGAATTTTTTTAGAGATCTGGTTCAAGAAAATGTATTTAAATGTTTCGTATATTACAAAGTATTATTTTTAAAATAATTAGTAATTTTTTTGTAGAAAAATATCGTGAAATCATCCAAAGACATCAATTTCGAGTACGCCTCTTGAAAAAAGTGATTTGCGGTTCCAGCGATATCTCAGCGTAGATTTATCGGAAATCAACAAAGTTGCGAAATTCAGTTAAAATATAAGTTTTTCCTCTCCACAACGATTATTTTTATGAATTTTTCTTATTGGAATTTTTGCGATCATTGGAAGTAAAATATGTGATTTTGTATAAACATTTTTTAAGTGAAAACCAACATTAATATAAAAAAATTTGAACCAAAATATCGTTGGGGGGGGGGGGTTATACGCAGAAAAATTTTTCCAAGTTTGCGAAGGATCGGTTGCGTAGTTTTTGTAAAATCGCTAGAACATACTTTTAAAAACTGGTTTCGAGAAAAACTCATTTAAAGTTTTAAACATCGGAAAGGTAAAGAAACAATTAATTTTTTAGCGATTTCTGCTCCTTATTTTTTTCATTACATTGTGCACACTTCACTAACGTAGAGAGTGTAGTAAAAGCAAATACAATTTTTATTATTTTATAGTATTTTTCATTGTCATCTGGCAGGTTCCTATGTTTTCAAGCGCAGCTGCGGTCCATAAGGAAGGTCGGCTATAACTTCAAGAGTTCTGCTTCGATTGACTTAAAATGTTTAAACAATATTTTAAAAATATTTTACGGAAAAAGAAAATTTGTTTGCAAGTGCTTAACCTCCATTCCCTCCTAAAGGTAATAAAAAATGAAATACTATGGAATTTTAGTAAAACCTGCCCAAGATCTGTAAGTATACTTTTCTACACCTTTAGGGGTCGCCTGTCCCATTGTGCTGTACAAAAAGCATAAAGGCCAAATGCGAAACACGACGTAAATATATTATCGAGCCTAAAATGCGATATCCATCAAACACTTAATGGTTCAATCGTATCACCTTAAAATTCTTGGGGATTGTATTCCGGCCGCCTAAAGGGGTTTCAAGGATTAATTCTGGTGTCAATTCAAACACCACGCCGCTCCTCATATTTATGCTAACCCGTTTTCCTTTGTTATTATATATTCCACGAAGAACTGTATTTCTTTCCATTATTGCTACGACGTCATCCGTGGATGTTGTTAGTACCTTTTGTGCTTTGGTTGGTATGGGCATAAAGTTGGATTTTCCTCTTGTCAGCATTGTAATTGGTATTTCGGTAGGAAAATCGTATTCTTTAATTAGGAATCGCCGGTGCGGATTGGTGTGAGGTATAAGCCGAATATATTCAAGGTCTTGAATGTCAAATCCGAGTATTCGTAAAGAACGATGCCTGACTGGATCTTTGATGGTGGCAGGAAGAGCAGAATCGACAGCGGGAGATCGGGATCTGACACGAAAATGAGGCTCAGAAGAATTAAGAGACCTACTAGGAGAATGGCGCCCGTCAGTAGATGAAGAAGCTCCAGAGCGAGGCGCGAAAAGAATAGGATCACCATTAGGTAAACAGTCGAAATTAGAACTCAACTCTGCAACAAGCAAAAAAGGATTTATTTTACTTATTCAAGAAAACCCTATGTTGGAGTGTATCATGAACTATGTGTGGGAATATCGTGATTCAAGTTTGAAGAAATGAAGGTTATGTTTTTCCAAAAAAAAATTCTCACGATAAACTCTAAGCTTTGTTATCTTATAATTTATTAGGAGCGCTGCAGAATGTTTACAGATGCATTAAAAATTGTGAAAGTATTTGTAGTTGTCAACGTAATAGTAGTCATCCTAGTTTTTAATTGTTTTTAACGTTTTTATCTATTTTATAAATCAAGAAGCTTGAAGTTATGTAATATTTTATATAATTTTATCATGAAAATCAATGTATATTTATTATCTTTATAATAAAAAGTTATTAATTTTAAAAGAAAACTAACTACCGCAAATTTCACTGAATGTGCATGTTTGCAGACCCTCTGAATCCGATTTTTTTATGATGGTGTCTGTTTCTATTTATCGTATTTATACAGGATAACATACAAAAGGTAGATCAGATTGGATTGTCCTTTATAACAGGTGTTGTGGCCAGATAGATTGAACTCATTCTAAAATTAGTTTTCTTGAACCAGTTCTTTTTTATATCCACTAAAAAAACTCTTAAAGTTAGGGCTAATAATGAAATAAATCAACAGATAAAATACGGTTGCAAACAGATCTTTATTTAGTGATCTTTATTCTACTAATGCAAGAGAGCAACTAACCACGATATGTGTGGTCAAAAGCATACGCACATAAGTGAAGCATATACAGACCCCATATCGGAATTTATAAACAAAACCATAGAGTCTTTCGGTGACATAGCATTGGCGACATAGTTTTTTGTATGAAGTAAAGCAAGGTCATTTCTTTATATATACTAATATGATAGAAGTACCATGTTTTCGCTTTTTGTGCTAATCTTACATGAATTCCAATAAAAACTAACACAAGATAAAAATGGATAAATATAAATTATATAACCAAGAAACGTCTTTCAATTTGTTATTGACAATTTTTTATAACACGCGCAGTTTTCGTTTTAAACCTGAAGAACAAGGTCAGAGTAATAGCTTTTTAGAAAATCAGCATCAGATGTTTAATGAGACGCTTTGTTTTCGCTTTAATCCTAAATGATAGCTCTGAAGATACATAAGAGCTCAGTCACATCAATCAGATCATTTAGATAACTGACCAGGTATCTACACTTGCATTTCCCAACTCCATCATCAATTTATACTAACCTGTTCGACATCTACCGGTATTCCTAGATGACGAATATCATTCTACTCCCCAAGGGAAATGGGATATAGGTAATTGCACGAAATACAGAGCTATTTCCTTTTGAATTGTTGTGGTCAAAATATTTATAAAATGGTCACTGGCAAGGAGTGATAAGTTGTAGAAATCGAATACGCATTGTAAGATAATTTGGGAAATTTATTTCAAGATGTGCCACTTTTAAAACATTGATATGCAAATATTAAGAATGCATATTTTTGGAATCAGAGATAAAGATTTGGAATAGAGTAACGTTAAGTTTGTCAGTGGTCAAGCAATAGTTTCTAGTGCCACACGTAATAATCCAAAATGCAATACAACACTCCTTGCGAAAATTATTGTAAAGAATGTACAATCAATGCATATACAAAGTTTGGAGTGTACCATATGTTTGAAGTTCAAAGTTTGTCATGTGCAATCTTTGCGCGTGGATGATTTGGATTGTACTATATGTGCACGTACACGTCTAATTAGATACTTGATAGTTCGCTGATGATTTCTATCTAGAAAATATCACTTAAACTTAATCTGTCGCGAACATGGAAACTCAAGCAACGCTTAACGTTACCTTTAGGCTGATACGGAGCCACGTCGCGTTTTTTTTTTGGTGTACAGCTGTCCGTCGTACAAACTTAAACGAAGATCAGGAGAAAAGATCAAGCGGCACAGATTGCAGATCAAGTCGCACAAATTCTGGTTTTCATATGCGTTAGATAATATGCTCACATTTACAAATCTGTTACATTATTATATTTACCAATAGAGTTGAGGATAACAACCGATGATAAGATGACTGTACGAATATTCAGCATCTTTTCTAATCAGCGGGAAAACTGGCTAATGTATTGATAAAGAATTTCGTAACTTTATTAGAATATAAAACAAATATTTCGCATCTGGTCGTTATCTCATCGGTTAGATAAGTCATTGTGTTTCTTCAAAGGCATTTACATATTATTAGTGACATCAACATTTCTATGATACTTAGGTTTTTAAAGTAATTCTTCGTTACATGAAAAATTTATTTACTGTCTACCAAAACGTTTTATTTCCCCGCTGGAAAAACTAACATAAATTCTACAAAATATTTTGAAATAAGCAGAAAGAAAAATTTCATACTTCGGAGTCAACCAGACTGCAGACTTGTGTTTGACCACACCAAAGTGTTTCACATCTAGTCAGCACCATATTAGATCGCCTTTACAGCGCCACATCAGTGTTCAGGACGTTCAATCCTGCCTCCAAATAGCGCGCTGATAATTTTGTATAGGCAGCAATTATTATTCGTTATTCCACATTGATAGGTAAATCTTACAAAATTGTTAAATTGTTATTACGGCCTTATTGAAGGGTTTTGAAGCATAATGTTTTTTTGGTTTTGTAAATAAGTAAGGAATTGATATCCAGTTACATTTTCTTTGCTTTCATTGCTATTGTTGAAAAATTTCTTTAGAACGTCAGAAATTATTTGGAACTGGAGAAGGACCAGATTGAACAATGCTAGCAAATGTGTATGCACAAAAATATACGTGTGCAGTGCGTTCTAAGCGGTTCACTTACAAGCCGTTCGCACACACGCACAGACACAGAGCGCCAACCAACCGCATGCTATTTTTCGCGCTGATGTGGCGCGAGTTGGTTATTTACTGTTTACCTATAGGATCGCTGCTCGAGAAGCAGAAGTTTGCGACGTTGCCAATATTCGGGCTTTAATAAGCTTTACCAGTGCGAGAGAGAGAGTCAATGGTTTATGAATGCGAGAAAAGCCTTATTGAGAAGGATT
>NC_046657.1:153134893-153141209 GCF_010883055.1 Belonocnema kinseyi
ATCATAAAACAAATTTTCAGATATTAAGCTTTAATTTTTTTAAAGTACTATTGAGTTACCCAAAGTGACTGTAAACCTAAAATTATGACTCTTAAGCAAATTAAATTTGTTGGTATTAAGATGATGCCAAAAACGATTGTTTAGATTAAATTTGTGTCTCTATGAGTGTATACGATTTTATAAAAAGCTTGCGTAAGTCATTTCTTTTGGAATTAGCGTTTTGCGATACATAATATTTCCGTAATCTAAAATTATTTAGAAAATTATTATATTTTATATTGTTATATTTCAATTTCCCTGTCCTAAACTGAGAATTTTATCTCGTTACTGAAAATACTTTGAAATTGCACATTAGTTCATTGGAAAGAAAAATTCTGGTCAGTGAATCAAATTCTCGGCCTTTTTTGGTATAAAAGATTATTGGTTTTCACCCAATTTCCCGTGTAGGTAGACAATTATAATCAGTTTTAATTTAAAATACAAATAAAAATGCAGCAATGATAAATTTAAAGGAATTAAATGAAGATAATTTCACTTCCAATATAAAAAGTGCCTAATTTATAAAAATGTTCATTCCTTAATTTTAAATGTTTTTAACTTCAAATTGCTTAATATAAAATAGTTTTGGACTTTTGCAAATTTATTGATTTATTCTTCAATTTAGATAATTGAAAATGAAAGCGGGAATTCATATTTTTTAACCAGAACTGTTTCAACTGTTCAATCTATAAAAGTTAAATTAAAAAAATTTTTCAGTTTAACGGGATTCAATAAATACTATTTTTTTCTTAATTCTCCTCATTTTCTTTTTTCCTATTTTTCAAAATGACCTATAATCCCTATTTTTGAGAATTTTGTCTAACTTTATCTTTTTTTTTTTTGAAGCTGCGATTAATTTTTGAAATAGAAAACTATAATCTTTGAAAAGCAATCCGCATTTTAAAAATATAAAATTGAGAGAAAATGTAAGCGTAAAAATTTAAATTTAAAGCCCTTTACTGAATAGTTTGTTTAGCTCGCAATTAGGAAATGATTTAAAAGCTTCTACATTATCAGAAACCTTAAAATTTGAGTTAATTTTAATAATATTGAAGCATACCTGAAATAATATTTTTGTGTCTGAATTCCACCCTGAATAATTAATTAATAAAAAACCAACAAAGTCCTAAATTAAAATATTAGCGTTTAAAAGAATCCGCAGCGAGCATGGAGTTTGCAACAGCAAATTTTATATAATAAAACAAAAATAGACGAAAATCGATTTTCTGTCAAATATAATTTTTTGGCTTATTTCAATTAAGTTATGATTTTTTAACCTTTCAGCATTGAGGCTTTTTCCAATTTTTCTTTATTAAAGAAAAAAATTTCAGTATCGCAACATCTTGGGAACAAGATTCTATTTTTGTAAAAAATTAATAATCATATTTTTATTTGCTGTCCAAAGGCAATTTTAGAAACTCATGAAACTTTAATATCAAGATTCCAAATAGATTGGCGAGAGAGAAGTATTGATGAAGGGAAGAATTTTTAAGAGCTGATTTTATGAAAATTCTTTAAGAATGGAAGTGCAAAAAAGTCTATTTTTTAAGTCCAGCTTGCCGGGAAATAAATGTTTATCTATTAAAAGCAGTTTTGCCCTAAGGGTTAAAACTATTCGCTGTTTAGTACTGTTATGCAATTTTTACAGATTGTTACGAATTAAAGTTTGAGATTAAAAATATTTATTTATTTAAAGGAAACTATTCAAAAAGCAATTAACGAAAGCAATTAACAAATTTTTTTGCTATATTGAAATTTCCAATACTTGGTATTCTTTATACAGACCACGCATATTTGATTTCCCTTGCTATAAATGTTTCACTTACACGTTCTGGAATATTTTCCTCCAAGTGCGAATGTAAATATCTTCTTGAAACCTCTTCATTTGAAGGCAAATTGCGCTTATAAATAAAACCTAAAGATTCTCTATGTATTTGAAGGTCTCACTATTCCTCAGGAGTCGATTTCATACTATTCTCTATCCAACTAAAGACCATGAAATAAATTATCTCTGGTAGATGATATTTTTAACACTAAAAGTTTCGTAAATGAAATAATTTAAAGAAGAAGTTGATCCTCTAATCTCAGCTTTATTTGGAAATCCAACCTAATTATGTTTTTTGCAAGAAAACAAATTTGGGAGGCACATGGCATCCAGAAGAATTATTCTCTGCACTGCACAAGATCGGATAATTAAGATTGTAGAAATTACAATTCGAAAACCTTAAAAAATGGAACATTTGTAATAAACCTCTTTATAGCAATTTTTAAATACATTTTTAACTATAAAAGCAGGGAAAAATTATCACATGAAAAGAAAGAAATTTCAGATCTAAGACTTTAGAAAATCAAAAACAAAGGATTTCATGAGGAATTCTAATGTACATGAAAATATATCTAAAAATGGCTTTTTTAGATTTTGAAGAGAATGTTAAGCATACTATAAAGCATCATGCAAAGCACGAGTTTTGAAAAATAAAATAAAAATTATAGTGATTACAATAAGGAATAAGATCGCACTGTGCCAAATTGCCTTATACGAAGAGATGGTACGAAATGTGGAAGTTGAATACGTGTATCTTGGAACATTGTCGCTTGTACAAAGAAAAATGAAAAGACAGTAATAAAACACAAAAGTTTGTGATTAAAAATGTAGCGATGTTGAGGGAAAAAATGTTTAATGCCAGTATAGGAAAGTTTGACGGAATATTTTTCATAAAAAACATGTGATACTTTGTCGTGTGGTAAATCAAGTTCAGTTCCCCGGGTTTTTATATATAAATAAATATTTTTAAAACCTGTTTTTGGAAATGCTGTAAAATATTATAACTGACCCACTCGAAATCTTTTTTAAGGAAGAATGAAAGAAAAATCTACGATGCTAACATTTTTTTTGTATGTGCACCAATTGGAGGTCCGGATCCGTTTTCTGCTCTCTGTTATTCCGACACTGTATATTTCTGTCGTGCAGATGTTGTCGATAGCGATTAAAAAATTATTCATTAAATAAACTTATTTAATTGTTTACAAACATAGTTAATTCCATGATATTAGTTACTTTCTTTTGGCCCAAGTTTTCGTCAAAAAATATTTTATATTTTGGAAGTAAAGCTGAGGGGAATTGTAATTCACATAACCCATAAAAATACAAAAAAAAGTCAAATTCAGTGCAACTTTTTTAAATTATTCTACAAAAGAAGAGTACAGGGATGTCCGTTACCATGTTCGCCATCATTCCCCAAATTTCTAGCAAAAATCTTTATTACTGAAGGGGAAAACCGGAGGAATCTAACACTGGTAAGAACAACAATTTGCTCAGTATAATATGCCCTTAAATTGATATATGATGCATATTGAACCAAACAATTTATGATTTGAACATAAGCTAAATAATATGCGTAAAATTACAGATAATATATTTTATTATAATATTCACCAATGTAATTTAAAATAACTCCGAAGGAAAATTTGAAAAGTTGGGTTTTGAGGTCGCTAAACAGGTAATACTCGATGAAATACTATGGAATTTGGGTAAACCCTGCCCAAGACATGTAAGTACATTATTGCACCCTTGCGCTTCTCCTGGATGATTGTTCAGCTAAGGACTCAAACGTATCACCACAAAATTCTTTCGGATTGGATTCCTGCCGCCTAATGGAGTTTCAAGAAGTAATTCTGGTGTCAATTCAAACACCGCACCGTTTGTTATGTTTATGCCAACCCGTTTTCCTTTGTTATTATATATTCCACGAAGAATGGTATTTTGTGTCATTATTGCAACGATGTCACCAGTGGATGTTCTTAGTACCTTTTGTTCATTGTTTGGCACACGTACGAAGTTCGATTTGCCCATTGCCCTCAATAAAATTGGTTTATCGGTAGGAAAAGTATAATTTTGAATTAAGAACCGCTGTTGCGGATTACTTTGCGGAATAAGCCGAAGAAATTCAATGTCTTTAATGTCAAATCCGAGTATTTGTAAAGAACGATGCCTGATACGATCATTGAAGGTGGCAGGAAGAGCAGGCTGTACAGCAGGAGATCTGGACCTAACACGAAGAAAAGGCTCGGAGGAATTATGAGACCTAACAGGAGAATGTCGCTCGTCAGTTGACAAAGAAGCTCCAGAGCGAGTAACTCCAGGAATAGGAGCGCCATTAGGTAAGCAGTCGAAATTGAAACTCAACTCTGCAAAAAGAAAAAGAGGATTTATTTTTCTTAATCCAGAAAATCTTATGTTGGATTGTATTTTCTTTTAGTCCTAAAATTTATCAGGAGCGCTGCAGAATGTTTACAGATGCATTAAAAGTTGTGAAAGTAGCTGTAATTGTTAACGCCATAAGAGTCAAATTAGATCTCAATTGTTTTTAACGTTTTTATCTATTTCAGGAATAAAAAATCTGGAATTTATGTGATAGTTTATATATTATTATAAAAATTAATTTATAATTATTTGCACACACTTTTAAGTTTCACTATTCATATAAATGACGTCATTAATGCATTGAAAAAGCCGAGATATGCTTATGGTATGGAGGTAAGTTTATATCCCTGGTGAAAGTTTCAAGAATGAGTTTTAAAAATGTAACCAAACAAATGTCTAAAATTGTGTTATTGGCAATTTTTATAACACGTGTAGTTTTCGTTTTAAACGAGAAGAACAAGATTAAGAATAAAAGCTTTCTGGAAAGCCAAATCAATATACAATTAAATATTTTATTACAAAATTGTTAATCGAGTGAAGGTCTGCCAATTTCCCGTAGAACTTTTTTCTATTAAGAAACTTTTGTTCTTGCTTTAATCATGAATGATTCCTTTGAAAATAAGTACAAGTAGTGAGCAGAATTTGTCTGAAAAGTTGCGCGTCATGTCCAACAGATGTGGACTGCACATTAGCGATTATTGATGATGGGGGTAATAAATAACCGTATATATTACTGGTCAGTAGATCGTTCTGGTCTCTCAGGTCATTTATAGTAGATGGCTGATACCTGCCTTGACAGCGCCGCATCAGTGCTAAAGGCTCTCTATCCTGGCCCGATTAATTTTGTATAGGGAGCGATTATTTGATAACTCCATATTGATAAGCAAATCTTAAAAAATAATGAGGGTGCTATTACAACCCTTTTGAACAGCTTTGCAGCAATCTTTACCTTTTGTGTAACAATGGTGGAAACGCAGATGATTTTCTAGATAAGCAATCAATTAGTATATAGATGCATTTTGTTCCGTTTTATTGACAGCTGTCGAGAAATTCTTTAGTACAGCAGAAATTACATGGAACTAGAGAAGGGGTAGATTGGAAATACTAGGAACAAAAGATTAGAAAATCTATCAGTCAGTCTCTCTAATCTATGAGTTTTCAAATCAATTAAACTTTAATATAAAAAGTTTAATTTTGTTCGTTAACTCTGTGTAAAATATCTATCGAATAATACGTAGCCGAGATTGTTAGTGTACATCATCAGGAGGATGACTGCAACTGCAAAACGTGACGATGTACATATCATTACGGCATTGCGAAGAAATCTGTATTTACAGTGGGATACAGAAATATAAATGAATAATTTACATCAGAAAATTTACGAAATTCAAATTAGACCAAAATCCAAATTAAAAATCCAAAAATCCAAAGTCCAATAATCAAATTGATGCAAAATCCTGTTGAACAAAACAAGAATCCAACGACCCAATATTTCTACCACTTAAAATTTTCTTGCCTTGATAAAGGTACTGTACGAGTACGGAAACGTTGGTAATGCAAGTTTATTTATTTATGTTTTTTATTTTTATTTAATTGTAATTTGATGGTGATAAAAATAAAAAAGACGAAAGAAAGAAAAATGAGAAGGCAGCCAACCACATCCGGTTGGCTGCCTTCTCATTTTTCTTTCCTCTTTCTTATTTTTTTCCGAAAATTTTATTTTTTTGTTGTTTTTTTATTTTTTTGGGTTTTTTCATTTTTTTCAGATTACAATAGGTTTTTTTTGGTTTTCGTTTATTCTTTGCGGTCCAAATTTGGCTGTTGGATGCTTGTTTTGTTTAACAGGATTTTGCATGAATTTACATACGATTGTAGGTCCATAATGTATCACGTATATTTTGTCTGTTTGAAATTATAATATGCATATAAGAAAAAAAATGTTATCTTTTTGATATTTTAATGCAGAACGGATCCCAGTAGCAAAGACTAGCGCTCAGATGGAGGCTGGTTCAGGTTGCTACCAGAGCATTTAGATCGTTACCGAAAGCAACCAAACAAAGCCTGAAGTAACTT
>NC_046657.1:153141309-153147787 GCF_010883055.1 Belonocnema kinseyi
GCAGAGGATCTGCAAAAGAAAAAAATGAGAGCCTGAGAAAAACTACTGAAGAGCTGAGGAAATTTTTGCAGTAAGATAATAAACAAATAAAAATGTAGCAAAAGAGAAGCAAATAAAGGATTATTTGAAATTTACAGGAAGAAATTTGAAAAATCTATGGAAAGTGATGACTCTGCGAAGGAAGATTGCTTCAAAGACAGAAGAAGTAGGCTGACTGGATGTGAAAAATTCGTGAAGAAGAGGCGAAGGAAAAAAGAAGAAAGGGAAGGTGAAAAATGAAAAGGAGGAAAAGAAAAAAAGAGGGTAGGAAATTGAAATGTAATTTAAATTTTATATATGTAACTTTCTTTTAACATTTTGACATTCCAGGCATTGCCTGGAAAGCATTTGAACTCTACCTCCTCGTCTCTACGTTGGCGTGCTCTCCCTGTTTTAAAAAGTATGTAAGGCAATACTATTTTTTCATGCACAATTTTTTCGTAATAAAATAAAAAGCAACAAAAGGCCCAGAACTAACAAAAATAAGAAAAGTGATCGGATTTGTATGAAAGTTGGTGTAACGGGGTTTTCGGAGACGTTTAATTAAAACATAATGTACAAATTTCTAAATTGAATTTGGCGAATCGAATATGGTGCACAATTCTTTTTTACAGCTTTTGTACACGGTGTGCTAGAAGGCTGAAAAAGTTTGACTAAAATGGATATAAAATCTGCTAACGCAGAAAGTTTCTATATTGTTTATACATTAAAAATCAGTTGAATTTAAAATCCTAGCTGCTCCCTTTCGCAAGTTATGCGCATTCTTAGGTTTTCACTAATAGCCTGTACTAGAAATTTTGCATAGACGTGTATCATATTTTAATCATATATTATAGATTCAATCGGTCTTTCAATACAACGCTACTACACTCGCAAAAAGTAGTTTTGAGTAAGCATAACGGTTCAACATTGTTCGAATAAATAATTTCGCTATCTTCAATTTATTATTTTATTGAAACTGATTTTTAATGTGTAAACAAT
The DNA here is from genome assembly GCF_010883055.1 of Belonocnema kinseyi. Classification (NCBI taxonomy): domain Eukaryota; kingdom Metazoa; phylum Arthropoda; class Insecta; order Hymenoptera; family Cynipidae; genus Belonocnema; species Belonocnema kinseyi. The sequence continues at coordinate 153,142,330 of NC_046657.1, forward strand.
ACAAAAACTTTCTGCGTTAGCAGATTTTATATCCATTTTAGTCAAACTTTTTCAGCCTTCAAGCACACCGTGTGTAGATGAAAAAGCATGCTGGGTATCGATACTACACATATCGAATCTACACGTTGTCCATCTCTACGCTTTGCGTGTAGACATGATATTAAGTTGATCAACTATAAACATTCATTCGCCATCTGAGACTATGCACATGAAGTGTACACATTAATCTCACCACGTGAAAGTGAATTAAGTACATAATTAAGGCACCTAACATAAAGGCAGCAGTACTCACGTAAAAATTCTGACATTGGCAGTGTATTTTGATATAAACCCCACCCGTACGTCGCACTTTGATTATAAATAAGAATGTAGTCGACGAGTTGTAGGTTATTATTTCAGTTCTAAATATTTGACAAGATTTGAATACATCAAAGAACTTTCAACTTTCATGCATTCAATTTTACTATACCTCTATATTATTTAACAAGATAATGGTACATTAAATTTACTACACGTATATGCATATTGCTTCCAAAAAAATTTATATTAAAATCGCTATAAAAATTTATAACAGTGTACTTATGGAAGTAAATGCATTAAGCTTATAGAAATATGATTTTTATGACCTTATTCTCAACACTCAGTTATAAATAATAATAAATTATTAGTTGAGATGAAAATTGCCTGCAAAAAAATCCTCTATTTATTTCCCTGTGAATGCACAACGGCGATATTGTTTTATGCAGCCAAAGATTAAATAGGAATGGTATCTATAAACGAGAATTCTATAATAATAGATGTTAGCCACTTTATTGCAACCTAGTCTGTGCCTATTAAAAACTGTGAGATACGCGAAAACTGGCAGAATTTTGAGGATTTTGTAAATAAGGATGGTCCTGAGTCACCCCAAACTAAACATTTAATAAATTTTTATAAGGGGTCGTTCACAAAATACGTGATACGTCTAGGAGAGGATGGAGTTCTACCGAAGCATCATTCTCCATGTGAAGACCAATGGAAAATGTATCACGTGTTTTGTGAATGGCCCGTGGACGATTTGGATTGTATTATATGTGCACGTACACGTCTAATTAGATACTTGATAGTTCGCTGATGATTTTTGTCTAGAAAATATTACTTTAACTTAGTCTGTCGCGAATCTGAAAACTCAAGTAACGCTTTACGTTAACTTTAGGCTGATGCGGAGCCACGTCGCATTTGCTTGGCGTACAGCTGTCCGTCGTACAAACTTAAATGAAAATCAAGAGGAAAGAGCAATTGGCACAGAATGCATATCACGTCGCCCAAATTCTGGTTTTCATATGCGTTAGATAATATACTTACATTTAAAAATATCTTACATTATTATATTTACCAATAGAGTTGAGGATAGCGACCGATGATAAGATGAATGTATGAACAGTCTGCATCTTTTCTAATCAGCGAGAAAACTGGCTAATGTATTCATGAAGAATTTCGTAACTTCATTAGAATATAAAAACACATATTTCGCAACTGGTCGTTGTCTTATCAATTAGATGAGTCAATGTGTTTCTTCAATGGTATTGACATATTATTAGTGACATCAAAAATTCTATAATATTTAGGTTTCAAAGTAATTCTTGGTTACATGAAAAATTTGTTTACTATCAACCAAAACGTTCTATTTCCCCGCTTGAACAACTAACATAAATTCTGCAAAATATTTTGAAATAAGTAGAAAGATAAATTTCATCCTTTGGAGTCAACCAGGCTGTAGACTTGTGTTTGACCACGCCAAAGCGTTTCACATCTAGTCAGCACCATATTGGATCGCCTTTACAGCGCCACATCAGTGTTCAGGACGTTCTATCCTGGCTCCAAATAGCTCGCTGATAATTTTGTATTGGGAGCAATTATTATTCGTTAATCCACATTGCTAGGAAAATCTTGCAAAATTGTTAAATTGTTAATACGGGGCTATTGAAGTGTTTTGCAGCATATTTTTTTTTTTGGTTTTGTAAATAAGTAAGGAATTGATATCCAGTTACATTTTGTTCGGTTTCATTGCTACTTTTGAAAAAGTTCTTCAGCACGGCAGGAATTATTTTAAACTGGAGAAGGAGCTGATTGAACAATGCTAGCAAAGGTATAGGCACAAAAATATACATGTGCCTTGTGCGCTGGAAACGGTTGACTCATAAGCCGTTCACACACACACACACAGAACGCCAACCAACTGCATGCTATTTTCGCGCTGATGTGGCGCGAGTTGGTTATGTACTGTTTACCTTTAAGATCGCTGCTTGAGAAGTAGAAGTTTGCGACGTTGCCAATATTGGGGCGTTAACAAGCATTGCCTGTGCGAGAGAGAGAGTCTATAGTTTATGAATGCGATAAAAGCCTTATTGAGAAGGATTAATAAACAGCGAGTAAGTTATTAATATTTTGAATCATCGGTTACATCAATAAATAAATGTAAATTTATCTCTGACAATGATGTTCAGGTCATATATGTGAGTTGATCAACTTTAAAAATTCTTTCAGCATTTTCTTTTATCTGGTGGAGGTTAGGATAGGTGATGTTAGGTTAGGTTAGTAAGTTATAGAATTATTAAAAATTTGAAGCACCTCTTTTTATTAATCATACATAGTTCAGTTACATTTGGATATTTCTTTTGAGGATGGTAAACAAAATTGTTATTAATGAAGTGACGTAAACATCGATTGTTTAGATTCAACTGGAGTTCCTATGAGTGTAAAAATGATCTCAAAAAGTTTAAAAAGAAATAATTGTTGAAAAAAGTCAACTAAAAAACGAATTACTATAAGTTTTAAATTATTATAAAATAAATTTTCAGCTATCAAGCTTTAATTTTTTAAAAGCACTATTGCGTTATCGAAAGTGATTGTCAGCATAAAATTATGACTCTTAAGCAAATTAAATTTGTTAGTATTGAGGTGATGCTAAATACGATTGTTTAAATTGAATGTATGTATCTATAAGTGTAAGCGATTTTATAAAAAACTTATTGAAGTTATTTCTTTTGGAATTTACATTTTGAAATAAATCAAATTTGCGTAATCTAAAATAATTTTCAGGATTTGAATACAGACGATACGTGAATTAATTTATTTTTACAAAAGGCAACGAGAAAGTTAGTTGAGGTAAAAAGTTTTGAACCAAATTATACAGAAATAGGATTGCGTCTACCCGATAAATTATTTTTAATTCGCAGTGGTTAATTTCTCTTGGTCGAGTACAAATATTCCAAATATTCATACATTGAAACACGGAATGTTAAAAAAAATTATAATTCTGAATTTCAAAAGAGATTTTTATTCCTATCTACGATATCAGAATTAAAATTATTTGAAAAAATTCCCATTCAGTGCACACAAATCGTTATTCCATGCCAAATAATACTTTTTTTTAGAAAATTTCTTGTTCTAAATTCTAAATTATCATTCTTCACGATGAACCCGTTTTCAAAGGTAAAAATTATAATTTTTTTACGGAGAGTTTTTGTTCCAAATCATAGTTACATTTATTTCGAATCCTTCTTGATCCAATTTCGAGTGATACTTATTTGCAAAATATAGTATTACAATTCAGAATAATTTGAACTTCTTATTTCCTAGCATTTGGAAGAGGAGAGCTTCCTATTCTGAAAATTTTTGATTGTAAAAAAAAGAGAAGGAGTCTTTATAGTTAAAAAAATTCTGATTTGGAACAAGAAGTTTTCAATCTTCGGCGAATCGTGACTTGAAAGAGGAATAAGAATTTCAACTCTTAAAAAAAACCCTTTTCAAGGTCTAAATTCTGATATTTTGCAGAAATTGCTTGTCCTAAAGTAAAGAATATAATTTTTTGCTCAAATCCCTTGTCCTAAACTAAACATTTTATCTCGTTACTGAAAATACTTTAAATTTTGCATATTAGTTCATTGGAAAGAAAAATTCCGGCCGGTTAATCAAATTCTCGGCAATTTTTGAGAATTTTGTCTAACTTTTTCTTTTTTTTTGAACCTGCGATTAATTTTTAAAATAAAAAACTATAACCTTGGGAAAGAAATCCGCAGTTCGAAAATATAAGATTGAGAGAAAATGTAACCGTAACCATTCAAATTGAAAGACATTTACTGAATAGTTTGTTAAGCTCGCAATTAGGAAATGATTTAAAAGGTTCTAAATTTATCAGAAGCCTTGAAAGTTGAGTTAATTTTAATAATATTCAAGCATACCTGAAATATTACTTCTGTGTCTGAACTCCGCCCTAAATAATTAATTAATAAAAAAATAACAAAACCGTAAATTAAAATATTGGCATTTGAAAGAATCTGCAGTGAGCATGGAATTGTAATAAGAAAAGGTATTTCAAATGAAGGACGGCAGTCCAGAACTAGATAGCCAGAATTTTTACCAAACATGTGTTTGTTGCAACAAAAAATCTTATAGAATAAAACAACAATGAGTGAAAATCGATTTTCTACAAAATATCATTTTTTGGACAATATTGAAAAAAATAGTCATCATTTTAACTAAGTTATGATTTTTCAACCTTTCAGCATTGATGTTTCTTTCAATTTTTCTTCATTAAAGAAAAAAAATTCAGAATCGCAATATCTTGGGAACAAGATTCTATTTTTGTAACAAATTAAAAATCATATTTTTATTTGCTGTCCAAAGGCGATTTTAAAAACTCATGAAACTTTAATTTCAAGATTCCCACTAAATTTTCTCTGAATAGGCTGACGGAAAGTAGGATGCAAGAGTGGAGCGCTCGTCTGAGGAGTGCGAGGATGTGGAAAAGAGTGGGAACGCCTAGAGAAATTGATGCGAGAAAGGGTGGGGGGGGGGTAAAAGGGCAGTATCATGGGTTAAGGGGATATTGGGTAAGTTGGAGAAGAATAGAAGGAAGAATCAAGAGGATTGGAGAGGGAAAGATCGTAAATAGGGACATGCGTGCAAGGCGAGGCGAAGCGAGGAAGGCAAGGCGATATGAGCGCGCGGTTTGAGATATAAGGTGTATTAGCTTGAGCTTAAAAATATTTATTTATTTAAAGCAAACTATTCAGAAAGCAATTAACAAATTTTTTTCTATATTGAAATCTCCAATACTTGGTATTCTTCACACAGACCACGCAAATTTTATTTTTCTTGCTATAAATGTTGCACTTATACGTTCTGAAATATTATGATTTAAGTGCGAATGTAAATATCTTCTTAAAACCTCTACATTTAAAGGCAATGTTCGTTTATAAATAAAATCTAAAGATTCTCTATGTATTTGAAGGTCTCGGTATTCCTCAGATGTCGATATCATACGAGGGTGGATTGATAAGTTTCCGGCCTGACCAAGAAAAACAACGTTTTCAAGAATTTTTTTTTTATTTCTCAACATAATCTCCTCTAAGGCTGATACATTTCTCATAGCGGTGTTCTAGTCTAGTAATGCCATCTCTATAGAATGATTCGT
>NC_046657.1:153147887-153165001 GCF_010883055.1 Belonocnema kinseyi
CTACAAGCTATCTAAGGATGGTACTATAGAACGCCACCTCAAGGTAGGCCTAGTGGCGCCATCTCTTGGTCAGGCCGGAAACTTATCAAGCCACCCTCGTATTGTTCTCTAACAAACTAAAGACGATGAAATAAAATATCTCTGGTAGATGATATTTTTAACACTTTAAGTACGTAAACAAAATAATATAGGGAAGAAGTTGATACTCTAATCTCAGCTTTATTTGGAAATCCAACCAAATTATCTTTTTTTGCAACCGAACAAATTAGGGAGGCACATGGAATCCAGAAGAATTATTCTCTGCATTGCACAAGATCGGATAATTAAGATTGTAGAAATTACAACTCAAAAACCTTACAAAATGGAACATTTGTAATAAACCTCTTTAAAGCAATCTTCAAATATACTTCTTAAATATAAAAGCAGGGAAAAATTATCGCACGAAAAGAAAGAAATTTCAGATCAAAGACTTTAGGAAATCAAAAACAAAGGATTTCGTGAGGAATTCTAATGTACATGAAAATATATCTGCAAATGGCTTTTTAAGGTTTTAAGGAGAATGTTAAGCATACTATAAAGTATCATGCAAAGCACGAGTTTTGGAACATAAAATAAAAATTATAGTGATTAAAATAAGGAATAAGAGAGCACTGTGCCAAGTTGCCTTATACGAAGAGATGATACGAAATGTGGAAATTGAATACGCGTATCTTGGAACATTATCGATTGTACATAGAAAAATGAAAATACGGTAATAGAGCACAAAAGTCTGTACTTAAAAATGTAGTGATATTGAGGGACAAAATGTTTAATGCCAGTACAGGTAAGTTTGGCGGAATATTTTTTATAAAAATTGTGTGAGGAATATCACCAACAGAGTAAACGATGCTTAAAATTAATGACCTGAATATACATCGACTCCAGTTGACTTTCCTAAAAATTAATGTGTCACTTTGTGTATTTTTTGAAAACCGAGGCATACCACGACCTTCTGAAACTCTTCCCCCGGGCTGACTGCTGGATAAATTGATCATCTATCCGTGGTGGAACGGTATTTGAAGAAGTACGTGCACAGTTATTTATAAAAATCAAATTTCGGCATGTGATACCTCGTCGTGTGGTAAATCAAGTTCACTTCCCCCGGGTTTTTAAAGATAAATAAATATTTTTAAAACCTGAATTTGTAAATGCTGTACAATAGTATAAATGAAACCGTCGAACTCTTTTTTAAGGGATACTAACAGAAAAATATATGCTGCTAAAATTTTTTTTTGTATGTGCACCAATTGGAGGTACGGATTCGTTTTCTGCTCTCTGCCATTCCGATACTGTGGATTCCTACCGTGCAGATGTTGTCGATAGCCACTCAAAAATCATTAATTAAATAAGCTTTTTTAATTGTTTACGAACATAGTTAATTCCATGACATTAGTGAATGTTTTTTTTGGCCCAAGTTTTCGACAAAAAATATTTTATAGTTTGGAAGTAAAGCTGGGGAGAATTGTAATTCACATAACCCATAAAAATACAAAAAAATCAAATTCAGTGCAATTTTTTTTAATTATTCCACAAACGAAGAGTACAGGGACGTCCGTTAACATGTTCGCTATCATTCCCCAAATTTTTAGAAAAACTATTTATTATTGTAGGGGAAAAACCAGAGGAATCTAACACTGGTAAGGACAATAATTTCCTAAGTATCATATGCCCTTAAATTGATATACAAGGCATGTTAAACCAAACAGTTCATGATTTAAACATAAGCTAAATAATATGCTTAAAATTACCGATAATATATTTTATTATAATATTCACCAATGTAATTTAAAATAACCGCAAAGAAAAATATATTATTGCACTATTGGGGTTCTCCTGGATCACTGTTTAGCTAACGACTCAAACGTATCACTTCAAAATTCTTTGGGATTGGATTTCTGTTGCCTATTGGAGTTTCATGGACTAATTCTGGTGTCAATTCAAACACTGTACCGATCATCATATATAGGCCAACCCATTTTCCTTCGTTATTATAATTTCCACGAAGAATTGTATTTTCTTTCATTATTGCAACGATGTCACCAGTGGATGTTGTTAGTACCTTTTTTCATTAGTTGGCATAGGTACGAAATTCGATTTGCTCATTGCCCTCAATAAAATTCGTTTATCGGTAGGAAAAGTGTAATTTTGAATTAAGAACCGCCGGTGCGGATTAGTTTTCGGAATAAGCCGAAGAAATTCAAGGTCTTTAATGTCAAATCCGAGTATTTGTAAAGAACGATGCCTGATACGATCGTTGAAGGTGGCAGGAAGAGCAGGCTGTATAGCAGGAGATCTGGACCTAACACGAAGTAAAGGCTCGGCAGAATTAAGAGTCCGAACAGAAGAATGTCGCTCGTCAGTTGACGAAGAAGCTCCAGAGCAAGCAAAGCCAGGAATAGGAGCGCTATTAGGTAAGTAGTCGAAATTTAAACTCAACTCTGCAACAAGAAAAATGGATTTATTTTTCTTAAACCAGAAAATCGTATGTTGGAATGTATTTTCTGTTTAGTCCTAAAATTTATCAGGAGCGCTGCAGAATGCTTACAGATACATTAAAATTTGTGAAAGTGGCTGTAATTGTTAACGTAATAGGAGTCAAATTAGCTTTCAATTGTTTTTAACGTGTTTATCTGTTTCAGGAATAAAAAATCTGGAATTTATGTGATAGTTTATGTATAATTATAAGAATTAATTTATAATTATTTGCATACACTTTTAAGTTTCACTATTCATATAAATGATGTCGTTAATGCATTAAAAATGCCGAGATATTTTTATGGTTTGGAGGTAAGTTTGTATCCCTGGTGAAAGTTCTAAGAATGAATTTTAAAAATGTAACAAAACAAATGTCTACAAATGGGTTATTGGCAAGTTTTATAACATGTGTAGTTTTCGTTTTAAACGAGAAGAACAATATTAAGAGTAAAAGCTTTTGGAAAGCGATTATTTATGGTGGGAGTAATAAATAACCGTATATATTACTGTTCAGTAGATCAGTCTGGTCTCTCAGGTCATTTAGATAACTCATACCTATATTCTTATTTCCCATCTCCATCATCAATTTACACTAAACTGTTCAGCACTTGAACGTCTTCCTAAATGAGGATTATGATTCTACTCCACAAGGGAAAGGGTGATACAGATAATTGCACTAATTATAAAGCTATCGGCTTATAGGAAAACTAAGACAAAAAGCCGAGATTCATGTATGTTGCTAGAAATGTTAGACATACTCTGACTCTAATCTTATATCTGCATAGTAATACAATCGAACTAAGATTCACATAATACGTGCTTAAGAAAAGGAAAATTTATGGATACAAATGAAACTTAAGTTCTGTATTATATTTATTCTTTTTATTCTATAAAACATCTTGTTATTTTTGTAGCAATTATCTGACCTAGTAAATACATCTTACCTTTATCTCATGGTCTCGATACGAAAATGTGTTTCTACTAACTATTTACATTTCATTAGTAATATCAACATTTTAATTTAATTAAACCAAATATGTTAAATTATCATAAAAAACCAATGTCATCCTTCTGAATCAAGCAGGCTCCAGTATATTTTCGAAGATTTTTACCGGAAACTCTCAGATATATTTTTGGTACAAAAAACCCATTATCTTTTGATTATTTTTAAACAAGCTTTTTAAAGATTCGGGTAAAAATGTTTAATATTTGGAATCAACTTCTTATGCGATATTTTTTGTGTCTATTTTTTGAAAAAGATTATGTTTTTCTGGTGCTAATCGTGTACTTGCTAGCTTGTTACGAAACAAATTTTTCTTAATGCACTTACTTAAATATTTTTGCATATTTACTAAAAAAGCTAGGGTGTACAACGTACTAAAAATGTCAAAGTAATATTTTGAGAAATGAATTTTCCTCGTGCATCTAATCAGTCTTTTCGTCCTTCTAATTAGGCGGATGACCGCCTTGACAGCGCCGCATCAGTTCTAAAGGCTGTCTATCTTGACCCCGACTAATTTTGTATAGTGAGCGATTATTACTGGTAACTCCACATTGTTCCGCAAATCTTAAACAATAATTATATGTAAATATTATGTGTAAAATATCTATCGAATAATAAGTTGCCGAGATTGTTAGGGTACATTATCGGAAGGATGACTGATCTGTACTCCTAACTGAAATGAGAGGTTATATAGCGTGAGGAGCTATACAGAATTCTGACTAATTTGCAAGTCTTTATGGCGTTGCATATGAAGCAGCGACTGCAAAACGTAACGATGTACATATCATTATGGCCTTGCGAAGATATCTGTATTTACAGAGGGATACTATAACAGAGGGATAATATGCTTATAAGAAAAAAATGTTATCTTTTTGATATTTTAATGCAGAATAGATCCAAGCAGCAAAGACTAGCGCTCAGATGGAGGCTGGTTCAGGTTGTTACCCGAGCATTTAGATCTTTATCGAAAGTAAACAAAGCCTGATGTAACTTCAAAATAAAATAAAAATCGGAATCCTATTTCACGGGATACCTAAACTAAAAATTGAAAAATGCCTCTAAGGCGATTGCTGAAAACTATGGAACTGGTGATGCAGATTTACTACCATTATCTCAAACTGTAAAGGATCTGCAGAAGAAAAAAATGAGAGCCTAAGAAAAGCTGCTGAAGAGCTAAGGAAATTTTTGCAGTAATAAGATAAATAAATAAAAATGTAGCAAAAGAGAAGAAACAAAGGATTGCTTGAAATTTAGAGGAAGAAATTTGAAAAATCTAGGGAAAGTGATGACTTTGCGAAGCACGATTGCTTCAACGACAGACGAAGTAGGCTGATTGGATGTGAAAAATTCCTGAAGAAGAGGCGAAGGAAAAAAAGAAGAAAGGGAAGGTTAAATAAACAGGAGGGAAAGAAAAAAAGAGGATGGGAAACAGGAATGTAATATAAATTACATATATGTAACTTTTTTCAACATTTTGACATTCCAGACATTGCCTGGAAAGCATTTCTACTCTACCTCCTCGTCTCTACGTTGGCGTGCGCTCCCTGTTTTAAAAAGTATGTAAGGCAATAATATTTTTTCATGTACAATTTTTACGTAATAAAATAAAAAGCAACAAAAGGCCCAGAACTAACAAAAATAATAAAAGTGATCGGAATTGTATGAAAGTTGGTATAAGGGGGTTTTCAGAGACGTTTAATTGAAACGTAATATACAAATTTGTAAATTGAATTTGGCAAATCTAATATGGTACACAATTCCTATTTACAGCTTCTGTAGCTGAAAAAGCATGAAGTCTGAGCGCTGGGCACAGCGTAAATACTGTATCAAGCGTAAATTGCAATATCCGACAAACAGTCAATGATTAATACATATCACTTCAAAATTCTTGGGGTCGTATTCCTACCGACCGGTTTTTTCCGTGTATTTCACTCTTTGCAAAAATTTGTCAGAGTCAATAAAATTAAAAAATTAAAACTCTAAGGTTAAAAATGTTTCCATTTGAAGTAATAGAAAACCAAGCAAAACATTTTTTTAACTGAACACTTAGTAAATTAGAAGTTAAACTATTTTTATTTTAAATAGCTCAAACATCATTAAAAAGCTTTATCATTTTATTTCAAAATCTTTAAATATCTAGAAGTTGCTCCAAATTGTTTCCATTTTTCAAGCTTTTCAGAACTTCTAAATATTTTAATAAGTAAGGAATGATGAGATATAAATGTTTTTTTTTATCAAAAGTTTTCCACATCAAACGCTTTTAATTATAATTTGTTGAATTCTACAGTTCTGTATTCTGAAATTCTTCAAATTAAGAATTAAAATATAAAATTAAACCTTTTTCAATTAAAAGATTTTTGAGTTAGTCTTTGTAAAGGGAATGGTATCATAACTGAAGAAGATAACAATTCAACTCAGTATATTAAAAGCTGTTAAAATCGAACTTGGACAGATTTTTCTTCTGAAGAATTATGAATTTCCCGGTCAAAAAATCAATTCTGCCAATAAGACTGTTTTAAATCACCTGATTTCACTTCTTTGAAAAGCTTATATGTCCCTTCGAAAGATAAACGCTTCCTCTTGCTTTCCTTCGATATTTTCGTAGTGCCTGGTTGCATCTGGTTACACAATGCATAACCTAAACACCGAGTGACTGTAAGCGAACTGGAGCGAATGTCCTGCGACAGTTTGGCCACTGTGTTAACATGACGGAAGCAGATAACACAATTGACCGCCGGGGATACAACCCGATTTTTTCATACACTTCTACGTTATTGTGAAATTGCTCCGCTGACCTAGCAGCGTCACTCTCGCCCCTTTGGACCACCTTGTCCTCTATAACGAAAACATTTCTTACGGGACTGCAGTGTATAAATTCCACGAGTTATCGTATTTCTTTTCACTGGTGTAACAAAGTCACCAGCGGCTGTTATTGATACCTTTTGTATTCTGATTGGCATGGGTACGAAGTTCAATTTTCCTTTTGTCAGTAATGTAATTGTTATTTCGATAGGAAAAGTGTATCTTTTAATTAAGAATCGCCGGTCCGGACTAGTATGCGGTATAAACCGAAGATGTTGAAGGTCTTCAATGTCAGATCCCGAGTATTCGTAAAGAACAATGCCGGATAGGATCTTTAAAGGAGGCAGGAAGAGAATGTTTGTCAGCAGGTGATCCGGATCTGACACTGAGGGGAGGCTCGGCAGAATTAAGGGACCTAACAGGAGAATAACGCCAGTCAGGAGACGAAGAAGCTCCAGCGTAAGGAGCGCCAGGAATAAGAGCACAATTCTGTAAGTATTCGAAATGAGAACTCAACTCTGCAACAAGAAAAAGAGAATTTATTTTTCTTTAATCTACAAAATCATATGTTGCAGTGTATCATGAACCTTGTGTCGGAATATTGTCATTTAAGTGTGCACTGCCGATGAAAAAGCACTGAAAACGCACTGGCAAAAGGCAATGTTCCGCCAGTGCATTTTCAGTGGCTGTTTGTGCTGATTTACAGCACCTAAACCGCACTAAGAAGTGATGGGACAGTCATATAATGTTCCTATTGTATTTGTCACGTACCGGGCAGGCAGTTATTAGCAGTACCTGGCCGCAACCAAATCGACTTCGTTTTCGAATTTTGTCCAAATTATTAACACTTTTGTTTAATTTATGAATTTTTTCTTCATACATATTTATAATTATCACTTATATACTAATATACTACTTTGAAGTTTAATTAAAAAATGTCTGTTTTGGCGTATCTCACTCCACTTATGAGATCCGTTAATATGTGATATGAATTGATATGTAGAAAGAACTCTTAAAATGGACGTGCCCTATTCTTTGCTAGTACTGTGACTTAGACGAAAACGGCCGCATCCTTCCGAATGGTACTGAAGGGTTCCGAATCATACTGAGTGTTTTTGTAATGTTTCAAAGTATTTTTGTAATTTGCTCTCAAACTTCGTAACTTTATGTAAAATTGATAAATTTACGAAAATTGTAACGTAATCCCGAATTCAGTAACAGGCATTGGAAAAACTCCGTTACTTGTGTGCCTGAAATGTTTTGTAAATTTGTTGAATATTATTAATAGTGTGTGTATACCGGACAACATTTAAGAGATAAATCGTATTGAATTGCCCTTTAACATAAGTTTCGGGGGCTTAATAGGTAAAACTAATTCTAAAGCAGTTTTACCGAACGAATGTTTTTTTTATTCGTTGAAAAACCTGCTAGGGTAGAACTAAAATAGAGATAAAAAATTCCATTTTTCGTCCAAACGTTGCGAGATAAGAAAAAATGTACATGTAAAAAGTTCATAACCAAACAAATCTCTACAAATGTTATTAGCAATTCTTTTATAAGATGCGTAGTTTTCGTTTTAAACTTGTAGAACAAGAGTAGGAGTAAAAGCTTTTAGAAAAGTCAGAATGAGACATAATAAAATGTTTTATGAACAAAATTTGCATCGAGAAAAGTTCCACCAAATTCCTGTAGAACAATCTTTGATTAGGGCTCGTGCATAACCAAGTAGCCTGTCTAAAGGGGGGGGGGGCACTGAAAGATTGCAATGTGCCACAGGGGGGAGAAGGGTTTTGTCTGCACTACGTGCCTTGAAAATGATATTCTTTTATTCTGTATACACTTGTTACTGTTTTGAAATTTTGAAAGATGATGACAAACATGCCATGGTCTTCGAAAAGTTGAAGATATGCGGATTCCACTTTGTGAAACTAGGTTTTGAGGTATAAGCATGACTGAAATTACCAGAGGTGGGATTTCGATGCCCATTAATCTAGTTTATCGAATTTCTCTTCTAGCGCATGAATGCTTAGAATGTTTATTATATTTTTTAAGGCCTTATTTATCGCCAAAGATGGTTTAATGCTCGAGTTATAAATATAAATTTGCATATTTTGTTGGCGAAAAGTTCAAATCGAGGTTCTTTTACTTTCATTTAAATAATTAGGAAAAAACAGTACGAGAATTGAGTATAGTATAGTTCTGTAGGTCATAATTAATTGTAGATTCAGTTCTTGTATATTTAACATTAATAATAATGCAATGCTTTGAAAAATATTTGAAACTTTCTAGATTAATATGTCCAGTTATAGAAAATTTGTTCAAATTGTTTTTATTTTGATCGAATTGAATTTGTACGTTTTCCTAATTTTTTTTTTTTAATTCAGCCAAATCAGACGATGCTGTTATTACGCGTATTGAAAGACCTTTTCATCTTATATATCGAATTTGTCTCTTGCAATTATCGGAATACCGATAGATCTTCCAGGAATCTTGTTAGCCAGGGTGATTTGAAGGAAAGGCTGGAAGCCATATCCTTTCCATACGCAATCTCATAAAGTGAATTTATAATGCCAATTTGCCCACCCTTCTTTTGCTTATTTAATAGGAATTCAAGGGTGTTAGCTTTACCGCTCCATGGGGATTGGGATCTTGGGAACACTAAGAGAGTTGTGGCCCATTTTGGTTGATAATCGGCTCGGTAATAGAAACTGACACTCCTTTGTAAAATTATCAACTAGATCTTTTACCGAGCGATTCAAAATCTCTCGACGGGAATTCGAAAGAAGGAGAGGCCGATACAAATAATCGGTCAAACTAAGTGAAAAATATTAAGGAGAAAATCGTCTCTGGGGCTCAGGCATGTAAATTAAATAATAAAGTGCATGCTCTTGTCAAGTGGAATAAGACTAGTGTAACAATCTGCAACTATCCAAATTTTTTTGAAATATCGAAGGCCATTGACCCCATGCAGTCAGGTTTTCAGGCGAAGGATGGCACTCTTACTGCTTCCCTAAAAGTAACGACGGATCTCAAATTCGCAATAGACAATAGGGAGATCACGATTGTAGTATTGTTTGATTTTTCGAAGGCTTTTGATATGGTTAATCATTAGTAACTCCTTTAAAAGTTGAAATCTCTTAATGTCTCAAGCTCTGTCATTAAATGGTTGAAGTCCTATTTTGAAAATGGGTCTCACAGAATTAGTAATAGCAGTGGTGGGCTTTCTGATTGGAGTGAGATCAAGTATGGGGTTCCTCATGGCTCCATTCTGGCACCCACCCTCTTCAATTTGTTCACCTCTGACATTGGAAGTGAACATCAACATTGCAGCTATCATAAATAGGCTGACAATTTCAAAATTTACTTATTGGGACCAATTTCCTCGCTACGGAGATCACTTACTCAAGTCTCGGAGGATATCGATCGCGTTACCCACTGGGTCTTGAAGAATGGGCTTACTCTTAACTTGGGCAAAACTCAGGCAATTGCAGTTGGACATACTTCATCTTCATCGCTTGTATAAGATGATTTGACTGACGATTTAAATTGAAAGCTCGAACATGCGTTAAACGCCTCTGTCTATTTTATATACAATTGCCCTAAATACGAACACATAACTCCACACAGACTTAAAGCTGATTTTGCTAAATGTTGCCAAGAGAAGACAATTCTTTATGAGTAATTTGCTTTACACTATTTTTCGGAACAAAACCCCTGCATATCTATTTTACCTCTTTCAGTTTATAGACGGAGACCTTCCAGCATAGTCTAAGCTTCGAGAAAGACATAAAATCCTTAAGAGTTCTTATCACAGAACGTTTAAACTGTAAATATCATTTATAGTTAGAGGTTCCCCTTTAAGAAAGAAAGTTCCTTATGCTATTAGAAATGCACCTTCTCTGTATCACTTCAAGAATCTCTTCTTCACATATTTGTACGAAACTCCTAAGCCAACGCTTGAAATTACTCACTGGTAAACTCCCTTATTTTGTTATCGAATATTTCATTTTCAAATTTAGTTCTGTTTTCTTTACATTTGGTCATTTATTTATTTATGTATTTTTTATTTCACATACAGATAGTTCTTTATTTTTTATCTTTTATTTTATCTTTATTTTTACCTTAACATGCACAAGAGCTATCATTAGTCACTAAATGTTAATTACCACGCATTAATCACATGCTTAATTCGATACGTATTCTGAGTTTTACTCTATGTTCATATTTAATTTAGTATATAGATTAAATTATAAGATTAACCAAGTATTCTGTCGAACAGTGCTTGAAAAAATTTGTAAAGACCTTGTATCATCATGTTTCTCAGAGGGCTGTTTAGCCCTAGGAACTTTTCTTGAATAAATAGAAATGCAAATACATGTCAACATCTGTAGTGGAAGTTGGGGAGTTGCGATGGATCAGTAACTTGTCTTGAAGATAGCTGCAGTTAACGAGTGTTGCTATAAATGAAGTTTGACGGAAATAGAGAAAATTGTGCATTTTTGACATATTTTTATTAAGTGTCAAATCCGAGATACGGGATGAGAATGCATTCAATGAACCAAAAGGAGCTTTAGCCAAAGAAAATTTAAAATAACTAAATTAACGTGAACATATTATTGCCGCGTAATTTAGTACTCAATATTATTGACTTTTTACACGTTGATGAATTTTCTGACTCATTGTGCCGCGGAAAAAGCATAAAGGAAAAGCGCGAAGCACAGCATTAATACATTATCGAGCTCGAAGAGTAATATCCGAAAAACAGTCAATGGGCCATACGTATCACTTTAAAATTCTTTTGAATTGTATTTCTTTCGCCTAATGGAGTTTCAAGGACTAATTCTGATGTCAATTCGAAAATCTCGCCGCTCCCAATATTCATGCCGACCCGTTTTCCATTGTCATTATATATTCCACGAAGAAGTCTATTTTCTTTCATGATTGCAACAATGTCACCATCGCATGTTGTTAATACCTTTTGCATTTCGGTTGTAATGGGCTTCCAGTTAAATGTTCCTTTTCCCCGCAATCTAATTGGTTTATCAGCAGGAAAATTGTATCTTTTGATTAAGAATCGCCGCTGTGGATTGGTGTTCGGAATAAGCCGAAGAAAGTCAAGGTCTCTAATGTCAAATCCAAGTATTTGTAAAGAACGATGCCTAATAGGATTACTGGAGGTGGCAGGCAGAGTAGGGTCAGCAGGGGGAAATCTGGACCCGACGTGAAGAGAAGGCTCTGCAGAATTAAGAGGCCCACCAGGAGGATGACGATTGTCAGAATACGAAGAAGCTCCAGAGCGAGGAGCAATAGGAATCGGATCACCATTAGGTAAGCAGTCGAAATTCAAGCTTAACTCTGCAACAAGAAAAAAAGGATTCATTTTGCTTAATATAACAAATCGTATGTTGCCGTGTATCATAAACTCCGCATGGGAATATCCTACATCAAGTTTGAAGATATTGGAGATTCCTTGCCTTGAGAAGACCTCTCAAGATAAACTTTAAGCTCTTTTATCTTAAAATTTAATAATATCAATGCAGAAGGTTTAGACGTACATTTAAAGTTGTGCACGTAGTTCTAATTGTCAACGTCATAGTAGTTGACTTAGCTATCAAATGCTTCTGAAGTTCTTATCTATTTCAGGGATCAAAAAGCTTGAAGTCATGTTACATTTTATATAATATTATTATAGGAATTAATTTATTTTTATTCATAGACGGCTGGAGCAAGGATTTTCGTGACGCGCTGAGACTTATTGAGACTAACTGCGGGACTGACCAAGGAACAACGCAATAGAATATAGACATTACTACTGAGCTCTACAGGATATTTCGTAAGTCCGGGAGTCATCTGAAATCTCAATGACCAGCCCCTTGCCTACACTTTTATTTCATGTCTCCATCATCAACTTATACTAAACTATTCGACACCTGAAGGTCTTTCTCAATGGAAATTATCATTCGACTCTACAAAACAAAGGGTCATATAGGCAACTGCACTAATTATAGAGCTATCGGCTTTCAGGAAAAGTCTGACAATTAATGTATGTTTCTAGAAAAGTTAGGCATATTCTGACTCTAATCTTATCTGTAAATATTAATACGCGTTAATTAAAATTAACACAATAGGTGCTTCTAACAAAACGTAATTCGTTGACAAGACTCAAATCTGTTAGTATAATGAATATTTTTTTATCGTTGTATCAATGCTCTGATTTAGTAACTATAACTCAACAGTTCAGAAAGAGTAACTGTTTTTATGTCCATGTGTAACTTGTGACTAATTTACAGTGTCTTATAAAATATTTGATCATTTTATAATTAGAAATGGATAGTGGAGAATCTTCAATTATTGAATATGCACAGTTTGGAGTGTACCATATGTTAAACGTTCACAGCTGTTAATGTACAATTTGCACGCGCAAGATTTAGACTGTATGTTATGTGCACTTAGACATGTCTAAATAGATACTTAATAGTTTGCTGACGATTTCTGTCTCGAAAAAAATCTAGTACCGTTCAATAATCAAAGTTGGCTGATCCGACGCCACGTCACGTTTTTTTTATGTACATATGTCTGCCGCGCACAGTGAAGCAAACATTAGAAGAAAATGTAAATTCGCACAATATTCAGATCATGTATCACAAATTCTGGTCTTTATATAAGTTAGAAAATATATTCAAACTTTATTAGATATATTATATTTGTATATTTACCAATATAATTGAGTATAGCCACCAATGATAAGAGGAGCCTATAAACAATGTTCATCTTTTCTAACCAAATGCAAAACCGATTAATGTGTAAGTGAGCGATTTGCTGAAAATCTAACTGATGAATAGTCTTTTGCTTCATTAGGCTATACAAGTCATATTTCGTATCTAGTTGTTATCTTACCGTCTTAATGCGACAATGTTTTTCTTCGGAACTATTTACATTTTATTTCTGCTATAAGCATTTATATGATATTTTAAGTTTCAGAGCAATTCGGTAATACAAATTACACAAAATAGGTTAAAATAACTGGAAAGGCCAACTTGAATCCTTTAAGTAAACCAGGCTAAAGTAAATTGTCGAACAATTTTATCTCTTGATTATTTTTTAACATTTTTCGAAGTGTCTAGCAAAAATGTCTAATATAGGTAATGAACTAGTTCCTTGATATTTTTTGTTTTTTTATTTTGGTAAAAATATTATATTTTTTCGGGCTCTAATCGAACTCTTGCTAGCTTGTTACGAGGAAAATTTTGTCTTAGTGTCTTACATAAATATTTATTTGCACACTTCCAAAAACAAGCTGGAATGTTTAAAAAAACTGAAAATGACACACAACAAATATTTTAAGAAGGTAAATTTTTCCCGTGCATCTAATTAGTATTTCAGGGCTTCTAGTAGGGTGCTGGACAGCTTATCAGGAACACAAATCTTCTCACATTTAAATCCAAATATTTTTTTGCACATTTTTGAAAATATCCAGGGTGTTTATAAGCAGTGACACATGTACTTAAAAAAATGTTTCACTTCTCATCGAAACAGTCTTTAAAATAGGTTTTAACTTCAAACATCTAAAATATATTTTTAGAAAGAAATCATAGAAATTTCTTGTTTTCATATTTCCATAGACAAACGAAATGTACGCACGGTTTGAAATTAGATATTAAATAGAACTATATTGTTGCGGGTCTCGGTATTTTCGTAATGCTTGAGAGAGACCGTGGTTGACAAAGCTAGATTATAAATTTGGTGAGTCCGTAGAGGGACCTCTAAACGGACTTTACAAGATAAATGTTGGAAGTTTAAAGGCGAGCTCTTTAGAATAAATGTTGGTTCCCTATAGGGGTCTCCAGTGTGATTGTAGGATCCCTGAAGACGGGCTCTCCAGAGTGTACAACCAGAAAAGAAGTAGTAGGTAATGATTAACTGTAGGTGATAGGTGGGTTGGTATAATAATGTAGAATATATATGTTTGTGAACTTTTACTGTAATGACTGGGAGCCAGGTTTGAAGAGTACGATAGGTCCAAGAAAATGACAATATCGGTCAACGTTAAGGGCACCAGACTCCTTACAAAAGGGGTACTGCTGTTTCACGACAAAGCAACACCACATACAGCCAGAATGACCCAAGCTTTTTGACAGATTTTGGATGGAATATTTTCGACCTCCCACCGTTTTATCAATACCTGGATCCCTGTTATTTCCACTTGCCTCCAGCACTTGAACATGCCTAATCACTGATCCTCGTATGTTAACATTTTTCACATTCAGGTGAATCTAGACCTATATAGTTTTTGCTCAACCTTGACATTTGAGACAACCTAAGTGAGAAATGTCGGTTTTTATGAGTATGTGGGTGCATCGGTCTATCTGCGGTTTCACTTTATTTTGCAATATCGGAATGAGTAGTCCCGGGCGTAAGTGCATAAATGATTGAAACATTAATTTACTTTAAAATACAGTTCAAAATACAGTTAATCCTTGTCGTCTCATTCTATCAATTTGAGGTGGTCGTACCATACATTCGCGCTTTCACTATCATTGGCTATACGCTACTTATCAAAAGTTCGCGAGCTTCGATATATCAGAAGGTTAGCTTGAAATAAACGAGACCTGCAATTAACGAAACGAGGCTTGACGGAAATACGGAAAATGAGGCAATTTTTGACATAACTCAATGAAGTATGAATTGCGAGATACGTAATGAGAATTTATTTATTGAACCGAAAAGAGGTTTAACCAAAGAGAATTTTCAATTACTAAATTAACGTTGACTTATTGCCACTTTATTTAGTAGTCATTGTTATGACCTTTTTACACCTTTATGAATTTCCGGACTCACTGTGCGGCGAAAAAAGAATAAAGGTTAAGCGCGAAGCACAACATAAATACATAATCGAACTCGAAGAACCGAAAAACAGGCCATTTTCCTTTGTCATTATATATTCCACGAAGAACTGTATTTTTTCCCTGCAATCTAATTAGGTTATCAGCAGGAAAAGTGTATCTTTTAATTGCGAATCGTCGGTTCAGATTGGCGCGAGGAATAAGCCGAAGAAATGCAAGGTCTTTAATGTCAAATTCCAGTATTTTTTAAGAACGATGCTTGGCGGAAACAGCAGGCTCGACAGAAGGAGATCTGGCTCTGAAGCGAGGAGCAGGCTCGGCAGAATTAAGGGACCTTATAGAAGAATTACCGCCGCCAGGAGACGAAGAAGTTCCAGAACGAGGAACGCCAGGAATAGGAGCGCCATTAGGTAAGCAGTTGAATTGTGAACTCAAATCTGCATCAAGAAAAAATATTACAGCTGTCTTAAGGCCATGTGATGAGTGTAGCAGCTGATCAAGTCAGCCCTAAGATCAATATTCTTTCATCCATATTGAAAAATAAAAGTTTAAGTAACGCGAAATTTTTTTTCGGAAAATGCTAATAAATATTAAAGGATCGTTTGTAGCCTTGCAAAGATTTGGAGGAAGAAAAAAGTTTATTTATGCAAATAATGATTATCGACGGATACATTTAGGTTTTACAGCAGAAGTTTGTCTTTTAACTCTCTTTGACGGTAATCATGCAATCTGCTTTACCCACAGACCCCTAGAAGTTCGAAGTTGTCTACTCACTGCGCTAGTGCTGCTTTGACACAGCTGATATCAGACTGATACGTATGTCAGGCCAAATATGTTTATTTGCATTTCAAGTGCAAACATTAGTTTTGGCATTATTCGTGCATAATGTTCGTGAGCGATTTTTGTTGGTTTGTCCCACTTTGATAAATATAAACCTCATAACTAGTCCAATGACAACATTACAAATTGCTTGCAGGGTTTGACGACAGCACAGTCGGTATTTCTCCAGAATAGAAATTTAAAAAACCCTTTTTTCACTATTCTAATTATTTAGGACCAGCGACAAATTCTTGCATGCCTTCTATTTATCGTGCCAAATTTTTAGCACGACATCTCATTCCGTGTGGACGTAAGTTGGGAAACAAAACTTCCACTGGTATTTTCATCAAAAAAAATTTTTTCTGAAAATTTCCACCGGAACAAAGCAGAGACATAGACTTTATTACCTCCTCTTTCATTTCCCAAACTTTCAGAACGATACCTCATTTCGTTTAGACGAACGTTGGGAAAAAAAATCGAAGACCAGGTTTGGTCATGCGACCCTCTCGTCACATGGCCTTAAGGCGAAACGGTAGGTTTGGCTGAGCACGGCAATGACTGCAGTGATATCTAAAAGAAAATCGGAAATACAGTCTAGCGCCCCCTGGCAAGTATGAAGACAACATCATACCCGAAAATTGGTAGGATTCGGTTGGTAAAATTTTTGACCTGTTAGAAAGAGAAACTTAGCAACGAGATAGACAGACAATATTCAACCATTTTTATCAAACCATGTTTCTCGGCTTACCTGCTCAGCTGAAGGGAAATATAGCAAATTGACAAATATCTCGTCTACACAATATGCGCGTGAAATATCACATAATGTTTTCGCATCCAATAAGAAAAATAATTAAATGAATAAAATTGTGTTTATACATTTTCTATGCGCCCACATAATCCGATTTAATTAAAAAAACACGTTTTTTGGTAATTTTGCAATTTATCACGGTGAAAAATCGTAAAGATAAAATATAAAATATTTGAAAGTTTCATATTCCTCGAGCTGGACAATTTAATTAAATTTTGTTCAGTTTAATAATGTGTTGCTGTTCATATAATCGAAGTGAGAGCTATTTCGTATGTAATGGTCTTTTTACATTCTCACCCTAATGAGAAGGTATTGGTTTTATGTA
>NC_046657.1:153165101-153166918 GCF_010883055.1 Belonocnema kinseyi
GTATATCAATCAACATTAAATAAACAAAAGTGGAAATTTTGCATTATTTTTCGAGTGTTTTGGTAGAAGAAAACACTTTTTTACTGAAATCTACGGAAAGATCAATTGATTAATAATCACTCTTATTTTATTGATATTAAAGCTGTAGTTTCGAATATGATTTAATTTCGAAAGAAGCCCGCCAAATAGAATAGTATATCAATCAACATCAAATAAACAAAATTGCAAATTTTGCATTATTTTTCGAGTATTTTGGTAGAAGAAAACACTTTTTTACCGAAATTTAAGAAAAGATAAATTGATTAATAATCACTTTTATTTTATTGATATTAAAACTGTAGTTTCGAATATGATTTAATTTCGAGAGAAGCCCGCAAAATATAAAAGTATATCAATCAACAGTAAATAATCAAAAGTGCAAAAATTTTGCATTATTTTTTGAGTGTTTTGGTAGAAGAAAACACTTTTTTTCTGAAATCTACGGAAAGAAAAATTGATTAATAATCACTTTTATTTTATTGATATTAAAGCTGTAGTTTCGATTATGATTTAATTTCGCAAGAAGCCCGCCAAATAGAATATTATATCAATCAACATTAAATAAACAAAAGTGCAAATTTTGCATTATTTTTCGAGTATTTTGGTAGAAGAAAACACTTTTTTACCGAAATTTAAGAAAAGATCAATTGATTAATAATCACTTTTATTTTATTGATATTAAAACTGTAGTTTCGAATATGATTTAATTTCGAGAGAAGCCCGCAAAATATAAAAGTATATCAATCAACAGTAAATAATCAAAAGTGCAAAAATTTTGCATTGTTTTTTGAGTGTTTTGGTAGAAGAAAACACTTTTTTTCTGAAATCTACGGAAAGATAAATTGATTAATAATCACTTTTATTTTATTGATATTAAAGCTGTAGTTTCGAATATAATTTAATTTCGAAAGAAGCCCGCCAAATAGAATAGTATATCAATCAACATTAAATAAACAAAATTGCAAATTTTGCATTATTTTTCGAGTATTTTGGTAGAAGAAAACACTTTTTTACCGAAATTTAAGAAAAGATAAATTGATTAATAATCACTTTTATTTTATTGATATTAAAACTGTAGTTTCGAATATGATTTAATTTCGAGAGAAGCCCGCCAAATAGAAAAGTATATCAATCAATAGTAAATAATCAAAAGTGCAAAAATTTTGCATTATTTTTTGAGTGTTTTGGTAGAAGAAAACACTTTTTTTCTGAAATCTACGGAAAGATAAATTGATTAATAATCACTTTTATTTTATTGATATTAAAGCTGTAGTTTCGAATATGATTTAATTTCGAAAGAAGCACGCCAAATAGAATAGTATATCAATCAACATTAAATAAACAAAAGTGCAAATTTTGCATTATTTTTCGAGTATTTTGGTAGAAGAAAACACTTTTTTACCGAAATTTAAGAAAAGATAAATTGATTAATAATCACTTTTATTTTATTGATATTAAAACTGTAGTTTCGAATATGATTTAATTTCGAGAGAAGCCCGCAAAATATAAAAGTATATCAATCAACAGTAAGTAAACAAAACTGCAAATTTTGCATTATTTTTCGAGTGGTTTGGTAGAAGAAAACACTTCTTTACCGAAATCTACGGAAACATAAATTGATTAATAACCACTTTTATTTTATTGATATTAAAACTGTAGTTCCGAATATGATTTACTTTCGAAAGAAGCCCGCCAAATAGAAAAGTATATGAATCAACATTAAATAAACAAAAGTATAAATTTTGCATTATTTTTCGAGTGTTTTGGTGGAAAAAAAC
>NC_046657.1:153167018-153173803 GCF_010883055.1 Belonocnema kinseyi
ACTGAAGATTATGAATTTTTACATTGCAAACAATACTTTTACATCAAAATTTCTTAAATTTTCAATTGAAATTTTTTCTTTCGCTAGTAGATGCAAATGCCATACAGAATAGTATCCTGAAATTTAAAAAAAATAGAAAGCAGTACACTTAAGTTTCGGTTTATGGGCAAAATGAATCAAAACTTTCCCTTTACAATTTTTCCAGGCTTAGGACTGGCAGCACCTTTTCTCTTCTATTTCCATTGCACAATTTTCCTTATTTTTTTTGCTGGCATTTTTAAAAATTTGTGGGAAATATATGTTATTAATAATTCTTTGTTTTGTAATATTATTGTAATATTAATATAAGTTCAAGTGAAATAAATACTAAGATAAGCAACAAATTTCCCTTCCGGTCGTATACTATTCATTTCACTTTTTTATACAACTATATTCTAATACTGCGATATCGTGAAGTAATAATATTTCATTTACAGAGGTGGCTGAAAGTCTTCGCTTGCCTATTTTTTGATGACTGATAAAGTTGTCTTAATTTTAATTATGCCGGAACTAAAAAAATTTCTCTTTAAAGGATTGATTGCTTTTAAACTTCTGTATAAAGTTAGGCCAGGGTGAAGCAAATTTGTCTATTTTTTAAGTATATATTGTAGAAATAGTGTGCATTTCAAGATTTTTCTGAATGTTCAATAACTTTCGAGATAATCAACATCTTTCAATGTTCTTAGGCTCATTTTTAATTTATTTTTTCACCGTATCACACCAGCAATTTTTTACTTTTCTAGGCAAGTAATATATCATAGGAATCGGAAAAATTCGTACATGCTGATAATGCTATTTTCAAATCGCTAATAGTTAAATTAAACGTTTTAAAATTTCCTTACTTTGACATGCCTGTGGACAAAAGACCCTTGCTGGAGTAAGCTCACGCACACTAAAGTACATGAATAGACCGAAAAGTTGTAGAAAAAATTAAGTCGGGTGGAGCTTGACCATACCTGAAAATGAAGCAAAAATTTTGCCGACCACTGCACTAAACTTACCCTCACGTCGCTGACTAAACAGGAGTGTTGTGTCCAGTCTTTACAGAAACTAACTTTTTTGCATTGTCCAAAATTTTTTTTCATTAATGATACTTCAAGGTATGTTATTTTTCACTTAACAACTCTGAATTGTTCATCACAATTGTAAAATAAATTTTTCAAAATTATAAACAATATAATTGTTTAAATAATTAATTTTTTCAAAAAATGAAAAAAACCTGGAGATATTGCCGAGGAGAATCCAGAACTATCTTCACTTCTTCTTTAGGACTTTTGGTTTTTTTTATAATGAAGGATAAATAATCAAATCCATATGCGCCATGGGATATCGCAAAGCTAAATTTAAATTTTCAGTTAAAATATAAAATTTTTTCTCAGTCATAAGTTCAAGTATTTGCTTAAAAGTTCAGGTTATTTGTTAAAAATTTATTCTTGTTGGTAATACATTTTTTTCTTGGTTAAAAATAACCTTTTCGATTGAAAATTCATATATTTAATTAAAAATTCATTTTTGTTGTTAAAGATTCATTATTTTAGTTAAAAATCAATTTCTTTGATGTTTCAACCAAAATGATCAACTTTTATTTAGGAAATCAACTAAAAAAGAACTTTAACAAAAGAATTATCATTCAACCCGAGATTAATTTTCAAATAAAAAGATTAATTTTTTATTAAAATAGATGACTTTCTGACAAAATGCTTAAGTTTTTAACTAAAAAAGCTCAATCTGCAAAGAAAAACAAAGTCGCTAAATATTTGTAATTGACCAAGAAGATTTACTATCCATGAACCTTTTGCTTAATCCTCTGAACAGTTATTTTCTTTAAAATTTAAACATTTGTATTAATGGCTAGAAATATTGAAAAAACAAGATTTTTCTTTTCACAAAAATTTAGTATATTAAATATTAGAAACTTATCTCATTTATAAAGTAGAAGAATCATTCTTAGTTTTTCATTCAGAAAATTACAAAACATTCTGAAGAAAATTAAATAATAATTGTACCAAATAGAAATTTTACGAATATAGTAATAAATAATGGGGTTACGGTTAATTAAAATTCATTTAAAATTATATAAATGTTGTTTAAGAACCTAGAAACGAATCGAATTTTCAGTAAAGTAGTTAAATTTTCAACTAAAGGAAGGAATTTTTAACTAAAATGGTAATTATTTAACCAAAAAAATGAAGTTTGAATCAAATAGAGGGATTCTTAATAGAAGAGATTAAGTATCAACCAAAAAATTTAGTTTTCTACTAAAAAAGATAAATCTTCAGCTCTCTATAATCAATAATTAAATATTTAAATTTTCAACCAAATGAACCAAGTTTCATTCAAAAAGTTAAATTTTTAACCCAGAATGTTTTCAAGTAAATAAATAAATTTGGAACCAAATCCCTGAGTAAGTAAATATTAATTTTGGATCCAAGAAGAAAATCGAATTTTCAGCAAAGTCGTTAAATTTTCTACCAGAAAAATAGATTTTTAATTAAATTAGTAGATATTTAACCAAAAAAATCAAGTTACAACAAAATAAATTAATTCTCAATCCAAAATAATAAGTATCAACATAAAGTTTAATTTTCTACTTAGAATATTAATTTATTAATTTATATTAATATTAATATTTAAATATTTAAATATTTATATAATATTAATATTAATTTCACTTAGAATATTAATTTTCTACGGAAAATACCAATTTTCAATTTAAAAAAATTTCCATCAAAAATCAAATATTTCAATTTACAACGATAGAAATAAAGTTTCAAGCAAAAAGGAGAGATTTTAACCTAGAATATTAATTTTCTACCAAAAAAGACAAATTTTTAACTAAAAAAATCACTTTTTTACTCAAATAGTTGATTTTTTATATAATAATAAATTTTCTACGAAATGCCTTAATTTTGATCTGAGCACAAATTTCCGTAAAAAAAAGGAATATTTAAGCAAATAGTTGAATTTTCAAACAAAAAATATAACATTTTCACCCAGAATGGAAGTTATATTTAAGATGAAAAATTCATTTTCAGCCAAGAACAAAATCGAATTTTCAGCCGAGATATATTTTTAATTCAAAAGATTAAGTATCAATTAAAAATTATAATTTTCTACTGAAAAACCTAAATCTTTACCAAAACAAGTAGTTGTTAAATTTTCAGTTAAAACAATTAATGTTGAAGGAAGAAATTCTTTTTTAAGAAAATAGTCAAATTTTGAGTTAAAAAAATAATTTACCATTAAAAGAAGAATTTTCCACCAAAAATGGAATAGTTAAATTCTCACCAAAAAAATAGAATTTCAAACCACAAACCTGAATTTTTAAGTTTAAATATTGATTTTCTACCGAAAAAAATCAATTGTCAACAATCTAAATGAATTTATTAAAAAATATATAGTTGTTCAATTTTCCATTAAGGAAATTGGTGGTGGAAAAATTAATTTAACAAAGTAGTTTAAGGCACGAATTCAATTTTTTAACCAGAAAGACGAATTTTCAGCATACGAAGATTTCTCAGTCAAGAAGAAAAAAAAAGTAATTGAACTTTCAAGTCAAAAGACGAGTTGTTTTCTAAAACAGTTGCATTTTCAAACCGAATCTATTAATTTATCACCAAAACAGTTAATCTTTAACCAAAAAGTTGCAGTTTTAACCAACAAGAGAAGAAACTGACAAAGTGGCATTTTTAGGTGAATAGTGAAGTGAAATTTTTAGGTATTGGAATAAAAAAATTTAAGAAAAAAAACTAAATTTTAAACAAAATAGTTCAATTTTCAACTAAAGATTGGAAACTTGAAAACAACATTAATTTTTAACAAAGTGGTTCAACTTCTATCCAAGTAGTTGAATTTTCATTGTGCAAAAATTAATGTTCAGCTAAATATGAAATAGTTCAATTTTCAAATAAAAAATTAATTTTAAACTAATAACATAACACACTGAACCCTAGATATCGGACTCCTGATAAAGTTCTTCCGAACATTGACGCCACGCCGAAAATAGGAGTAAAAAGAGTAGCGATGGGTGTGCCGCCTTCTATCTGGGTAATTCCCCACCAAGGCCAGTCCCAAAATTGACCCAATATCAAAGTTTCAGTGTAGTTGATATTTCAAACACAAATGATGACTCTAATTAAGCTTACTCTGGCGATTTCTTTATTTTCACTGGCCGATAAAATAATACAATCTTTTGGAAAATATTTAATATACAATCTTTTATATACTGAATAAAAAAATTTTAATTGAAAAAATTAAATTATCTAACTTATTATCATAGATAATTATTTAAATAGCAAATTCCTGACTTTTACAAGAATTTTGTCTAAGTCACTAACTAACCAGCCAACAAAATCCATTCGTTTTTTCGATTTAAAGGTTTTAGATAACCTGGAGTAAGCTCACATAAACTTAGGTACATGAATAGATCGAAAAGTATTAGAAAACATTAAGTCTGGTGGAGCCTGACCATACCTGAAAATGAAGCAAAAAGTTTGCCGACCACTGCTCTAAGGCTAGGCTGTTTTGGAACAAATTGTCATATTTGGGCCACTGTTCGGGTCTTCGGGGCGTGGCGCGGTCAAGCAATTTCATTCAGCACCTAGAATCCTAAAACCTAATCCGCTTCAGGAGGACGACTGAAAATTCTACAAAAATAAAATATTCCAAATAGAAAATGTAGTAATTAGAAAAGTACAGTTTCAGATATTTTGTTATTTCAGAAATTATATCACGTAAATCTTATATTGTGCTTCTTTTTCAAATTCAGTAATATCATAATCTATATAGGAAGTTTTATTATTTAGGAATTTTTAAATTGGAGAATTTCAAATTGTCGTCAATTTTCTAATTCCTGGAATTCAACATTTTTTTTAATTAACAAGAGTACAAACCTTGCATTATTTTTCAAGTGTTTTGGTAGAAAAAAACACTTTTTTTACCGAAATCTACGGAAAGATCAATTGATTAATAATCACTTTTATTTTATTGATATTAAAACTGTAGTTTCGAATATAATTTAATTTCGAGAGATGCACGCCAAATAGAAAAGTATATCAATCAACAGTAAATAATCAAAAGTGCAAATATTGCATTATTTTTCGAGTGTTTCGGTAGAAAAAAAAACAACACTTTTTTACCGAAATCTACGGAAAGATAAATTGATTAATAATCACTTTTATATTATTGATATTAAAACTGTAGTTTCGAATATAATTTAATTTCGAGAGAAGCCCGCCAAATACAAAAGTATATCAATCAACAGTAAATAATCAAAAGTGCAAATATTGCATTATTTTTCGAGTGTTTTGGTAAAAAAAAAACACTTTTTTACCGAAATCTACGGAAAGATAAATTGATTAATTATCACTTTTATTTTATTGATATTAAAACTGTAGTATCGAATATGATTTAATTTCGAAAGAAGCCCGCCAAATAGAATAGTATATCAATCAACATTAAATAAACAAACGTATAAATTTTGCATTATTTTTCGAGTGTTTTGGTGGAAAAAAACACTTTTTTACCGAAATCTACGGAAAGATAAATTGATTAATAATCACTTTTATTTTATTGATATTAAAACTGTAGTTTCGAATATAATTTAATTTCGCGAGAAGCCCGCCGAATAGAAAATTATATCAATCAACAGTAAATAAACAAAAGTGCAAATATTGCAATATTTTTCGAGTGTTTTGGTAGAAAAAAAACACTTTTTTACCGAAATCTACGGAAAGATAAATTGATTAATAATCACTTTTATTTTATTGATATTAAAACTGTAGTTGCGAATATGATTTAATTTCGAAAGAAGCCCGCCAAATAGAAAAGCATATCAATCAACATTAAATAAACAAAAGTATAAATTTTGCATTATTTTTCGAGTGTTTTGGTGGAAAAAAAAAACATTTTTAACGAAATCTACGGAAAGATATTTGATTAATAATCACTTTTATTTTATTGATATTAAAACTGTAGTTTCGAATATGATTTAATTTCGAAAGAAGCCCGCCAAATAGAAAAGTATATGAATCAACATTAAATAAACAAAAGTATAAATTTTGCATTATTCTTCGAGTGTTTTGGTAGAAAAAAAAAACACTTTTTTACCGAAATCTAAGGAAACACAAATTGATTAATAATCACTTTTATTTTATTGATATTAAAACTGTAGTTGCGAATATGATTTAATTTCGAAAGAAGCCCGCCAAATAGAAAAGTATATCAATCAACATTAAATAAACAAAAGTATAAATTTTGCATTATTTTTCGAGTGTTTTGGTGGAAAAAAAACACTTTTTTAACGAAATCTACGGAAAGATAAATTGATTAATAATCCCTTTTATTTTATTGATACTAAACCTGTAGTTTCGAATATAATTTAATTTCGAGAGAAGCCCGCCAAATACAAAAGTATATCAATCAACAGTAAATAATCAAAAGTGCCAATATTGCAATATTTTTCGAGTGTTTTGGTAGAAAAAAAAACACTTTTTTACCGAAATCTACGGAAAGATAAATTGATTAATAATCACTTTTATTTTATTGATATTAAAACTGTAGTTTCGAATATGATTTAATTTCGAAAGAAGCCCGCCAAATAGAAAAGTATATCAATCAACATTAAATAAACAAACGTATAAATTTTGCATTATTTTTCGAGTGTTTTGGTAGAAAAAAACACTTTTTGACCGAAATCTACGGAAAGATAAATTGATTAATAATCACTTTTATTTTATTGATATTAA
>NC_046657.1:153173903-153175568 GCF_010883055.1 Belonocnema kinseyi
GCTTCTCGTTAAAGAAAGAATACAACATACCAAATTTCTTTTGCACACTACCTCTAAAAAATTATTAAAACTTCATCTTTTCCTATCAAATACCCTCAGATTGGACATTTGGTCCACATTGGACCGCATATCGTTTGACCAATCCCAACGGATTAAAGAGCTTTCCACCCAAAAACAAAAAACAAAATTTGACAAATTACTCCCAGTAAAGCAAACTAAACTAACAAATACAGTAAAAAACATCTCTGACCACCCTCTCAACAATGAAATGATTTCAGCCTTATCTAAAGGACATAATTTTGCTGTAGCTTCATCGAAAATCCCAAAAGAAGAAATAATCAGCAATTTAGAATCCACAATATATACCCTTTCACCGGAAAAAGAAAATGAAATACGACGAAGGACGGCCAACATTTTACGCCAAGCTCAAGTTCCATCCTCAAAAACTTAACAAAACAAGAAAAAGCCGCAATTAAAGAACTCAATCAAAATAAAGATATTATAATATTACCCGCAGACAAAGGCAACACAACAGTAATAATGAATAAAGAAGACTATAACAACAAAATCATGGACCTTCTAACTGACATCAGTCAGTAAAACAAAGACTCTTCTCAAAGAATCTAAACTTGACAGCCAAACAATATCCAACTTAATTCCTACTAATCCCATCTCTCCAAAACTTTACGGGCTCCCAAAAATCCACAAGGAAAACATTCCACTCAGACCGATCGTCAGCGCAATAAACTCACCAACTTACAACCTAACACGTGTTCTCGCTACAAAACTAAATCCTTTTACAGGAAACTCCATCACTCACGTCCAAAACTCATGTGACTTTATTAAAAAGATACAACAGATTCACATTCAACCCCAAGACATCATAGTGAGTTTCGACATAGTATCTCTTTTTACAAAAGTGCCAATCTCAGATACAATTAATATTATTAAATCTTTCACAAACTTCCCTTCCGAGCTTATACCTTTGATAGAACAATGTCTCAATAATATTTACTTCTCGTTCAATAACCAATTCTACGAACAAACCTCAGGGGCAGCAATGGGATCCCCTATCTCACCTGTAATAGCCAATGTTTTTATGTAACATCTAGAAACTAAAATCTTTAAGCAAGCCAAACTTAAACCAGAATTCTGGTTCGTTCCGTTACGTTGATGAGACATTTGTCATCTGGCGACATGGACGAGATGAACTAAGTAAGTTTTTCGATTTTATCAATCAACTACATCCTAATATCCAGTTCACCATGGAAATAGAACAAAACGAAAAATTGCCTTTCTTGGACGTATTAGCTTACAAAAAATCTGATAACACATTAGGACATGAAGTTTACAGAAAACCCACGCATACAAACAGATACTTGCATGCCTCCTCCCACCATCACCCATCTCAAAAACAATCGGTCATCAACTCCCTTGTATACAGAGCTGTCTCCATAAGAGACAAAGATAACTTACAAAAGGAATTACAAAACGTTAAACAAATGCTTATACAGAACGATTACAAAAACAAACAAATTGATAAATCAATAAGAAAACACACTCAAGTTTCAGGTCAGCCCTGAAGATGTGAACTGCAATGTTCACGAAACGTCGGCAAACAATTCGTAGTTTTTTACACGAGTGAAACCCGAAATATCTCTTTTT
>NC_046657.1:153175668-153205773 GCF_010883055.1 Belonocnema kinseyi
CGCATACTTTGAATAAAATATTTGTTATCATTCTCTTGAAATAAATGTGTTTTTTTCTTGAAAAAATACCGGTTTCATATGTATACACCTGGTATCAATCAACAGTAAGTAATCAAAAGTGCAAAAATTTTGCATTATTTTTCGAGTGTTTCGGTAGAAAAAAAACACTTTTTTACCGAAATCTACGGAAAGATAAATTGATTAATAATCACTTTTATTTGATTTATATTAAAACTGTAGTTTCGAATATAATTTAATTGCGAGAGAAACCTGCCAAATACAAAAGTATATAAATCAACAGTAAATAATCAAAAGTGCAAAAATTTTGCATTAATTTTCGAGTGTTTCTGTAGAAAAAAAACGCTTTTTTACCGAAATCTACGGAAAGAATTAATTGATTAATAATGACTTTTATTTTATTGATATTAAAACTGTAGTGTCGAATATAATTTAATTGCGAGAGAATCCCGCCAAATACAAAAGTATATCAATCAACAGTAAATAATCAAAAGTGCAAAAGTTTAGCATTATTTTTCGAGTGTTTTGTTAGAAAAAAAAAAAACACTTTTTTACCGAAATCTACGGGAAGATAAATTGATTAATAATCACTTTTATTTTATTGATATTAAAGCTGTAGTTTCGAATATAATTTAACTTCGAAAGGAGCCCGCCAAATAGAAAAGTATATCAATCAACATTAAATAAACAAAAGTACCAATTTTGCATTATTTTTCGAGTGTTTTGGTGGGAAAAAACACTTTTTTACCGAAATCTACGGAAAGATGAATTGATTAATAATCACTTTTATTTTATTGATTTTAAAACTGTAGTTTCGAATATGATTTAATTTCGAGAGAAGCCTGCCAAATACAAAAGTATATCAATCAACAGTAAATAATCAAAAGTGCAAAAATTTTGCATTATTTTTCGAGTGTTTTGGTAGAAGAAAACACTTTTTTACTGAAATCTATCGAAAGACAAATTGATTAATAATCACTTTTATTTTACTGATATTAAAACTGTAGTTTCGAATATAATGTAACTTCGAAAGAAGCCCGCCAAATAGAAAAGTATATCAATCAACATTAAATAAACAAAAGTACAAATTTTGCATTATTTTTCGAGTGTTTTGGTGGAAAAAAACACTTTTTCACCGAAATCTACGGAAAGATGAATTGATTAATAATCACTTTTATTTTATTGATATTAAAACTGTAGTTTCGAATATGATTTAATTTCGAGAGAAGCCTGCCAAATACAAAAGTATATCAATCAACAGTAAATAATCAAAAGCGCAAAAATTTTGCATTATTTTTCGAGTGTTTTGGTAGAAGAAAACACTTTTTTACTGAAATCTATGGAAAGATAAATTGATTAATAATCACTTTTATTTTATTGATATTAAAGCTGTAGTTTCGAATATAATTTAATTTCGAAATAAGCCCGCCAAATAGAAAAGTATATCAATCAACATTAAATAAGCAAAAGTACGAATTTTGCATTATTTTTCGAGTGTTTTGGTGGAAAGAACACTTTTTTACCGAAATCTACGGAAAGATGAATTGATTAATAATCACTTTTATTTTATTGATATTACAGCTGTAGTTTCGATTGTGATTTAATTTCGA
This sequence comes from Belonocnema kinseyi, assembly GCF_010883055.1. Taxonomy (NCBI): domain Eukaryota; kingdom Metazoa; phylum Arthropoda; class Insecta; order Hymenoptera; family Cynipidae; genus Belonocnema; species Belonocnema kinseyi. The sequence goes on from NC_046657.1 coordinate 153,177,297, forward strand.
GAGAAGCCTGCCAAATACAAAAGTATATCAATCAACAGTAAATAATCAAAAGAGCACAAATTTTGCATTATTTTTCGAGTGTTTCGTTAGAAAAAAAACTCTTTTTTACCGAAATCTACGGAAAGATAAATTGATTAATAATCACTTTTATTTTATTGATATTAAAACTGTAGCTTCGAATATCATTTAATTTCGAGAGAAGCCCGCGAGATAGAAAAATATGCCAATCAACATTAAATAAACAAAAGTGCAAATTTTGCATTATTTTTCGAGTGTTTGGTAGAAGAATACACTTTTTTATTGAAATCTACGGAAAGATAAATTGTTTAATAATCACTTTTATTTTATTGATATTAAAACTGTAGTTTCGAATATAATTTTATTTCGAGAGAAGCCCGCCAAATAGAAAAGTATATCAATCAACATTAAATCAACAAATGTGCAAATATTGCATTATTTTTCGAGTGTTTTTGTAGAAAAAAACTATTTTTTTACCGAAATCTACGGAAAGATAAATTGATTAATAATCACTTCTATTTTATTTAAATAATAAAAGTGTAATTTCGGATATAATTTGATTTCGAAAGAAGCCCGCCTTATCAATATATGTAGCAGTAAGCATTAAATAATCGAATTTTCAATTTTTGCATTATTTTTCAAGAGGTTTGGCAGAAAGAAAACCTTTCTGAAAGAATCCCACATTATTTGATCTGGAATAAATGGGGTCATAAGCAAGGGCTTCGTTTCGATCTGAGGTATACGCAGGTATAAGTTCTCCAATGTTATCGACATTGCAGTTTTCGCAAGAAGTCAAGAATAGATCAGTAGTGACCAATGGCGGTAAAGCCGGGAACTAAAAAACCTGTTTTCCACAGAATTTTTCCTGGTTTATTTAGTTTGTTTTCAGCAAAACCTTGTTTAAATAAATGAATAATTTAATCTTTTTTTATTGATATTATGTTTATCAGTACTTTCCGCATGGCGGGCTTCTCTCATTTTTAAGATCCAAAATTTTCGGAATTCAATAATCTCAGATTTTGTTAATAAAAATTTTTAAAAATGAAAAGAATTAATTTTGAAGAGAAGCCCGCAATAGATTTCGATATACTTTTAACAGTGCAAAAAACAAAATTTGAATTAATGCATTATTTTGCGAGTGGTTTTGCGGAAACTATTTTGCGTAAGTTACAGTTTCACCTTAATGTAGAAAATCGTATGTTGCCATATATCATGAACTCTGCATGTGAATATCCTGCATCAAGTTCGAAGACATTGGAAGGGTGTTTGCCTTGAAAAACTTCTTTTGATAAAATTTAAGCTTTTTTACCTTAAAATTTGATAATAGCGCTGCGGAATGTTTAGAGCTACATTAAAAATGTGCACGGAGTTATAATTGTCAACGTTATAGTATTTGACTTAGCTGTCAATTGTTTTTAACGTTCTTATCTATTTTGTGGATCGAAAATCTGGAAGTTATGTAATATTTAATACAATATTATTATAGGAATTAATTTATGTTCATTTATACACATTTTTAAGTTTCCTTATTTATACATCATGTCATTAACTCAATTGAAAATTTTAATTTTCGTCTTTTAAAGGTAAGGTTATATGGCTGGTAAAAGTTTCAGGAAAGAATTCATTCCGAAACAATTCTGAAGAAATGTTCAATCCTTTATGTATCATCTGAATCATGATAAAAAGTTATTAGTTTTGTACGAAAACAAACTATCGTAGATTTTACTAAATTTGCACCTTTCCAGGTCCTCTGAATCTGGAAGAAAGTTTTTACAATGGTGTTTATTTATCTTCGTCGTATGTATACCTGCTGACATTTAAAAGACTAATCAAAAGGAATCGCCCTTTGAAACACGTTTTTAGGGCCAAATAGATAGAACTCGTTCGTATACCAGTTTTTGTTTTTTCAAAGACTTCTTTATCAACCGAAAAACTCACTAAGAAATAAGAAAATTCATTTCTCGGCCAAAGAATTCATAATACGAAAAAATGGACAGATAAAAAGAATGCACCCAATAATATGTCTACAAATGTGTTATTGGCAATTTTTTAATAAGGAGCATAGTTTTCGTTTCAAACGTAAAGAACATGATTAGGAGTAGAAGCTGTTTTGAAACTCGAAACAAGGTACAATTAAATATTTTATGTCAAAATTGTTAATCGAGAAAAGGTCTATTAGTTTTTCGTAGGACATTGGTTGATAAGGCCCTTTGTATTTGTTTTAATTCTAAATGATTGCTCTAGAAATAAATATAAGCGCAGTGGAAAGTATCTGTCTGCAAAACAAAATTCTTGATCCAAGTAAATCCATATACTTATTTTGACTAATATCTTAATTGAAACAATGTTCATGTTCTTGAGACGAGGAAACGAATGTATTCAGCGAAGAAATAATCTCTTTCATAATAATGCTGGAATTTTTTCCTTCAAATAATTATTTATTTGAAACGAATGTCAGATTTACTTTAAAGATACATATGTAATCAAAATTGAATCACATCAGTCTTCTCAATATAAGAACTGTAGACTTGATACAATAGACATCGCACACATATTATGAAAATTAATATATTTGTCTAAATTAATTTACTTCTCACTGCAAAAGTACCTTATTAAGTTGACGTGGTATGAAGTTAGTTCTCTTCGCCGCTAACAATTATTTTAAAATTCTATAATATTTATAAAATTCAAAACATTGGTGCACATAATCAATTTTATTTATGCAAATGTAGATAGGAATTTGCAACTTTTATAAACTACCAACTTTGCGCTGCCACACAAATCAAATCACTCATAAAACTTTTAAAAAAATTATAAGTTTATTGCATCGGTAAGTTTTTGTGGGTAAGAATTAAAAATTTTTAAATAGATTTAAAAAACGTGTTTTTAATTTTTAATTAATTATGCAAGACTTAAAAGTAATTTCATTCCTAAAATTATTAAAAGGTTATAAATGTACTGCATCTATCATTTTTTCGCTGATTATTTGTATGTATTAATTTACTAAAAATTAAATCATTTCGAATGTTTTAACCGTGAAATATTTTTGTAAATAATAAAAAATAAATATATGGCAGCATAAAGCAAAGTTATAAGCTTTAAAAAATGCTTAAAAATACAATTATTACATTTTCCTGATAATTTAAAAAAATCTTATGCGCTTATAAAGCAAAATATTTAAGGAAAAAGAATTCAATTACATTTTTATAAAGTTTATTCAGAATGCATTTTATTTTATGAAAGAATAATTAAAAAATTGACAATTAAAATTTTTTAAATAAAATAATTGAGAATGCAAGGAGGAAGTAAATAAATATTTTTTATCCGACCACCGTGAGACCCTATCACTTTTAACCTGCAAGTTCTTACACCAAACGTTTCTTTACAAAATTATTTTTCCTTCTGATTTCGAAGTATTTTATACTTGAAATAAAAATAAAATATCAAGCACATTTTTAAATGGGTAATATTTAAACTAGCGATCAATTCTTGTTTACATATTTAAAATTATTTTTGTTTGGAATTGTCTTTTTAAATTAAAAACTGAATTAAAATGTACTGTAAAAGAATTTATTTTTCACTGAGGTTATCAAAGCGTTTTTCGTCTCAAAAGTTATTAATTTCTATTATTCATTACCTTTGGGTCGTTTTTAAGCGTTTTAAATATTTAGAAACAACAAGTGTTAAGTCCCTTGATAAATAAGTGAAACTTACTTCGCTTTTTCAAATATTTTATACTATTGTTTAAGAAATTTTATTTTTCATTAAAAATTGAGTAAGAGAGTATTATATAAAATAAAGGAATTGGATAAATTAAAAACTATGCATTTTATGGAGGATTTTTGTTCATTGTTCATTACTTTTAGATATTTTATAACAGTTTTAAATATATTAACAAAACAAAAGTATGGAGCCTTTTTTGAAATGAGTAAAATTCAATTCTAAAATTTTTATAAATAAAAAATGGCATATTAAAGTCTCTCGTAAATTTTCAAGTACCATCAGAAGAATGTTTTCTTAAAAGAAACATTGAGTTCCACGACGTTTAGTTTGAAGATGGTTGAGGCTCACCAAACGACTTCGTACGACACTGACTTGAAATTTTTACTCAAGATTTCGTCACCGAGAACCAAGTGCTTCGATAGCCAAGTCGGTAGAGCGCGCGGTTAGGACACTAGTTTTTAGGTAGTTTAGGTAGGGTTCGAATCCTCGTGGAGTGGGATTTTTCAAAGATATTAGGCGTGCTATTATATTTGTAAGAAACAGTGTGCGTGAATGAAGTGTTTTAATAATTTAAAACATGAAGATTATATAACAATAATTTTGAAAATAATTTTTTTTTCGTTGAAAAATAGTTCTTCAGTTGCGACTAATTCTAATGACCTGATACTTTATATTCTTAGATTAAGAAAATATATTCTTGAAATGTATCAGAAATGATTTCTTGGAAGTGAACTATGTATGACTGTATGCGTGTTACAGGTGAATGTTTTGCCAATACTGATACAGAGTATTAAAACGTTCTGATGATTAGTGATCATTTCCTGACAAATGAAACGTAAAAAAGGACCATAATCATATTATCATTTCCGAATATTCAACTTTAAACAGCTCTAAGTCACTGAAAGTAAATTATGAATATTCTGAAAAAAAGTATGGTTTCATTGATCCTTTTTGTACACAATGGTGAAATTTAGATTAAAAAATAATCATTTGTTAATAAGTTGTTTAAAAAAACGTAGTGAGGTATCATCTCCGAAACTAAGAAAGGTACAGGGATGATTCTTGAAGCAAATTACACATATCTAGCTTCTGGAAGTGTTTCATGTATTTTCAACGAGCAAAAAATTGCAATTGAATCTTTAAAAAATTCTTTTCTTCTGGGAAAAATGCAAAAGACTACGATATTTGAGGCAATTGTATCCCTTTTTTGGCATTAGGACTTAGGGACTGTGTAAAGAGCCTTAGTAGAAATAAGGTAATTTTCTTCAAGAATCATCTCTGTACATTCCATAGTTTCGAAGATGACATCTCCCTGCATTTTTGTTAACAACTTATTAACAAACAAATATTTTTGGTTCTAGATTTCACCATTGTGCACAAAAAGGATCAACGAAGCCATATATTTTTTTTTAGAATTTTCATAATATGAAACTCTGTATTAGTATTGGCAAACCCTTCAACTGCAAACTGCATGTTGTCTAATGTATTTAGAATATTTTTATGTTGAGATTTTCTCGAAAATCTTTACAAAAATCGAGATGCCTATATTTTTTAGACCGCTCAACGACCCCCTTTGCTGAAAATCCAACTTGTAAATATTTTTTGCTTCATTAAGCTATACAATTCATTTTTCGTACATATTCATTATCTTATCGTCTCGACCTTGAATTTTTTTCTTCTGAGCTATTTAAATTTTATTTGTCATATAAGCATTTCTATGATAATTTGAGTTTCAGAGCAATTCGGTAATATAAATTACACAATATATGTTGAAATTACTGGAAGAACCAATTTAAATTTTCTGAATGAACCAGGCTTCAGTAAATTGTCAACAGTTTTCACCGTAAACAAGCAGATATGTTTTTAACACAAAAAAGCGATTATATTTTAATTATTTTAAACATTATTTGCAAAGTGTCTAGTAAAGATGTCTAATATTGATAGTGAACTACTTTTGTGATATTTTTTGTATGACTATTAGGATGTTTAAAAATACTGAGAAGGCAAAAAAAAGTATATTTGAGGAAAATCATTTTTTCCCGTGCATTCTATGAGTATTTTAGGGTTTCTAGTCGGGTGATGGACAGCTTATCAGAGCCCACAAGTTTTCTTACATTTAGATGCAAATATTTTTGTGCCTATCTTCGAAAATATCCGGGGTGTTTAACATGATGGAAAATTACAAATGTACATTAAAAACAAATGATGTTTCACTTGCCATCTAGACAGTCTTTGAAATAGGTTTGAACGTCGACCATCTAAAATATATTTTCAGAACGAAATCATAAAAATTGCTTTTTTATGCCTCCTTAGACAAACGAAATGTACGCTTAATGAGCAGTTCAAAAAAAGAGCTATATGGGTGCGTGTGTTCGTATTTTCGTAACAGTTAAGAGAGACCGTGGTTCAGAAAGATAGAAATAGAGATTTGGTGAGTCCGTAGAAGGACTCCCTCGACGGTGCGTCAATGATTTTAACGAGAAGTTGTAACCTGCTATGCGAGTAATTTTAGACAAATATAGTCAAACACTCTTTCACATGATTCATGACTTTATAATAAAAATTCTCGTGCGAGCCTTCATTGAGTCAAAGTGCTATATTGCGTTTGCCAATGAAAGAATAAAAAATGCCAGTTGTAATTTTTTATGCTGCGCCCTCGCCTACGACACGTTATAAAAAAATTTCGCTATTTAAGAAAGGCCGTCAGTTTACACTAGTAACACAATGTACCGTTTCACAACGTCTATTGCTTAGCGCTAGATTAGCTAATGTAGACTAGTTTTTGTTTTTTATTTTTTAAAAACAACATTGAAAATGAACAAATTATATTTGAGTAATATTTGAGTACAACCAAAAAAGATTTATAAATTTTTTCACGAATGTTTTTTGTTAGGAAGCGTGGTTTTTTTTAATCGTAAGAAACAAGTTTTAAAATAAAAAAAATTATAAAAACAAGCCAATTAGAATAAGGCTGTTTTAATGTCCATGCATATTATGAATTGTAATGATTTAAATTTATTAAAATGATACATGTTTCAGTGCAACTAAGGATTAAAATTTGACGTGAAATAAAAAACAATTCATCAAGTGATTTTGATAAATACAATTTGTACTTTACTTGGCAAAATCGAAATAGAGAATCCTAGACAGAGGCACATAAAAAATGTTGTATATTTGATGAAAAAGTGTTGAGCATAATGTCGAAGATTCGAAGTTATGGGCGACATCGAGTGGGAAGCACGGGATAGGTGATGAGAATGTGTTAGCTAAAGCCAAAAGAGCTTTAACAAAAACAAATTCACTGTCGAAAATCAAAGTTGTCAATACGTTTATCAATAATTTTGAAAGGTCTATGAACGAATGTGGGAAAAATACAAAGACTGAGCGCGTAACGAGAGGTAAATACAAAATCGAGCGCAAAGCGCCAGAAACAACAATCGCACGTCCTAGGTGGGCTCAAACATGCGAGCTGCGCGCACATCGCGCAATGGGAATGTGCACGCACCTACCTACACATACCTACAGTAAAGATTTAAAAATGCCTCTTACGTAATTGCTGCAAACCATGTCTAAAAGCAATTTAATAGCGGAGAGGCAGTGATGAGAAGAAAGTACTAGTTCTAAAATACCAGGATATTTTTGAAGACTATGCAAAGTTAAATTGCGCAAGGAGACAGCGGGCATGAATCTTCGGATGTCCTGAAGTGGTCGCAAGTTCAACCTGGGCTAGGAAGTCTGTCAGTATTTTGGGATGGTAATTTTTTTTGGTCAAAAAATTTAGTATTTCGTTTGAAATTGAAATATTTGGAGTATTTTGAATATTTCGAGTCGCTGAATCCGAATCTGAGATGAAAATATCACCTTTCACGATTGGTTTTCGAATTAGATTTCTAAAGTTACAGGTACCGAATCAGATACGTGAGTCAATTCATAGTTTATTTTGAATGAAAGTACTCCCTGAATCAAAGTAAGTGGATTTTCATTTATTCCTCAGTAGCACACTTTTCAATGATAAATGAGTGAGATTTGCCTTAGAACAAAACAGAAATACCGCTACGAAGATCTTTTGAATACAAAAAAGTGGGTTATAATAAGAAAAAATAGCTGATCTTCTATTGAAACTCAGTGGTATCTAGAACTATACAGAGTTTCCCACCACCTATACAAGCCATTGTACTGTGCTTACAAAAAATAAGAAAAAATTCCATTAGCAAAATCTTGCCGGAGGCTTAGCTTAAGCACAAGAAGCTTCAAATCTCAGTCTAATTAACCAATTTGGTACACGTAAAAGTGATTGCTAAAGCTCGAAATGTACTCCTCATTAGTGGGTTAGGTCCAACTGTGAAACTGTTTTTTGCAGAAACTAAGCTTGCAGAACTTTTTTCTAGAGGAATTTTTTCTTGATTTTAGTGTAAACTATCACATAGTATAGGGAGTTGAAAAGCTAGTCACATTTATCACATGCAGATTCAGCCTTAAAGATCTCCAATACCCCTTGGGTAATGCTTTTTGTTAACGCTAAAAATTGACATCACTTACCCGACCTAAGCGGTCGTAACCTTCAAACGGTCGCCAGATCAGGTCAAGGTCTGAGTTAAAAATCGCGTCAACGCGTGATGCTTACATAAGTTCCTCCGCTCTGGAATATTTTCCAATAATGCTGTTCTTATAGCCATCAAAACATTGCTTGTGTTAAAATGACCTTTAGAGGACCTTAAAGTTCATCCGGAACATATGACCTAAGTGCATATTCAAATGTTAAATTTTCCGTTCCTACGTTTACCGGTGTCAAAAAGGGACATTTCCATGAAAAAATTTGACCTTGAAAAGACCATTAAGGTCATCCGCAAGGTCAAACAAAGGCCACCATCAGGTTCCTTGTAGAAAGTTGCTGCGGAAATGACCTTGACCTATGTGAAAAATAGCTCACTTAAGTAGATAAAAGCCTTTTTCGTCTTCATTTGTTTTGTGTTTGGCTGTGTAGTTTTCTAGTTTTGATAGAAAATGATTCTATTAACTTAAAAATTCAAATTTTTTGTAGAAAGTTTGTCTGTTTAGCCTACAAATTTAATTAATTTGATTGATTTTTTCCCTCTCGTGGATAAAGAATATTGTTCTGCTAGATATTCAATTCTATCGTTCAAAATTTAACTATTTTGTTGGAAATTGATCCTTTTTGGTAGACTTGAACAGTTTTCAAATAAAAAAGAAAATCCTTTTTTTTATAAAATGCCAACCATAATATTTGTATTTTAAAAATAATTATCTTTGTTTCACAGTTGCACTATCTTATAAAATTAATTTGCTTTTATTTAAATAAACTTAGCCAGAAATGTATCACTGACAATTAGTTTTCAGACGATCATAGCTACAAGCAAACAATTTTTGTGCCGTATGTAGCTCCTCGTCGGAAAAAAATTTAACAAAGTTAGGAAGGAAATGGAAATTAGGATAGAATGCAGATTTATTTTTACAAATTCTAACTTGCATATAGGTTAAAAAACATAATGAAAATTTTAGATAAATTACGTCACTGTAAATACCAACATTATTGAGTATGACCCCTAAAAATAAAAAATAAGCGTATACACAATAATCTTTTTCAGTTAGAGGGAAAACTGTAAAATCTAACAATGAAAAATTTGATAATAATGTAACTGATGAATTTTCCTTTAGAGATATTTACATTTCATTAGTAATCACAATTTCTACCACGTTTCAAGTTTAGGCGAAATTTGAAGTTTAGATAGAAAATTTATATAATGTTTACCAGAAAATTATATTCGTTAAAAGCGAAAACTAATATAAAGAGGAGGGTCTCTAAGGACGGTTTTTGGCCCAATTTAGATTTGGCCCAAAAAAATTAGAAAAATTCCTACAGTATTTACTAACAATAAGAAGTTAATTCTACATTAAACGAACCGCCCTCATCCCCCCTATTCACCCAAAGCACAATTTACAATAACGAAAACTTCACCGCTTCTATGTGATGTTTTTGTGAAAAAACCCAATAACAAAAATTAAGAAAAATACATGTATAGGTTTTTGGGGTCGCTGATTTTGAATCCGTGGTCCGTTCACCTCTAAGATATCATATTTAAGGTCATTTAAAGGTCAAACTGCAGAAAATCTGATAGAAAACTCGAGGAAAATACATTTTTTTCAGCTCTACGGTGGTAGAAATTCTTTTGAATTGGCTTTAAGTTGACCACAACTTGACCTTTAAATGACCTTGAACCTGATATGATAGAGATCAATGTACCTTGGATTCAAAATCAGCGGCCCAAAAAACCTATATATGTATTGTTCTTATTCTTGTTATTGGGTTTTTTCTCCAAAAACACTACATGGGAGCGGTGAAGTTTTCATTTATGTGAGGGGTGCTTGAGGTGAATAAGGGGCATGAGGGTGCTCCGTTTAATGTGGAATTGACATTTTATTGTTTGTAGATATTGTCGGAATTTTTTGGGCCAAATATAAATTGGGTCAAAAACCGTCCACAGGGACCCTCCTCCTTTCATCTGCCTAAGTGAACCAGCCAAAAGTAAATTATTGAAAATTTTCAAATTTTTTTAAAGCTGCTGAATATCAGACAGCATATTCTTGACAAAAGACGGGTATTATCAGGCAGTAAAAGTTTTAAAAATTGTATCGGTTTGTATCAAACCTTTTAAAGCAGGCTTTCAAGATCGGCAAGCTCGAATTTTATGTAAAAAACTTTTAAACTAAAATTTTCGACCTTTCTCCAGATATCTACATATATTTTATTGATATATTTGGAAATCCTTTTTTTACAATTTCTGAAATCAATAAAGTAATACGTCATGAAATACTAAATAATTATGGTAAACCTGGCTGATGATATGTACGTATTCTTTTTAAAACATTTGGGAGTCTCCTAGCTCATTGTGCAGCGGAAAAAGCATAAAGACCAGGCGCAAAGCAGAACGTAAATACATTATCGAACACAAAGTGCGATATCCGACAAACGCTCAATTGTTCAAGCGTATCACTTTAAAATTCTTTGGGATTGGATTCCGTCCGCCTAATGGAGTTTCAAGGAGTAAGTCTGGTGTCAATTCGAACACCGCGCCGCTCCATCTGTTTATGCCAGCCTGTTTTCCTTCGTCATTATATATTCCACAAAGAATTGTATTTTCTTTCATTATTGCAACGATGTCACCAGTGGATATTGTTAGTACCTTTTGTTCAGTGGTTGGCATGGACTTAAAGTTTGATTTCCCCCTTCCCATCAATTTAATTGGTTTATCGTCAGGAAAAGTGTATCTTTGAATTTCGAATCGCCGGTGCGGATTGGTGTGGGGAATAAGCCTAAGAAGTTCAAGATCTTCAAGGGCAAATCCCAGTATTCGTAAAGAACGATGTCTAGTATGATCATTGTAAGTGGCAGGTAGAGCAGGCTCAATGGCAGGAGATCTGGACCTGACGCGAAGCGGTGATTTGGTAGAATTAAGAGACCTAGCAGGAGAATGACGCCCCTCAGATGACGAAGAAATTCGAGAACGAGGCACGCCAGAAATAGGACCGCCATTAGGTAAGCATTCAAAATGTGAACTCAACTCTGCAACAAGCAAAAGAGAATGAATTTTTTCTTATTGTAGAAAATTGAATGTTTGTGTGCATCATAAACCCTGTTGGTGAATATTGTGAGTCCAGTTTGAAGACATTGAGGTCTGTTTGCCCTTAAAAATTTCTTACAAAGAACTCCAACCTTTTTTTATCTTAAAATTGGATAGTGGTCAGCATAGCTGCCAATTATTTGCAACTGTACATAAAAATAGATTTAAACTGAGACTCACTGAACAGGTGCCTTTAACAAAAGGTAATTTATTGGCAGGAATGAAACGAATATCTGTATCATATTTAATCGTATTATTTAAATTCTGATGTTAAATTTGTCTTGATTCTTGGTCAAATAATTGTCTCAAAGAAGAGAAAAAATATGCCACGTTCCGTTTGTCCTATATCCACAGGATGATGCACGTCGGACTCTTTGTGCCTATGAATTTGTAGCGTATAATTCCATTCTGAATAGTGGTCTGATCTAATAACTACAACTAACCAGTTTATAAAGGGTACCTGTACTCTAACAATAGTCTTTAGTATCCATAAGTAATCATCAAAAATGTAATATAACACTATATCACACTATAGATTGCTGAAAACTTCGGTCCGGAAAATACAACTCAAAATGAATCTGTCGAAAATCTGAAAGCTTACGTACCGCGCCACGTTACCTCTGGCTGATACGGCGTCACGTTATGTTTCTTTGGTATACAGCTGTCCGTTGTACAAATTCAACCAAATATTTGAAGAAAATGGCAATTCGCACAGAATGCAGATCAACTCGCACACATTCTGGTTTTTATATAAGTTAGATAATAATATACTTAAACTTATAGCTATATTGCATTTTTATATTTACCAATATAATTGAAAATAAACACCAAGGATAAGATTAGTGTATTAACAATCATCATCTTTCCGAAGCAGCGACAAAACTGAGTAATGTATCAATGACGAATTTGGTAAAGATCTAAGTAATGAATATTCTGTTGCTTTGTCAAACTATACAATATATATTTCGTATCTAGTCGTTATCTCATCGCTTCGATGCATTAGTTTGTGTGTTCTGAGTTATCAAGATTACATGATTCATATCAACATTCGTATGATATTTTAGGTTTCAGGGTAATTAAATGTTTACGTAACAAATTTCTTTAGTGTCTACCAAAATGTTCTATTTTTTTACTCAAAGAACTTATACAAAATGTACCATGTGTATGTTAAAATAACTGGAAAGATCAATTTTATCGTTTTCCTTCAACAACGTTCCAGTCAATTAAAAAAAAATTCTCAGTAAGGAAAGAGATATTTCATATGACTTCTAAAAAATATCTCCTAGAGATATTTGTTTTTGTATAAAGGGAAGGGTTCTTTTCTTTTTTTTCAGGGAAGAAAGGAAAAAATTGTTATTTTTTGCTGATTTCATTGGGAAAATTTTATGCTGATGGTCCAAATTTGGTCGTTGAATTCTTGAATTCACTTTCAGTAATTCTGCCCATTAACTTGATTATTGTACGCTAATTAGGATTTTAAATCTGATTTTAATCTCATTTAAATTTCTTCAATTTTGATATAGCTGACTTGGATTGTAAGTCATTTCTATTTCAGGAATATTTACAATTGGTTTACGCTTTGGCCCTCACAACATTCTTGGGTGTTAGAGAGAGAGAGAGAGCATCGTGATGGTGTTGCTGTTCCTGTTGGCGTGAATTTTATTTTTTAATTTTGCTTTGATAAGGGTGCTGTATGAGTGCCGAAACGTTGGTCATTATACTTTGATTTTTTTTGTGCTTTGATAATAAAAACAAAAAAGACGAAAGAATTCGAAAATAAAATATTGAAGTATGAAAAAACAAAAAAAACAAAAAATAGCGAGAATGAAGGGGATTTCCTTGGTTGCCTTCTTATTTTTCTTTCCTCTTTTTTTTGTTCTTGTATAAAAGGAAGGGTTTTTTCTTTTTTCAGATAAGAAAGGAAAACATTTTTTTTCCGATTTCAATGGGAAAATTGTATGCTGGTTGTCCAAATTTGGTCGTTGAATTCTTGATTTCACTGTCAGGAATTCTGCTCATTAACAAAAAGAAATGTTCTATTGATTACTCATTAAAGATGGTTTTTAAAAATCCTGATGAAAATGTCTAATAATGATAATAAACTGCTTTCGTGATATTTTATTTTTGTGTATTGCTGCAAAAAGATATTTAGTCAACTTTAATCGAACGCTTGCTAGATTGTTACGACCAAGAATTTCTCTCAGTGCCTTACTGAAATATTTTTCTACACACTTCCAAAAAAAGCTTATGAATCCAAACCACAAAAGTTAGGCAGTTTGCTATCACACCCTTAGCATCTAGGTAGAGAACAATCAAATCTCAAACTGTAAAGGATCTATATACGGAGAAAGAGGAGAGTCTAACAAATTTGTTGAAGAGTTTAGGAAATGTTTGCAGGAAGAAGGCAGGAAGACCAAAATGGAGAAAAGAGCGAAAGAAAGGATAATTTACAGGAAGTAATCGAAAAATTAAGGGAAAATGTAGGAAGGAAACACTGGTTCTAAGCGAATTAGAATATTTTTTAACGCTGTGAAAAGCAAGATTGCTTGCGGACGCAGCAAAAGAAATAGACGCTTACATGGTGGAATATATCGGAAACGTAATGTCCCTCTTGAATTGTGCAAACAGACGGAAACATTATACACATTTTTCGTTCAAAGACCATTTCCCGCGTTAGAAAATATGTGAAACTTACGAAAAATTAAATTTTGTTTGACTTTAACTGTTTTTAGGTTAAAATTCAAACGCTTTTTTGTTGCAGTATATGTTACGAGCGAATTTTAGAATTAAATTCTTTTTGCAATAATTTGCTTCAAAAAATTATTTCAAGTCACATTGGTTTAACACTCTGTATGAGTTACAAAGACACTCTGCTCGCTCGTAACCTAAGAACTATTGCTGAAGCTGCATTATCAAGTTCAAGGCTAGGACGAGCCAACTTGCGAAAAAGAAGGGCAACGACATATAAAATAATTTTGATTAAAATTGTTTCCGAATAAAATTACGCTCTTTTGTTTTTCACAGGCATTGACTTCGATCAATTGCTTCTGCAATCCAAGCGTTCAAATTAAATTCTGTTCGACGGCAGACAGGACTGTGACGGAAACGAGTCATCGTCGACACCTATCTTGGTTTCAGTTCGTTCACGAGTCTATGCATTTCTCGGCCTGGTGATAGTAGCCTTTTGACCTCGTGTACTATCTCGCCTGCTTAAAACAAAATTACAGGCCTAGAAATTATTACTCTCACTCGAATCTCAAAACGAGATGGAGTAATAATCTTGGAAGGTGATCCGGAAGCTGAATCGCTTTTATGAATTTTAGACTCATTGTCTATTATTTATCGAAGGAAATCTGAAAAGGTTACAGGTGTTCGCGTGTTTTGTGGCTCTCGCGGATATCCTAGAAGTGGAGTCTATTGTTTGAAATACTCTACGTGTGAGCGAAAGGTTTTTCTTTGGCCCGTTCTTTTTATCAAAAATTAAAAGAAAAACCCAGGAACGCATCCTTCCTTCTGGTTCTCGCCTATCCCTTCGATGAATGAGCGGTAGTCTAAGTTCTTCATATTGGTAAGTGGTATCGAACCAATTTTGTACCTTTCTATTTGATGTGGCAAGTTCCACCGGTTGGAGGACGTATCCCCTTTCATACAATTTTCTTTTGTGATGTTTATTGTTTTATTTATCTTAAAATAAATTCAGTCTGAACGCAATTAAGGGAGCCAAAATGTTCCCGACCCATCCGGTAGGATACTTTCTTTCTGCTTCTTTTTTTACAGGGACAACGACTTTTAGTCCGAGACTGAGGGTACAAGCCCAAAAAAATAACTAAAGGGAAGACGAGCTTCGCTCGTCATTTCTTTAGTTTAGGGCAAGCCTTCCCCCGCATACAATCCAGCTTTCTTTCAGGCAAAATCGTAACCTAGAAGACAAACAGCACATTTCTCTTTGTTTTCTCTTTTAATGTTGATGTTTTAATTTTACAAGTTCATTCGTACGTGACACATAAACTGTTAAACTTTGCATCGAAAATTATCTTTTTCCTGTCTTCGTCGCATTATAATTCCTAAAGTGCTAACTTCCCAAATAAACTCAGATGAAAGGTACAAGGTTCATGGGAATTTACACCTAAGCAGTTTTCTTCTAACCGTGAAATTTTAAGACATCCTGGGTCAGAAATGTCGGTTTTTTAAAATATGTCTTTGCATCGTTTTATCTGCGGTGTGTCGATCGGCTCAATATTATTGCGAATCAGAAAAAAGCATAACAATAAATAATAAAACGATAGTAAAGAGTACAATTTTCAGTTTATTTTGCAATGTCAGGATAAGTGGTCAAGGAAGTACGCAAATGAATTAATATCCTATAAATTTACTTTAAAATAGACCTTACACTTATGGATAAAATGTCCCCTACGCGTCGCTTAAACGTACCGCTTTAAAATTCTTATGGATAGAAGTCCCGTAACCTAATGGAGTTTCGCGGATTAAATCTCCGGGCAACTCGAACACCGTTCCGGTTTTCATATTTATGCCTGCTCTTTTCCCTTTCATATTAAATATTCCACGAAAAGCTTTATCTTGTTTAACTATTGCTACGACTTCATCATTGAACGTTGTTAATACTATTTGTTCTACGGTTGGCATGGGCGTAGCAACATAACCTTTTCCTCTTAAAATAATCTGCTTATTGGCAGGAAAGGTGTATCTTTGAACTTTAAATCGGCGTTGTGGATTATTTTCGGGAATAAACACAAAATTTGCCATGTCTTTAAAAATTAATCTAATAGTACGTAAGGAACTATTCCTGATTGAGGGAGACCTAGACCTAGCACGAAGAGGGGGCTCTGCAGAAGGAAGAGCCCTTTTAGAGGAATGAGGCCTACCAATATGAGATCCGGACCTGATACGAATAAGAGGTTCTGCAGCTGGAAGAGCCCTTCCAGGAGAATGATGCCTGGAATTGTGAGTTCTGGACCGGATACGAATAGGAGGCTCAGCAGAAGTAAGAGAACTTTCAGAAGAATGATTTCTGTCCGGAGAAGAAAGAGCTATAAAACGAGGAACCCCAGGGATAGGAGCCCCATTAGGTAAGCACTCGAAGTGCAGACTCAACTCTGCAACAAGAAAAGGTATTACATTTTTCTTATAATCTTATAATTGGATAAGAGCGCTTCAGAATGTTAGCAAATATATTAAAAGTTGTTGATGTGCCCACGAGGAAAGATTCTACAGAAAGCACTGCACGGAAATTCTACGGAAATTCCGGTTGGAAATTCCGTTGACTTTTCGTAGACAGTCCACTAACTTTCCATCTGCATTTCGCAACCTCTAATTGACTATAAACGTTCTTTAAAAAAATGATGCTATCAGTACCGCTACCCCAGAGCAAATTTAGTAGGTCACTATGGTCATTCCAACCAATTTAATTTGCGCCAGGTGTAAAAAATATTACTTTCTCGAAAAAGTTTAATTCTAAATAAATATTGGCCGCAACCAACCCATTTCTTTCATGACTTTTCATTATGGAATGACCTCCAAGTGCACTAGGTGAAAAAAATGAATCGCTCTTGAGAAAGTTAAGTTCTGAATAAACATTTTCCGCAACCAACAAATTTTTTTCATGGCCTGTCATTATGAAATAACCTCCAAGTGCAGCAGATGTGAAAAATATTTATCACTCGAGGAAGTTGAGTTCTAATTCAACGTTTGAGATGGAAAATATGTTTTTTAAACCTAGTGCACACGGAGTTTATTCTACAGTGACGGAACATTAAAAATTGCATTGCTTGCCTCTAAAACTCAGATAGGACTTAAAGTATTTGAGGCAGATGTATTTTTACATTTGGTGCCGATGGGACATTCCAAACTGTGCGCGTTTACATATAGAAGACTTTTAAATATACACGTCTCAATTGATAATATAAGGTTTAAAAACACACTAGCCCACGTACACAGATTAGATACGCCCAACTGTGCACGTGTACTAATGAAAGTTTCCAATCTGTGCACGTTTGGCTGACGACGTGCACAGTTGGAAGTATCTTATCTGTGCACTTTAACCGTTGGTAGGGTACCATCTGTGCAAGTCGTTATTTCAACTTTCACAGTTGTACCAATGGATAGAATGCAGATTAAATTTCACAAATCCTAACTTACACATAGGTTAAATAATATACTAAAAATTATAGCTAAATTAAATTTTAATATTTACCAATAGAATTAAGTATAACCAGCGAGAATATGATTAGCGTATGGACAATCATCATATTTTATAATAGGGAGGAAAACTGTACAACGTAATGATGAAAAATTTGATAACAATATTATTGATGAATTTGCCATTGCATCATTAGACTATATCATACGTACTTCCTATATTTGTTATCTTATCGACTATAGGCATCATCAATATTTTCCTTCTCAGATATTTACATTAAATTAATAATATCGCAGTTTTTTACATAGAAAATTTACATAATATCTACCAGAACTTTCTACTTGTCAGCTAAAAAACTAACATTAATTCTACAAAATATTCTGAAATATTTCGACTGATAAATTTTATTTTATTCAACAAGGCTCCAGTGCATTTCTAAAAATTTTCTCAGTAACTCCCAGAGATATTTTTTAGCATTAATGGGTCGCTATCTAGCCTATCAGAATCAAAAACATTTCTAAGTTTTGTATCCAAGCATTTTTTTTTGTACATTTTGAAATATATCAGGTTGCTTAAAAGTATAAATATTTTACGTTAGAAACAAAGACTTTTTTTCCTTATCGCCATTACTTTTTATATATTATTACATTTTATTTGGTTTTATTGCTTTTGCTACTATTTTTTCTTTTTTATTATTTACATTGGGGCAGCTGGTTTTTGAAAACTTCTTCATTACCGGAAAAATTATATTAAAAATAGAAGGGGCCGATTGGAAAACGAAGCTTTCGAACTTATCTTGTTGTTAAAAATATACAAAAAGAACGTAGAAATATAAGCGTTAATTATATTCCTTTAAAAGGTAAAAGTATGGCTGTGTTATATATAAAAAACAACTTTTACAGCGATAACATTTATTCTCAGGGCCATAAAAGTGTGTAGTCTAATATAGCTAAAATAGTACTTTAAAAATTTAATAATTTAACTATCTGATAGAAAATTCCTCAATTTAGCTATGAATTAGCTATTTGGTAAAAACTGAGATGTGTAGAAGATTGGTCTTTTGGTTAAACATTTCAACAATTTAGTAGATTTTTTTCTCTTGACGAAAAATATATTTCTTTTGAAAATTCAATTCATTTGTTGAAAATTCGTATTTTGGTTAAATTGATAGTTTTTCATGTGAGAAGGGAAAATAATCTAAGGAGGGGATAAAGTGGAGGTACGTATGGAAGATCAGACTAGACGGAAGTTTTAGGAGCACGTTTTGCAGCGGGAGAAGGTGAAGAAAGGGGGTTTAGGTCAATGTGAAGCTGAGTTTTAAACTGGTCGAAAATTTACTTTTTTTATTTCAAAATTGTATCATTTAATTTAAGGTTGAAAAAATAAACTTCACGCTTGTGCTCACTAATTTATAGTTAAAATTTCCTATGTATACAAAATTGAAATATTTTGTTGAAAACTCTATCTTTTTTACGGTTTCAACTGTTTTCAATTAAAAAAAACAATGTTTATATATATATATATATATATATATCTAGCAACTGTTATATTTTTATTGACAATTATTCATCTCTTTTAAAAGTTAAATAAATTTGGTGAAAATGTATATTTCTGGTTGAAGATGCATCTTTTTCAGTTAAAAAATCTAATATTTGGTTGACTGTTCAACAGCTTGGTTGAAGGTATAACTCCTTGACTGGAAAATCATCGTGGGGCTGAAGCGTAGGCTTTGGACCCACTCATTCGGCTTGCGAGTTCGATTCCCGCCTCGTACTCTGGAAGAGTCTCGGTGGCCCATGCGGTGAACACTAGCCTAGCAAGGGAGTTGTTCATCTCCGGAGAGTCGTGGAACCGGTACCTCTAGAGAAAAAGGTTTTCTCTAAGTACTTAAGGCTGTTGCTCTTGGTGGTTCGGAACCCACCTTAAACTGTAGGTCCCCTTTCCACCACCAAGTAAGTGCATGGAGGGTGTGTAAAGGAATAGAGAAGGTGTAAGAAAAATGTAAACCCTTAGGGGAAACATTAAAAGCTTCCATTCCATTCCACTACTTTCGGTAATCGCCGGTACGATTAGCGAAAGTACTATTATAAATAACTGCTGACTTTGAAACATGATTCCTCATTTCCAAAACGAGCGAAAAACTTGTTTGAAATACCTCAATACATAGCCTATTAAATTACGCGTCGAATGAGATCTTATTGAAATATTTTTGACCTTTTGAAGATAAGTCTTCAAGGTCTTATCTTTAATTTAAGCCAATAAAGCTTGAAACGTAATAAAGGGTTCTCGAGACAATACTAAAAATATCCAAGCGTGCCTGCGCTGAATTCCTGTCACTTAAGCAGCAAGTCTACTTTCTTTTAATTTCATATTATTTCAATAAGTATCCTAGATTACATCATAAGCCGAAATTAAGAATCTTAAATGTTTTTTTTCGACAATTCTTAGATCGTCGCAGAAGTAATCTTCATAATGACGATTTGCGAGAAATACTGGCAGCAATCTGAACTGAAAGAAGAGTGCTCTCATGGTTTCGTCCTGAAAAACACCTCTCTGAAAGATGAAACTGTTAATTATCACATGATGTCTTCCAGATGGGGTAGTAAGTCTGGTTCTCCAAAGCACAATCAATCATTCTATGGATCATACAATGCGGGCATTCAATTTTAAACCTTACACGAGACAGATGATAAGTCTGTATGAGGGCGAATCGACAGATTTTCGGTAGCCAATTCAGGCAACATATAGGTAGTGCTGGTAGGATGCTGCATCTTTGCAGACACATCTATCGATTTTCAGGTTTTCCCTAAGGCCTACTACTACTTTCCATGAGCCGCATTGTTCATACATCCCACCCATAGCCATATCTCATGAATATGAGATACGTGGCCACAGGGCACAATGAGATCACAACGAGAGGCCGGTGAAAGCCTAGTGTGTCTTGAGGACAAAAATCAGTCGAAGGATAACATCTCTTCTGATTCGTTTTGAAATAGTGATACCACCGAAAGCAATGAAGGCACCGTTCATCGGGGCAATTATTTTAACCGATTATTTTGGGTAAATTCGTTGCTGCTTCGTTTTAAGGTCTTGATGCCTTTCTTTCTTTTTGTTCTCTTTGGCGGTGATGTTGTAGTCGGCCGGAGCTGAGAATTTAATCACGAACATAGTTATTTTATTAAAGTGTTGGTGAACGATGTGAGGCCTTGAGTGTTCAAGGCAGACTACTGTCCGGAAATCATAGTTCCAGACAAATTTGCCACTTCTAGTTTTGGACAATTGACTCTATTTCCCTAGAAACTCTTGGCGGGGATGGGCCGCTGCCAATATCGCAGAAGCAATACATATCGTAATTAAGTATTCTTAAGACTTATTATTGGCAACTTCTTGACATACAATGCGGCTACGGTACACTAAAGTGGAAATGACACTGTCCTGGCATGCGAAAATAGAATCCTCTGGACTATTTTTATCGTAAAATATTTTCATAATATGATGAAAAAGAACCTTCAGATTACTAAGTCTCTTAATTTGAGATGCTGAAATCTTTGCCAAGGTTAATGCAAATAAAGTAATCAAATAATAATAAATAATGAAAAGATAATCCAGAATAAAAAATCCAATTTATTTTTCAATGCTGGAATAAAAATGACATACCTTTTTTGCAGTTTATTTGATATTTGTTTTCACATTGATTTTTACGTTTTGAGTAACCAAAAACTTTATGCTAATAAGAAACTGTGAAATCATATAAATGCTTTGTGGTTCATTTTCCTAGTTAATGGAATAGTACAGCCAACATGCGAGATAGCACACTGCATACCTGCATCCGGCCATTTTTTAAACATTTATTGTAAAAATCGACTGTTTGCCTCTTTTGTTTGTTTTCTGGCCTACCGTGCTGCGATAGAAGTACAGAAAGTGAGTACGAAGTTCGAGATCCAGCTTAATATCACCCTACATAAGTTCAAACGATTACAGGTTGCTGAAGCGTACCAATTCAAAATTTTTTTTGATTGGATGCTGGAAGCCTAATGGAGTTTCACGGATTAAATCTCGGGGCAATTCGAACACAGTGCCGGATTCTATGTTTATGCCCGCCCGATTTCCATTCCGATGAAATATACCACGAAGAACTGTATTTTGTTTCATTATCGCAACGACATCACCAGTGGCTGTTGCTAATACTTTCTGTTCTTTGATTGGCATGGGCTCAGTACCAAAACCTTTTGTTCTTAAAAAGATTGGTTTATCTGCAGGAAAAATGTATTTTCGAATTTCAAATCGCCTGTTTGGATTCTTGAGAGGAATAAGCCGAGTAAGTGCAATTTCTGTAATGTCAGATCCAGCTATACGTGAAGAACGGCGCCTAGGAGGAGGAGATCTACACTTGACACAAATATGAGTCTCTTCGGGAAGAGCCCTTTCAGGAGAATGCGCTCTGGCAGAATGGCCTTCGCTGACACTAACAGGAGACTCGGCAGCAACATGAGAATGTCCAGGACCATGATGACTGTAAGGAAAATCAGAAGTTCCTAAACGGGGAACGCCAGGAATTGGAGCCCCATTAGGCAAACACTCAAAAGGCAAACTCCACTCTGCAACAAGAAAAAGAGGATCGCATTTTTTATCTTACAGGATGGTAACACTGAATACAGTAGTGAAAGCTAGGTGGTATTCTATATAATAGTAGTATAGGGATTTATTTATGTTTATTTACGCACTTTTTCATGTTTCACCGCCCATTTAAATCACACTATGTAGGGAATTAAAAGTCAATAATGTTGTGGTGGTTCAAATATAAGTACATAACCCTGGTGAAAGTTTTAGATAGGAATTCATTCTGAACCTATGATTTTTTTAATTTAATTTTTTTTATTTCTAGACGCCTTGTACTATATTAAAAAATTTTTTTTTTGTATTTTACTCAAAGTCATAGGCAGAGTTTCGGATTCACCAGTTTGTTTTGAGTTTAAAAAACTGATATCTGAGGCATATTCTGGAAGATAAATTGAATATCTCTTCGATGACTCATCCTTAAAAGATTCTAATTTTAACTTCATATTCATTAGCAGGAGCCTCGAAATCTCCTATACTCTTCTGTCAACCGGGATATTAGATTCAAAATTTTGTGGTTCTTGCGAATTTTACTTTAGATTCGTAATCAAAAGCCTAGAAACCCCATAAACACAGGGTGGCATGCAGTTTACTTTATTTTCATAATTTCCTCTAAAGTAAATGAATAATAATTTATAAATTCTCGATATTTTATTAAGTAGAATTTTACTTATCAGCACTTCTCCAAGTATAACATTTTTATTGCTTAAGTGGAGCTAAAACTCTTTTAATAATGTATTAAAATAATTTTTTGAAAAGTCAAATATGTATTTGGATTTAATAACTGATATGTTAGTAGATTGATATAGTTTAAAAAGATAACATCTAATTTCTGCATGTGACGAGAATGGACATCATACATATGAAACAGCAACATGACGTACAACAGTGGTGAGCACCCATCAGATTACCTTTAACTAACGATTTAATCATATTGAGTCACCGAAACACACTAACCTTTTTGACAACAAGATTTCATAAGGCTATTGGTGTAATCTTATGCTTTATATATGTAAGAGTAGAATTCAGAAAATGTTACTTATCACCTGACACTTCACCATCAGATCACATGAATATATGATTTCTACAGACAGCTGACGAGTCTGATCCGATTAGATACATGAGCCCTAAATCGGCTGACTAGGACAATCATAGAGACGATCTTGAAGAGTAGTCACTGCAATTTGTATAAGAATAGTTCGTCAAGATATACTAACGAGGTACAATCGGCAAAAAGGAACTCGGAAGGTATTGATTTTTCCAACAGGTGGTATAAAAATAACGGCTAGCGAAATCCTAAAACACCTCGTGCAGGTGCACTTCCCTTGTTTTGAACCTGGGTACCCGTATCAGGAAGAGGCTGTTCGAACTCTTCTTTAAACAGCAGTTGGGAATGCACCAACTTTTCAGCTTTCATCAGTTTACAGCTCCCGCTTGGATAAACTCAAAAGAGTTTAGAAGCAAACAGAAATTGGAACATAATTTAAATTAAATTGCACAGTTTATGTTTATACATAGATTTGATAGTATACAAATAGCTATAGATATATTATTATATTTAATAATAGAATTTAAGGTTATTGCCAAGGGTAAGATCAGTGCATGAACAAATGACATCTTTCGTAATTATTTGAGAAATCGGTTAATGTATTAACGAAGAATTTAAATAAAAACGTAACTGATCAAAATCCTGTTCCTCGAATAGATTATATAAAACATATATCATTAGCCATTATCTTGGCGAAAAGATGAATCGAGGCTTCCCTCACAAAATACTTCTATTTCATTAGTGATTTCACAATTTATATCATGTTCTTGGTTAAAGAGGTGCTGCGTTTAAATAAAAAAAGTATATATCTTCTAATAAAACGGTGTACTTAAGAGCTTGAAAAACTAATATAAAGTTTACAAAATATCTTGAGAGTATTGGAAACATAAATTGCATATACTTGCGCCAATGAGACACCAGTAAATAATAAGATAAGAGTAAACACTCAAAGCATTTTATTTTGCAATATCTGTATGAGTAGTCCCAAATGTAGCTACAAACAATAAAGTAAAAACTATTTAATTTAAAATGTAGTGCAGAATGGTATAAATCATTTTTCGTTTTGAACATACTTTAATTTTTTCACTTCTAATCGTCTCTCGAATTCACCATTCGAAAATTCTTGTTGTTTGAATGCTTGTGGCCCAATGGAGTTTCACGGATTAATTCTGGCGAATTTCGAATCACTGGTCGGGATTGGTGTGGGAAACAAGCCGAATATGTCAAAGATTTTAAAGTTCCGCCCCAAGTATGCGTGAGGATTTCTCCCTGACAGGAAGAAAGTTGGACTTTGTACGAAAAGAAGGCTGTACAGGGAGAAGATTATTTTCAGGAGAATTTCGTCCGGCAGGAAGAGAACTGGAGCTGACACGAAAGAAGGTTCGGCTGGAGTGAAAGACCTTTCAGAGGAATTACGTCTTTCTAGAGAATAAGAAGTTCAAAAATGAGGAAAGCCATGAATAGGATGGCCATTCGGTAAGCACGCGAAAGGTGAACTGAACTCTGCAACAAGAGAAATTTCAAACATCACACTGATAATTCCAGTTCCGGAATAGATTTAATGATAGGAGATGATCTTCACAAGTTGAATTCTTATAGGCAACATCCTATTCCATTTCTTTCGAATCCGGATTTTATTAATTATAAATACAAATATATCTCGACCCAATCCACAAACCGTTGTCAAACCCAAGTAAAAAATCTTGCATATGCAGAAAAGTGTACATTTCAGAAGCACTTAATTGCCTATGGTAGGAAACAATTATAAGAATTAACGACATTATTATTAAATTAAATCTTATATGCTCTGACTTCATTTCATCTTTTGAGCTGTTTGCGCCTTTCCATATAACCATAAAAATCCAGATCCTTATATCACAGTTTAAGTCAAAAACTGTATGATAGAACGTAATAATAAGCTTCGTCTAATACGAACAGAAAATTTACTGATACAAGCACAGCTTTGTCAGCTAAGAAACTTAGTTCAAACCAAAATAAGAGCTTCGTATAATCAATATAATTATAATTCTATAAAGAGAAAGAATGAAAATGAAAATATCTTGCACTTAGATGCTCATTTTTAAATTCATCTAAAAATCAAACATCAGCTCATACTTTCCCATATAATAATTCATTAAAAGCCTTCACTAATCTACTATCCTTTAAAAACTGCAACTCTGTTGTACGTCTTACAACAGTTTAGGATAGCTCGACTATTCGTCATACTAAAAATATCCAGTACTGCATTTGCGTGGTTCGAAAACTTCCTGAATAATCGTTATCAACAAGTGCGTAATGATAATGGTGAAAAGTTCGAATGGTTATGAGTCAAAAGCGCAAACTCCTATGGCTTCACACTTACCCCCTCTTTTTCCGTCTGTTCGCCTCTAACCTTGGTCGTATTCTTGGGAATCGTAAGTACCAGGAATACTTGCTCGATTTCAAGCTGCATGTATATAGTGTTAAATCTTTCATTAATACTTTTCTTGCGAGGGTTCAAAAGTATATTTATATAGTAAATCAAGTGACATTAAACACTAGGTTAACGCTGAACTCTTCAAAAACTAGAGCACTTATTATTTGAAAGTCCTTTTTCTCGTGCACTGATGAATTAGCGTCCATTCCTCAGGTTAAAATTGATGACCTTGACATTGCATATGTTGATTGTGGTGAAGGATTTACGGTATAATCTCAACCGTACCCTCTCTTGGAATGAGAAAATTCTGGAAATCTTAAGGAATACCTTCAGAGTACTTAAACAGCTTTTGAAAGTAACAAGGAATCCTTGCCAGCATCAACTCGGTCTCTACTTGTTAAGGATCTTAGACTCCAGTGCTTAGAAGGTATTTGCATTATGTACGACGATATCATGAATAAAATAAATTTTAAACTTGAGCAAGCACTTAATGCCTGCATATGATTCCTCAATGATGTACCAAAATATGAACACAATACACAATATCGGCAAGGGGAGGGATATCTGGATGTAGCTAAGAGAAGAAGTTTTGTTGTGGCCAATCTAATTTGCAATCTATTTTAAAACAAAACCTCTCAATATCATGAGGGGCGCAATACTTTCGCATAAGGTAACTGAAGAAATTGAAAATGCACGTTTGCCTTATCACTTTGAAAAGCTATTCCTGTACTTTTTATTTAGTACTAATAATTGCACAATTTCTTCCCAAGAGAGCTGCCTAGTCCTAGGAACTTTATAAATAAATTCTAAATTCTAAAAAGAGGATTAAATTTGTCCTAATGTAGATAACTGAATGTTTCTATATTATAAACCCGTTTTGAAGGTATTGCGAGTCAAGTTTAAACATATTGAGGACATCAAAAACCTCTTTTTGGTTTCGGAAAGATCCTATGTTTCAGTAGGAAATTTAAATGATTTCTACTATAAGAGCTTATTAGATAGTTTAAATAATTAGTATAAATTCTACCAAATATTTTAACTTAATTAAAAAATTAATTCCATTTGCTTGAACCCACTAGGCTCTACTAAAGTTTCAATTACTACCAGAGAATCGCCCAAATAAATGTTTTATCAGAAAAAGGCTGCTATGGAAATAAGACTGCCAAGCCTACCACGCCTGTTAATACTTAAGTATCACACCGATTACAATCCTTTAAACCTGTTATTTCTCGTTATTTTATATTATCGCGAAAATATAGATTTAATACTTTTAACGATCTAATTTGTTTATAAAAATGTATACTCTTACGATTTCGCAGACCCAGGCTGAGACGCTTGTAGTTTCAGTCGCACAAAATGGACATACGACCCAATATGGACATAGGGAATGAAATTGACATAGATTGAAAAATTTCCATAGTTTTCAAAATCGACATATGACCCTAAACTGAGCAAGGACCTGACATGGATATAGTGCCCAAACTGACACAGGGCCAAACAAATGAGTACGTAAAACTAATAAAATTCTTCTTGTCGGCACTCGGCGGTTACTTGAACTAATATTTTACTACTACTACTACTACTACGACCACGTGAGGAGAGGAAAGACTTCTTAAGGTTCAAAACCGATTTTCAGATTTTTCATTCTATTGATACCTTTTAAATCGCTATTTAGTATTCTTAGTGATTGACTTCAACCGTTTTCTAAATCGCTCCTACCGAAAAATTCGCTCGTTAACCCTAAGAACCACTTCTCGTGGCACGCCACATACGTGCACGTAGATGTTTCTTATTATACAGTTTATATTTTCCTGTTAATTTCCGCCTTGAAACGTAAAAAAATTTGACGAGAATAGTCAGTATTCGCTCAGATTCTACCAAATTTTCGTAAATTCTATCATATTTCCCGTTATTTTACTCGAACTTAAACTTTCGAGTATTTGAAAAACCTAATTCTGCTTCACGTCAGCATTAAGTTGATACCGCGCCATGTCGCATTTTTTCGTCATATAGCTCTCTACTGGATGAACGCAAGGCAGCGCGCATTCACTGTCTTCGTACCTCAATAAATCTGAGAATGAATCATTCTACACATCCCCTTTGGAGGCATTTGTCATCGCCACAGTATCTGTCCAGGCAGCAGGATTTTGTGCTTCAGGCTGATAGTCATGCTAAAAGAATGACTAACAAGTTCTATGTACCAGACGTTGAATACAATTTATTTCGAGAACAGCTTTCATTGTTTTAATTTTTTTGTAGGTTATAAATGGAATGCGATCTCAACAAGTCAAATAACTTTTAAAGTTGGACTCAGCGACCCTGAAAAAATATAACAGCTTTTCTTTCTGGGCGATTCCATGAATGTTCCAACTTTCAACATTTTTGGAGGTTAGGCACGAAATGCGACCTGACCGATTAAAACCAAATCCAGATTCGGATTCAGAGACCTGAAAACCGTATCAAAATGTTTATCTCGTCTGGTGGGCAAAAACATTTTTTTTTCATGTGTCTGTGTTATAGATGTATTATATTATTATACTTACCAATAGAATTGAAGATCACTGCCAACGAAAATATGAGCATATGGAAAATCTTCATCTTTTTCATCCAGAGCGGAAACTGAATAATACATTAATGGAGAATATCATCATCCATATAACAGATGAATATTTTGATGCTTTAATGGATTATATAAATAATATTTGGTGAAGCCGCTATCTCGTCGCCTAGAGGTATCAATGTTTTTCTAGCGAGCCAACTTGTATTATGCAGAATCGATTTAGATTTAGATGTTCCCAAATTATTTTTCAGTTGTAAGAATTTTGGGACTATTTTGTTGTCTCTGCACCGTTTCAAAA
>NC_046657.1:153205873-153236938 GCF_010883055.1 Belonocnema kinseyi
CTTACTAAAGGTGTTGGTTTTCGTAAGAATACTCTCCCCGTAGAGTTCCTTGATAATAGATTTTATGCTTTCACGATGATTCATTTTGATAAAAAGAGATATCTCGGGTTTCACTCGTGTAAAAAACTGCGAATTGTTTGCCGACGTTTCGTGAACATTGAAGTTCACATCTTCAGGGCTCATCTGAAACTGAGGAATCAGGTCAAAATGTTCTTAGGTATACTTTCTACGATGCCTGTGATTGGCCAGAGCGCCCCACCTCTTCTTCCACATTGTTCCATTTTGGCATTATGCATATCGCCCTTTTGACATTTGTTAGTGGAACTGATCTCAATGTACGATCTAGATTTCGACAATCATAAACTTTTACAAATTTAATTGTTATTCAGAAAATGAGTCAAACTTGTCTCTCAACTTGTATTATATTTTTATAATATATATTTTCGAGTTTTTAAGAAAACAGCATCTGTTACGCAGTGTAATAGCAAATGTGTATATGCCAATTTTTAATTTTTTTGAACTGCTGGCAGAGATCAACAGTAATGTATTGAATTTAATAAACTGTTTACGATATACAAAAGAAACTGCTTTTCATATAATTGTTTGCTTAAACTAAAATAAATCTCTAAAGGCCTTGCCTTTGAAGTTAGAGTACATGGTGATTTTGCGTCGTCAACGATCGAAATTAGATAATTAGTAGGTCAGAACCGTTCTTATTCTATAATCAAGAATGCCTAACTTCCTGCCATTTAATTATTAAAATCCAAACCTTAAAATCCTGCAAGTGTTCACCAGTAACCTTGAACTTCACATTTAGAGCAGGAGTTTGAAGAATTGTGCCCAGAATGGATTAAAAAGAAAGATCGCACAGGCTCATCAGTAATAAAACATCTTACAGGTAAAGAAATACGTCGATTTGTGATCAAAATTTCACCTTCTTCAAATACTCCTAAAATGCCTTGTAAAAATTATTCGTAAAATTAAAATAGATTTAACGGTTTGTGTTGTCCTAGAAATATGCCTATTATAATAGACCTATTACACAGGCCGAAAACATTTGACAAAGGTCAAAAGCCATAAATCAGACCAAACATTTCCAAAGGATTTTTATGCGCTGAATCCAAATCCGAGTTAAAAATTTCTGCCATACGTCAAGTTTTCAGGATACCCTAACCTAAAAGTGCCAAAAACACGTTTTTTAAACTGTTTTTGAGGTTATGTAACTAGAAAAGCAAAATGTCTGCCACAATGGCAATGTGGAATTTGAAAGTACTAATCTTTCCCTTTTAAACCAACTTGGATTTATGAGGATATATTTATTTTTCACCAAAAGATAGTGATTTGAAATTTTTATTTTGGCCTTTTAACCAATTAACGCTGGGGTCTTTAGATTTATACAACGCATTCTCTATTGCTTATGGTACAATATTTTCTCTCTAAAAAAATGATTGCAGGGGTTTTCGGAAGCCGCTTCTTAGAGGTAGGAACCACCCCTAACAAACCACAAGCATGCTAACCCACCTCACTCTGGCAACAATAAGTTTAGTCGCATATTTTTCTTGGAATAATTAAGTTTCATGTCACAAGTGGGCTAACCTTCAAAATGTTCAATTTAGCGTATTAACCCATAAACGCCGATAAGAGTAAATATGGAAAACAGCCGGGGCTTTAAAAAAATGACTGTTATGATTAATTTAATATTTTAAATTTACTTAGGATTTTCCAGCTCACTAAGACAAGACTCAATATTTTCCAGGTACTTAAGGCTTGACTTGGGATTGTCCAGTTAAGCAAGGAAGTATTGAATATTTCCCAGCCAATTACGGAAAGAATTTAGATTGCCCAACCAATTACGGCAAGCCTTTGGATTTCCCAGCCAATAGAAGCAAGACATTTTATCGTACAGCCAGTCAAGACAAGACTTTGAATCATTCAGCCAGGCAAGGCAAGATTTGCGATTGCCCAGTCAGTTAAGGCCAGACTTGGGATTGTCTAGCTAAGCAAGGAACTACTTAATATTTTCCAGGCAATTAAGGCAAGACTTTAGATTGCCCAGTCAATTAAGGAACGAATTTGAATTGTCCAGACAATAAAGGCAAGACGATTACCGAGTCAGTTAAGGCAAGACTTGGGATTGTCCAGCTAAGCAAGGAAGTACTTAATATTTTTCAGCTAATTGAGGCAAGACTTTAGATTGCCCAACCAATCAGCGAAAACATTTGACTTGCGTAGCCAATAAAGGCAAGGCTTGCAACTTCCCAGTCAGTGAAGTCAAGACTTGGGATTGCCCAGCTAAGCAAGGAAAAACTTAATATTTTCCAGCTAATTAAGACAAGACTTTAGATTGCCCAGCCAATCAAGGAAAGACTAAAAAATATGCGACTGAACTCACTGTTCCCAGGGTCATTGTTCCATCAATGTGCAAAGTTTAGTTCCAAGAAATGTACGCTTTTTTCTTGGTATTTTGTGCAGGATCCTTTGTTCTTTTTCAAAGCCCTACATTGTGGACGTCATATTGGATCTTCTAGAGGTTATAACAAAAAAACTGACATCGGCAATAGAATAGGGACCCGCGAGAGCCCCTGAGATAATATTTTGAAGAAAAAATATCGTACCGTCAGCAATAGAAAATGCGTTGTATAAATCTGAACACCTCGGCGTTAATGGGTTAAAACGCTAAGATAAAAAATTTCTAATTACAATATTTTAGTGAAAAGTGATAATATCCTCATAAATCCAAGTAGGTTTGATAGGGAAAGAAGAGTACCTTCAATTTCCATGTTAGCTTCGGTGTAGACGTTTTTCTTGTCTGGTTACATAACTGCAAAAAAAGCTAAAAACGCGTTTTTTGCACTTTTAGGTTAGGATATCTTGAAAGCCTGACAGATAGGAGCAATTTTGAGTTCGGATGCGGATTTAGCGCATCAAAATCCTTCGGAAATGTTACGTCTTGTCTCGAAAGTATTGCATATTCGATACTAATTCGGCCTAAACTGATCCAAACCACTATCCACTTTGTCAACAACCGTCATAAACTACATAACTATAAATTTGACACGGAGGTCCAGTCAAACACCGCACGTAAGCAGAATCGGTTAAACGTTTTTTTTTTTAGATTGGTAATACATTCTTTGACATTCGTATGGAGTATCAAGGATTTTTCAATGTGAACTTTTTTTTAATCAAAAGAACCTTTTATTACACCGACAATAGATAGACAGGGAAATCGTTCGTTCAAATATATACCCAGGTCAAAGGTAAATGGTAGCATTGAAGGTCACTGCAAGGTTATGTAAACTTAAACAACGCCTAAATACCTGTGAGTCAAGGTCAATTTGGACCTATGACCTAAGTATGTATTCACACGTAAAATATACAGCTTTATCGATCTATTGATGATAGTGACCTTAAACATGACCTTGACAATAAACTCCAACATCATTATAAGGTCAACATTTTCCATTGGACACCCGCTTTTTTACATCAGCAATAGATGGGGCTTTACATTTTACGTTTAAATATATACTCTGGTTATAGGTCCAAGTTGACTTCGACCAAGAGGAATGTAGACCTTGTTTAGGTTTAAATGACCTTAGAGTGACCTTTCACTTTGCAATACGTCTATGACCTGGGTAAAGATTTAAAGGGAAAGTTGTCGGCTCTATCGATTCTAGATGTAAAAAGGCGGTCTTCATTACAAAAAAAGTTTACCTTGAAAAAACTTTGAAGATGATCGTCAAAATCAAAATGAAGATGACCATTTAAATCATTTTTGAAAGCTAATTCAAGAATGGCCTTTTCATTGTCAACCGCGATAGTGGATCCATCTTTTTTATTGGAGTCATTTTATTTCCAGATTCGTAATCAGCAGTCTCAAAAATCCATTAATAAAACGTTTCATTAAGGTTTTATTTATTTGTAGTCTTTTTTAAACTAACAACTATAAGCACTTCTCCGAGAATAACATTTCTTTAGTCGGTACCTAGATGATAATCACTTTCACAGTAACTCCCAAGGATATTTTTGTAACAGAGAAATCTGATTACCTGTTAATTATTGATTAATTGTTCATCATGGTATTCAAATGTCCGTCAGGCGAATTATCTGTCTGCTTAAGAAAAATTCAAAAATATTTATAAAATAATAGTAAAAACTCAAAGAACTTTATTCTGCAATATATGTAAAAGCAGTCTCAAACGTTGGAGTCGTGAACCTCGAATTGGATATAAAAATTAGATAATTAAAAAAACCGGCTGTTTTTTTGCAATTTATTTTACTGTTCCAAAAATTTGTTACATTTTTGTGAACAATGCAGCAATAATTTAATGCTATTGAATCTTACACGCTTAAATGTTTACACGTCGCTTAAACGCACCACTGCTAAATTTTTTTTGATTGGACGATCGTTGCCTAGAGGAGTTTCAAGGACTAAATATGTGGTCAATTCAAACACCTTGCCGCTTCTCATGTTTATGCCCGACCGTTTTCCTGCATTATTCTATATTCCGCGAAGAGCTATATTTAGTTTTATTATTGCAACGATGTCACCAATGGATGTTGTTAATACTTTTTGTTCTTCGATAGGCAAGGCGCTCATGTCCCGTATTCCTGTTTTCCGCAAATAGATAGGTTTATCGGCTGGAAAAGTATAATTTCGAATTTGAAATCGCCGGTTTGGATTGATGTCGGGAATAAGCCGAAGAAGTGGAAGTTTTCTGATGTCAAATCCAAGTATTCGTGAAATACGAACATACTTGGGCCTTACACGATGAGGTGGCTCTGTAGGAGCAAGAACCATTTCGGACAAATGAGGTCTGGCTGCAGGAGACCTGGACCTGGCACGCAAGGGAGGCTCGGCAAAAGTAAGACATCTTTCAGGTTGATTATGTCTCTCAGGAGAATAAGAAGTTCCGAAACGAGGAATGTGTGGGAATATTATGAATCATGTTTGAAGGCATTGAGGGATATTTTTGGTCTAGAAAATTCTCACAGTTATACCCGTGAAGTCATAGATAAATCGTTACTCGACTGGATTGCTGATCAATTTTGTTTACGGGCAAATGAACAAGCTTTAATGACCATTGGTCGACTGCCTCCCACAGAATAGTCAAAGTTTGGAGATTTTCAATCGCTGTTTTGTACAGATCTTTAAGAGTGCTTGCTAACTCAGATTGCGTAGAAGGACTGGTAGGGACACTAGAGAAATGTGCATTGATGATCAATCTTTTGTTCTCACATTTTAAGTTAAATAGATCTTTGCTGATATTTGTCGTAAGTTATTGTGATTCGACTTAAAAGATAAGCAGCTTCATCAGTAAGGCAGCAGTTTAAATAGTGAGGTTTTTCTATGGACGAGGATCGAGGATTCTGGTAGCAAGGAATTATTCAGGGACCTTCAGGCGTGCTATTTCAAAAAATTTTCCGGTTTTTAATAGTTTAACTGTTCTGCGTAAAAATGCTTTCATTCATCCAATTTGTTAGAAGGAATAATGATTACTACATTTTTCAAAATATTTATAGTAAGGTACAACTTCGAGGAGCATATTAAGCAATAAAACTAAGAAAAAAGATAAGGTTCTGGAATTTTTTTTCGTTACGTGCTGTAACGTGCACGTAGAGGTGTCTTGGACATTTTTAATTTCCTGGCGATTTCCATCCAAAAGTGAAAGACAATGATCAGATTTCTCTTGAGCTTTTTTTTTAATTTCCGCACATTCGCTGATATTCTGCTTTCTCTTACTCAAAATTAAACTCTCGGGAATTTGAGAAATCTATAAATTTCTGCGTCCGCATTAGACTGATACAGCGCTACGTCGCGTTTTTCAGTATACAGTTCTCCATTGGACAAACGCGAACAAAGATTGGAAGAAATGGCATTCTCGATCGAATGCAGAACAAGCCGCACAAATTCTGATTTTAAAATATGTTAAATAATATACTTAAAATTAATAAAATATTATATTATATTTACCAATATAATTAAGGATAACTGCTAAGGAAAAAATTATCCTATAAGCCATTGTCAACTTCTCTATTTAGACAGGAAACTAATGAGCGTATTGATGTAGAATTTCAAGAACAATATAACTGTTGAATATTCTCATGATAACACACATTTTGTATTGTCGTTATCTTATCGGTTAGATGCGTAAAGGCTTTTTTCTGAGATATCAACGTCTCGTAAGTTAAAGAATCTTCTGTAAATTCTGTAATATGTTTTGGAAGAATTATATAAATAAAT
This sequence comes from Belonocnema kinseyi, assembly GCF_010883055.1. Taxonomy (NCBI): domain Eukaryota; kingdom Metazoa; phylum Arthropoda; class Insecta; order Hymenoptera; family Cynipidae; genus Belonocnema; species Belonocnema kinseyi. The sequence goes on from NC_046657.1 coordinate 153,212,115, forward strand.
TTCATACGAAATTGATTTCTTTTTGTTGCAAGAAGATTCATTTAAGCAACAACTTTTTAATATTTAAGTTCGAAGGTCAATCTACAACTGTAATTTGGTGATTCAATTCTCTTTTGTTAAATTCGTTCGGCTTTAACGAACACATTCTTATCACGTGTTTTGTGCTTCGCACTTATTATCCAAAATGTGAAATTTTCCACATCATATGTATTCAGCACTTTTAACTCAGATGTATTGTGTTCTCTTTTTTTCACCTGCCGTGTCGTTTTTCCACAAATTTTATTATTTTATTTGTAAACTTATTTCTTACAAATAAAAGAATCTACTCTTCCTGCCTAGAAATGATTACTAACAAATTTGTGTGCCTTGTTAGTTCTAATGAATAACCTTACAGATAAATTTTGAAACTCAAAAAACAGTGGTCTCAAAATTTTTCAAAATGCGCTCACTTTCTAAATTTTTATCTAAAATGATCGGCTAACAAACTTGACCTTTAGTTTTGGATACGAGAAGAGTGTAACAAAGGCCAATCTAATGTATAATATTTTTTTCAAGTTATCCTGCTCACAAGCATAATGCATAGGCATACGTACATCTATAAAGACAGACAAACGCATTCCAAAAAAATATATTTTTCGAATTCAGAGGGGCTTAAAACGTAAATATTTGATAAAAATGGGAGGGGTGGTCAACTTTTATACAAATCTTGTACCTTCCCTGGTGAGAATGTAAGAAATTATATGAGAGCTATTCATTCTTCTGGCTATATTTTTTATTTAAATTATTTATTATTACATTAAAGCAACCAACTTAAATGAAATACTTACTTTATTTTGCAATATATGAATATGCAGCCCCAGACCGAGGTAAAAAAGTAAATAGAATATACATTTGGTAGAGTAAAGTTGAACATAATGTGGAAAAGTTATTATTTCCCACAAAATCGACTGCGAAGAACGAGATACGTTATGAGAATGTGTTCGTCAAAAACGAAGGAGCTTTAACAAAAGAGAATTCACAATCATCAAAATACAATTGTAGATGCATAGACCTTTATATTTAAAAGCACTATACCCAAATGCAGGGTAAATACATTATCGAGCGCGAACCAACATTCCCAAGCATTAGACGCTCTCAAATTTTCGAGCCTAATGAGCCGTGCGCGATGTCATATGCGAATCGCTTTGTTTGAGTATATGTATTTGATTAAATATGTTGTTTACCAATAAAAAAGTATCTCCCTTCCCCTCCCACTTTCTCTCAGTTTCTCTCTATTCCTTATCTCCTTTTCTCTCTCACTTTTCTTTTTACAAAATAATAATTTTAAAGAATAGAGAGTGAAAATAAATTTTTTACGCGTTTCTGGAAAAGAAAGGAAAAGAATTATAGGAAAAATAGAAAAAGAATATTAAAAAATACAAGAATTGGGACCAATGACAATATTAATATAACTACACTCGCATTTAGAAAAAATGTTTTTTTTTATATGACTGTGTGTAGATCGGTTTGTCTACCTGTCCTAGATTGATGCTAAAGAAGAAATAAAATGATAAATAATAAAATTGAAATGAAGAATCAAATTTTCTCTTTATTTTTCAATATCAATGTGTATTAATCTTGCTACAATAGAACTCTTAGGGTCACTAACGTCAAATTCTACGAACAAGTTAAAAATTCATTAAAAATTAATTTTCAATTAAAACGTTAAACGTATCACGTGAAAAATGCTTTCTGATTTTACGGTCGTTACCCAATAAAGTTTTACGGATTAATTTGGGGCTAAGTTAAACACCATCCTGCTTTCTATGTTTATGCCCCCTTGGTTTCTGTTATGATTGTACATTCCACGAAAAGCTGTATTTTGTTTTAGTATTGCAACGACGTCACAAGTAGATGTTATTAATACGTGTTGTTGTTCATTTAGCATAGACCTAGAGCAAAATGTTTGTATTCCACGTAAATCAATCGGATTCTCAGCAAGAAAAGTTTATATTTGTATTTTAAATCGCCGGCCTGGATTAGTGTAGAAGATAACCCAAATAAGTGCTAGGTCTCTGATGTATAATCCAAGTATTCTTAATGAATTTTTCCTGAGAGAAGGATACCTAGTCCTGGCACGAAAGTGATCATCAGCAAGCAGAAGATCTCTTTTAGGAGAATATTGTCTGGCAGGAGAAGACCTGAACCTGACACGAAGAGGTTGCTCGGCAGGAGAAAGAGATCTTTCATTAGAATGATGTCAGGCAGAAGAATAAGAAATTGCGAAGCGAGGAATGCCAGGATTTGGATCGCTATTTGCTTAGCACTCCAAATGTGAACTCAACTCTGCAACATGAAAAAAAATGTTTCAATTTTTCTTAGTCAAATTTTGGTGAACCAATCCGTAACATAATCTCATTACTTTTAATTATCATCCTAATGAATCAATACAACAAAAATTAGAAACCAATCCGAAACTGCACTTCAATTTATTTGACCTTTATAAACGTTAGATTGAAACGAATTCTTTTTTTACCTAATTTGAGGTTTAAGGTATTTTTTTCGTTTGCTTGACAGTTGCTAATTATAATGAGCAGGTTTGAGTTATGTGTAAAAACTGACTGTCTGCACTTGACTCTGAAGATGAGGGAAGCTCAGAAATGCTCCGATGAAGTTTACATTTCGGGAGAATGCACACATGCCTACTACACGCACGCGCACGTCAAATTCGAAGCAGCGCACACTCGCGCGGGCTTGACTCACAAGTAGACCGGGTAGAGGGGGAAAAAATCCGCTTGCTATTTTGGAGTCGGGGCGCTCGTATCTGTCAAGCGTTCAAGCTCGACAAATAACATATTCAAAATTATCAAACCTTAGTACAAAAATTAGCCGCAGCCTCAATATAATCGTTTTAGGTTATGCTCATACTGATACAGCTCTCCTTAACTCAGTTGTGACGTACATATTAGCTAGAAGCGAAAAAAAATTACTTTGTATCACAATTTTCATCCCAATACAAAACAAGATAAAGAACTCTTAGTTCAAATAAATGTTTAATGCTACGTTAAAAATCAGAATCAAAGTTTAAAGTTTATTGAACAATGCATATTGACACAAAGCGAAAAATTTTGTTGCTCAAGACAATAGCTCTGCGATGGTCTGGAAGTTACTCTGTTTGTGCATTGAAATGAAAATTTAAAGTTCTTCTTTATGTTGATCTATATTCTATAATATTCTGCGAAAGATCACTTAATTGAATAGTAACGAGCTACTTTACAACGCTGCATTTATTATTTCAAAAAGTAGCAAACTTTAAAGAAGCTCAACAAAATTGGACAAATGTTGCTAAGGGAGAATTTGATTATTTATTTTTAATATATTGCATTGGCTTCATTTTGCACCATTAACATCGTGTTCGTTATATTAATTATTATTGTAGATTGTATAACATTTAATTATTTTTTCTTTATTAAATTTTTTCATTTTACTCTCTACTCCTTAATCTTGTGATTTGTATACATCCGGAAGTTTGTTTTACTCTCAAGTTCGTAAATTTGCACAATGCTTCAGAAGCAACATTTCCACTAAATATAAATCCGAACGTACCGTATCCCTTCTCTGCTAATCCGTTAACAAATGCACATGTAACGACTTTTGCATAGCCTTTTCTTCTAACTTTGTCTATTGTTTGGGCAACAGCATTTTCACCAAATTCTCTTCGCAAACGCCAGGAGAGGAGTTTGTTATTCTCCTTTAAATATAGTCCTAGAACCTTATTCAACCTCAGCCTTGTCATGAGATGATTTGTTGATATTTTAGGATTTGGACATTGGGTCACAAAGAATGGATCAGATGCACATGAGATCGTTTAATTCTGTCCAAATAACATTCTACATGTATCCTGAAAAAATATTTAAGGAATACTATTTAAATTCAGCAATTTCGTATTGACAGATCCAGGACCAAATCCTTATACTTTTGCTCCCAAATGGATATGGCTGGAACCAAAGTGTTATGGAGTGCCCATTATGATAATCTGATGTATTCAACTGCGTTGGAAAAAGGAGTGTCGGCGGGTAACGTCGTCTATTCGCGTCGTTCAAACGTAGTTTCACGGTTCAGCAAAAGAGAACAGGGAATGATCCAATCCTTATATGGCCTAGCCGAAAAACATTCCATTTTCTTTAAACTTGCACATAGCAGCTACACGGCTATCTTGCTTACTATTCAGCACAGCCGACCTGTGCACTTATTCATTATGGCGGTTTAGCTAGTATCGTTTCTGATTAGCTGCATTTTTTTACTTGTGCCTAGCTAGATCTTCTGTGGATTGGATCACGAAACAGAGGCTCCACGTAGTGATGGCAATGTCTCTATATCTGATTGTTTATTACCTCAGGAGTCTGTTTCGCTGGTTCTATCTATTCCTACGTTCATGTCATAAAAAATAGAGAACTATAGAAAACATGCATCCTGCGGCGACAAAAGGCTTAGCTACATCAGCTCTGAGTTTTTTTAGGTCATGCTAACAACTACATAAACTGAAAATGATTTTACCGAACTTCGCGAGCAGCACCTTCTTCCTTAGGGCGAAAGAAAACGCTTCCGATCACAGTCCTCTCCACTACTATCCCCTTTGTATGTTTTAAAGTGGCAACGATTGAGTAAGCGGTGGAAATAATACGACAACTGATGACCGGGAACTTGACACTCTCGGGTTAATTAATAATGTTGGTCTTTGTGACAGCCTTTTGTAAAAGTTGTTCGAAGCTCTCGTGAGCAAAAGTAATCACATTATAATATCAAAAATAGAAAATCATCTCAGAAATTAGTATTACAAGAATTATAATCTCCTTTTGGGCAGTAAATGATATGCGGCAAATTCGGTTCCTTCGACCTTCACTCTATCGCAGTTTTAACGAAATAGTAATACTAAAACAAATTTTCTGTTAGAATTCACATACATATATGAATCATCAATATTTCATTTTGATACTTCTGCATAAGCTGGCTAATCTTTTCTTAATGTTTCTACAAGTAATGGATATGTTTTAAGAGCCAAGGGCAGCAAAGTATCATCATCATGTGCGATCTGAAATCCAGTGTGCATTATAGTGTAAAGCACTATCGCAAGGTTGCCAAATTAAAAAAATTAAGTTTAATTTGTGTATAAAGGTCATTTTACGATTGTATGGTTAATTTCGAAAACAACTAGTGAAAAATAATATGAAGATAAATACTTTTCAGTAAAACGTGCTTTAACAAGCATTTTCATCATGTGTGTGCATCCCCATGAGAAGGGCACTTTCAAACTAATAAAAAATTAAGTATAGAGTCATATAACTAGATAAATGCCCGGTAAATTAAGCCCATTAGAAACGATTTAGCTAAAAAAACGAGCCGCCTGGTCACGTGTTACTCTTTTTGTTCATGTATGAAACATACTTGCGGTTGCTTTCAAGGCAGAACTATGGTGCTACTTGATTCAGAATAGGTCCAAATATCAGCTCCTACTTAAATCAAAACATTATAGTTTTTACCCTGGCTTAGAAAAACGTGAAAAATATAAGATTGTCTTTCAAGGGGTTGATGGTAAAGCGGACGTTAACATTTATCTAGGCCCGCTCGCAAAATAAGCATGTGCAAAATTATCACCGATCCGAAGCTGACCACATTGTGTCTCATTAATAACATCCATGAAAAGTTATGTTTCCAAAAAGGTTTCGCAAAAAAAAATTACCGTGCAACATGATGTAAGTTCAAATTCTTTATTCTGGCCAAAAAGATTTGTTCTGCGGCGCTAGCAGTCTAGGACTTTAAATGTTGCTCAATTGCATTTGCTTCAAGTTAAATGAGTCAACTTAGCTGTAGATGAGATCGTCAATTTTACAGACTATATATAGCAAAAAATCCTTAAAAATAAGTCTCTTGTACGTAAATATCTTTGCTGAGGATGAGAAGGAAATTTGATTACTTGTTTCCGGCTGGACCCCTGATAAGGTGGTTTTTTATGGTCAGAGGAATTACCAGAATGTTTGCTGGCGCGTCGGCGTTTTATCAAATTTATTGGTTTTCTCTGATTAAATGCTTTTTTTTTATTTTGTCCTTCACTTGATCTCTATTCTGACCTAATAAGGTCAAACTCTTGTTAGATTCCAGAATAGGTTTCCTTTATTACTGCGATATCTCAAATATGGGTCTATTACGATATATCGTCATAATGATACTTAACAAGACGTTGTTGATAGGTAGGGATTTGACCCACATTATTTGAGCTAACTCAAAAATGTTTGTGAGGTTGTTTAGTTCGGGTTTCAGACAAAAAATTCTAGAGCTGTGATATTGTTTTATGTCTAAATTCCGAGAAAGTTATAGCAAATGTAGAGTACAGGGTAGTTGATGCTGGAAAGTAAAGTTTGACAGCGTTGATTATAATGGCTGCGAATTGCACTCTTGCTTCACCTATGCTAATGCACTCTGACAAAGGATATGTACCGAAGACAATTCTCGAAAATACTCAAAAAGGAAGAGGTTATGGGGACTCAGAAAATAGTTAGATCACCACACAGGCCATTTATGAGTACATAACCAATAGTCTCTATCAGTGATTTCAGGAGGAAAAAGTCGAATTTCTATTTATCGTTTATTTATACAATCACTCCTTAAACATAAACATACGTCTGGTGAGGTTTTGCCGAAATGAGAAGATAGAATTTATGGGTGTTTTGTTAAACTCAACTCATAGCATGCAAAACTGTACATATCATGGCTTGATTTAAAGAAATCAGCTTCGATGAACTCTTAATTATAGATGAAACTATAGAAAATTATTACATCCTAAATATTAATGTGATCTAAACTATCGATCTCGTTCAACGTGAACCTGAAGCAGGCTTGGTTAGGCCGTCAATAAAGGTTGATAATAATTCGGATCTAGATGCCCACATTCTTTGTTTAATTAAAGACAATCAAAATTATCTAGATCTAATCTTTCATAAATGGAAGGGTGATTTGATTGCATTAGATATAGACTCGCATCAGGAAAGATAGAATAAGATTTTTTCGTCGATATTATTTTTTTAACTGTAAAATCTAGTAAAACAACTAATTTCAAGAAAGGTTAGAGCTTTAGAAAAGTCAAATCTACCATGAGCTGGATTCTCTGATAAATTTTACAACTACATTTAGAAAAATAATAGCTTAAAAAAGCTTGCAAGGAAAAGACAAAGAAAAGGAAATTACAAGAACAAAAAGAAAATAACTGAAATTGTTTTATTCAAGTGTTTAATATTACGGGACACGTCGTATTAAAAGTCATGATATACTACTGAATACTGTCTCATAAAGACGGACACGATAATCTTGCAATTTAGTCGTTGATTAATTTTTGTCAACTAAAAATTATTGCCCAGCAACTGCGTTTAATTAAATTGAAATAAAATTCATTTATTCACCAAAAAATAGGATTACACTGATAACTATATTTTCTGTGCGTGGAAATATCTTATGAAATCCAAAAAATGTCTCATAATACGGTATTTTAACTTACATTACCCAAACTCTCAGTTAAGTAACAGTGTGGGAGATTGTTTAAAAATGTCTTTCAAAATAAATCGAGGGAATTAATTGGGTGTAGCTCATAAAGTGTGAACGAGGATGGTTTTCGAGTATCGAAGCACAAATTGGGAGTCATAAGTTAAAAATGCCCAAAGACTTAAAATTTGGAAAATTAGACTAAATTGGTCGATTTCGATTAACGTGAAGGTGGTTTCGGGACGGAATCGTGTCTCAAAACAGGAATTTTGTTTAAAAATTCAACAATTTTCAAAAAAGTCATGCGGCATAAATTTGATGTGACAATTCAAAAAAGCGACATGAAGATTAAAAATTGTGTTGAATGAGTGAATTTTTATAAAACTCAGTAATCGGTTTTTTTTTTTTAATTTCAGTGTTTGTATTAAGTTTCATTAAAATTTTCCATATGAGTATATATTTTTTTAATTCAGTGAGATTTTCAAGTTTTTTAATTTTTACCCCAAATTTGTGTTATGTGCCTTGAAAACCCTCTCATACTTAATTCCATGTAAATCTACCAAAATAAAATCATAATCAAAATTAGCATAATATTTTTTTATTTTTGAATTTTGATTTTAAAATTATGTCGTGTATTCATCAAAATTCACTTGCATTGAGTTTCATGTAAATCTACCGAATTAATAATATTTTCAAAATTTGATTAAAATTTTTAAACCTTGACCCCTCAAAGGCGTATTCCGTATCATGGAAAACCATCTCGTACTGAGTTTCATGTAAATCTATTAAAAGGATAGAATGTTAAAAATGTTGATACAATTTTTGAATTTTTACCCCTAATTCGTGTTCCGTACCCAAAAAATCACCTCGTACTGAGTCTCATAAAAATATATAAAAAAAATTAATTTCACAAATATAGTTCAAGGAATCGTTTAGGTTGGATCCGAGGTTAATAGATTTTTTAGGGATTCGGGTCCGGGCTGGCCGACTGGACCCCTTAATTTCTTAAGTGTCCCGATGGGGATCCGGACATTTTAAATTTTTTCGGGTCCAGTTCTACTCCCGACCTTTGGATTTGTTAAGTATCCGGTTCTAAACCTGGAAATTTTAAGTTCTAAGAGATTTGGAACCATGCCCCAGTATTTTAACTCCTTAATTCCAGTTCCGCACCTTTACAATTTTTAAGTATCCGAGTCCGAATCGGAACTAGGATTTTCATGCTCCTTGGCGATTGTCTTTCAGAAACGTAAAAAGGTGAACAGCAATTGTCAAAACTCCAAAAACCCAAAACAATTATAATTTTGCTAAAATTCGTAAATTTTCGGAATGTCTTAAATTCTCGTGAATGATAATTTGAAATGATAATTTATATTCTATTTGATGTAATCGTGTACGTTTCAAGAAAATCTGTGATCACATAACACATTTAGATAGTATCTAGCATAACGGTCTATTTGACAGTTCGAAGGTCTAACATATTATACTATTGAGTCATCTACCTTTCGGGGTAAGATGTACTCACTCGATGAGCAAGGGAGTTAAGTGTAGGAGGAGTTGTAGATTTTTAAATGGATCTATAATTCCAATTCTATTTATTTATATATCACTCAGGTTGCTAATCAATATCTCCAGCGATCATACCGCAACATCGTCATGTGGAGCTTCGTAATGGGCCCAATAGTATTCAAGGTCTTTTGTTTCAGACGTCATTCACTCCACTGACACTCTTCTTCATGGCTTTCTTTTAAACTGTTTATCGCTAAGCTGCTCTGTCCTAGCATACCATTTAGCTCTCTTCAAGTCCATGCATTTCCTCGTGCAAGCTCTTGTGTTTTTATTGCTTGTAGGAAACATCCATTGACTTCGTTCTCTTTCGGGACTTTTAAAATCGTACTTCTATTCACGTTGTTCAAGACATGTTGAAAGAATTAGACGGATAAATTTCACTACCCTGAGCTAACCAATTTTCAGTAAATTAAAAAAAAAATTTCACGGTAACTGCAAGCATATTTTTTTGTCACAAAAAAGTGTTTATCTATCGGTTATCTGGAATACGTTACCTCAGATTCACTATATTGTGAGAATTGACGCCGCAGCGTTTTTTGATGAGAGAGCCGCGCTGCCGATAAGGGCGGATGTTTTTAGTCAACGTCCGCACATTTAGCAGATAAGTTGCTTCTAAATCCAACAGAAATGAGTCATAACTGTTTACGCTTGGATGTCCTGAAAATAATACCAAGGCCAATGCAAGCCATGTCTGAAACGATAATTCAATCTAAGTTCCAGTGTATGTACATTCGTGATATTTTTCCTACACAAATAGTTAACTGAATAATGATATATAACTTGATTCGAATTCCAAAATGTTTCCTATTGTTTCAAAATGAGCCAGTTTAATGTTTTGGATTACTTTTCTATCTACTTAAAGAAAGGAAGGGTAAGGTATTCGGCACTAATGAAAAAAGTTCCCCCATTAAAACAATTCGAATTCTTACCGTCTAATTAAACAAAATTCTATATGAGACTCGAAATTACAAGGCTCGTGCCAATAGTGAGTTCTGATATTTCATGAATGGACGGGAAATTGTCGGGTAGGAAAAAATTGGACGGTAATATTTTCGTTTTTGTATCTCAGAACATAACTTAGTTTGTATCAAGTCGTTATTAGCTGTTTTCTCTTATCTGTATAATTTCAACCATGGAGCTTCCCCTGACTAATATTTGAGATTGTGAATGGCGATTTGTAATCAAGTTTTTGGTATCAGAATGCAATGGTATTCCCTCAACTTATGGCAGAGTGCATCACGAGCCGGGTAGTGAGCTTCTTCCCAGGTTTCGTGGTGTAGACGCTGTTGCTGTAGTTCGTCGTTTTTGCATAAAGATGCTCGGTACATTCTGACTGGTATTCTTGAAAAACTTATTCCAAGTCTTCATCTGACTTGGTCCTTGGTTTCTCGAATGAAAAGAGTGTGCAAGGTGTATAGAGCGCCTCTTGGCAGACGATTACAAACAGAACAGGTTGGAAGCTGCAATTAGATTTTTTAGATTTTGGAAGACTCCCCACACCTTGGTCCGGGTGATTTTTTACGTCTTTACTCGAGAAGGGACAGACTGAAGGACAAAGCTTTTTAATACGACACAAGCTCACGAATTCGGGGCCCTATGAAACACCTTGTTTGACTTTTGCTTCGCTAAGTTTTGAGACTTTTGATGTAAGGTAGGCAAATCCATTTTCGTTTAGAGCTCTTGCTTCTAATTCAAAAAACGAACTTTTTGTTTATTGCGAATTTGATACTAGGGGCTAGTCACTGAGAAATCTGAGATTGCCTCTCTGGACGCCTTGGAAGAATGCTTTGAGAAACTCTTGGAACTCTTAAAAAACTTGAAAATCTGACGCCAAGCATGGAGCATTTACAACACAAAGTATTCACACGTTTTTGATGAACACACTGCATCAGCGAGCCGAACTGACAGTCAGCTCTATCCGAACACCGCCATATTTAGCCGAGTCTGCTTTCGCCTAAAGAGTCTCCGGCGCGTAAAGTTCTAGAAATCTCGGCACTCTCTGCAATAACTAGGAAATCTTAGCACAGATTATCTGAATTTGCTTTAATCTGCCGCATGCTTTGTGTCAAGATTTTCGGATTTCTTAGTGCGCAGACCCACGGTTGGATATTTAGACCTGGCAGAATAAAATTTGTAGGGTCTACCAGAGTGTCTACTTTAATAGTATAATATTTTTTACTAGCATGGCTTTCCGAATAACATAAGAAGCAATAGTACTTTATTTATTTTAAAGCTTGAATAAATCGACCGACAGTGCTCGTCGTGGCTTATTTTAAGAAGAAGCATCTTCAAAACATCATTACAATCTTTTAAATCTAAAACATAGGCATCATTATATAAAATCAAAATTGCCGGAAAAAAACTGTGTTTTAGTTGGTAACATGCACTCGATTACACGTCATGAGAACTAAACAATCTGATTGCAGATTCGGTAGCCCAATTTAGTTTTCTCGAGGGAACGTTAGAAGCTCTCTTGACGAGAAAATGTTCGCTATTGTTAAATTTATTAAAAAGGCAGCAATCAAACACATAATATTTTATACTTTATCATACCTGAAATATAAATATTTTAGGTTGATTTTACGAAAAATAGTTTTAAAAATATAAGTGAATTCACATCACCATTCTCAAAGATTTGTATTTATTTTTATTTTATAACATTGTATTTACAGTCCTGCCTTCCAACAAAAAAATCAAAACTAAATATGATTTCACATCTTTTTTATTTTGTTTACAACATTTTTCACATAATCATTCACTAATAAACCCTACGATGATTGCAATATTTAAGATTGCTTTAAGTAATCGGTAACATTTTGGAACATGGAATAGTGAAAAATTGTCACAAATATCCAAATAAAGGTCACTATTGAATTCCTCGTTGAAAGTTACTGTAAAAATGACTTTGACTTATCTGAAAAGTATGTGATCTGAGAAATTGTTTAGACATTCCGGGACTTTTGTGACACCCGGTATAATAGTGTATTGAGTAATCTTCTCTCAATTGTAAAATCATGGAATGCATTCTCACGGACCGCAGCGTCTTTGTAAAGCAAAACAGAAATTTTTTCTTCTTTCATATTATTACGTGTCTCGTTCTAAACAGACTTACTTTAGAAAATGCTCGTTTGCAAGCAGCACACGAGTCGGAAAGAGTCAAGAAATTTCATAGGAAGCTACGTAGCAGCCGGTAAAGTAGTTTGAGCGCTGTAAAACAGTTAAGCTATTTCTGAATCTGGACAAAAATGGTCGAAACAGATGAAGCATATGATCCGCAGCCAGAATTGCAATTTTTTGTTCTGCCAGAAATCCCACGATTTACGTGTCCACGGGATTTTATTTATAGAATGACAACTAATGCTTTTTTTATTTTTTTATTCTAAGTGTTTCTTCCTTTGAATGTGTTTGCCAATGTCAGTTTTGCTTCAGAATTAATGATGATGTTGAATTGGCAGGTTTTAAATAATAAAATTCACACTTTCTTTTGCAATTTTCGAATGAGCAATCCCGGACGTAGGTACATAAATGATGTCATATACTAAATTTAAAAGAGAGTTCAACATAATGTTGACAAATTTGCGTTTTAAACACACTTCAATTCAAAGCGATGCGTGAGATACGTGATAAGAATGTATTACTTAAACAGAAAAAAGGTATGGGAATAGAGAATTTTCAATAATTTTAATAGTTTTTGATTTTACGTTCGTTGTCTAATGGAGTTTGACGGATTAATTGATGGGTCCATTTGGATAACATGCCACTCCTTATGTTTATCCTGACCCGTTTTCCGAAGCGATCATACATTCCCCGAGGAATAGTATTTTGTTTGATTATGGCAAAAGCGTCACCAGTGTATGTTGCTATTACTTTTTGTTCTTCAGTAGTTATGGCAATCATGTCCCCAAGTCGTTTTCCGCGAAGCTTAATTGGTTTATCAACAGAAAAAGTGTATCTTCGAATTTAAAAACCCCGTGCGGATTGGTTTTGGAGTAACCAGAAGAAGTGGAAGTTCTGTGATATCAAATCCAAGTATTCGTGAATAACGAGCAGAACTGATCCTGGCATGGATAGTACGGCGTGCATTAAAAAGAACTCGCTCAGAATAATGTGGTCTGGCAGGAAGAGACCAGGACCTGTTACATAGAGAAGGCTTGTTATGAGGACCAGATCTTTCAGGAGAATGATGTCTGCCAGGAGAAGATGTTCCGGAACGAGGAAAGCCATAAATCGGATCGTTGCGCCATTAGCTAAGCACTTGCAATTTGAACTCAACTTTGCAACAAGGAAAAGATGATGAAATAGTTCTTAATGTATTTTTAATATTGTGTAATTTAAAAATAAATAAGGTGGAGAATATCTTTCACGTCTGCGTTATGAATAACGAACTGCTTAAGAAAAAAGCAGAAAGTTCTCTCTGGTCATTTCGGAAGGAATAGATTTTGATATAGAAGACCAGCATTTTAGTTATATAACTCACAGCGAGAATCTAGGTACTTAACATATTATTCTAGAACTGCAAAGCTGATGAGATTAACGAGGAAATCAACTATGATGAGTAGGAGAAATTTACAATATTTTCTGAGAAAAACCAAAATTCTAACATCATTCGGTGAAATAAAAGAATTTTCCGCGAAAACTAAGTACTCGGGACAATTACTTAATAAACTGAAATACTCTTTTGTCTCCTACTGTTAAGATCAGGACAGGTTGGTATTCCACTCTTGACCTAATTAGAAAATGAAGAAAACTGCCAAAAGTGTGGATTTGCGTCGCTTTTCACATCCAGATCTGAAGAAATATTGCTCATCTGATGAAAAAGGGAGCCTTCTGGAAGCCTTATAGAAACATTTTAAATCATTTCAATCTTGTTCAAAATCGCTCTGTGGGGAAAAATATGTATGTCTTCCTGCAGTCATAATTGATTTAATTTATCACTCGACAAAATACAAAAAATTGTGAAGAAATAGACAGAAACTTTAACGTAACTGTCATTGATTTTAATATAAAAAAGCACTTGCAACAGCTTTTAAGAAATGACTAAATAATTAGTGAAAATGCACTTCGATCTAGTGCGCCGTCCTGCACTGGACCCTCGACATAGAATCGCAGATTTTGAAAGTACAGAATCAGGAAAAGGGATTCTATTTAGCAGGTCAGAGAAGTTTACAGCAATAAATATTACATTCTGCTAGCTGCGAAAGATACTAAAGGTGGAAACTCGGACCTTCATTCTTCTAATGACGAGATAAGTGATGAATAAATTGATTTTCTAATCATTTACGTGTCCCATATTCAAATTAATTAGCCAGTATACTAATTGACATTTAGCGGCTGCACAAAACTGATATACTGAATTAGTGCGAATAGCATCAAAAAGTATATCCGCATGTGTCAAGTAATGCGAGGGATTTATGCAAGATTCAAGCTACACCTGATCGTGCAGAAATTTCCCCGATTTTCCTACTGTAGCAAGATTTCCAGCCAAATCTCCGTAGAGCTACCCGTAGTTGGGGCTAATGAACAGGAAACGGTCGGGAGCCGAACGGGTTAAATTATTTTCAAATCACCTACTCCGCAGCTTGGTTACTGGCCGAGCCAACCCTGTTTAGATCTCATGATCGAGAGCCGACCGGGCACCTGTCAGGATAATTATATTGATTAATTATTATTTGAAAAGTATCATTTAAAGCTTTATTATATCAACAAAATATAAATTAGCATTTTTAAATACTTAAAAAATAAATATGTTATTTATTTTTATGTTATTTTTTTAAAAATAAAAATGTTATTGATTCTGCTATGTGCAACAGCAAACATGTTGCAATTTTTATAATATTCTTCATTTTCAGACAATGTTTAGCTTGTACTCGTTAAAATTTTTCTGCGATTATGGCTTCTTTTGCGTCAGGCGTTTCTGAAAGCACTCAGTAAGGTTCAGTTTCGCACCTCGAGCAAAGATGCAGATTGCACTCACGCCGCATCGTCTCTTTGAATTTTGCAGATAAAATCGTGATTCGTAATTAAAATCAACGTTATTTAAGTAATAGTTTGACGACCTCACATAGTGCGCGGCTAATTATAATTTTTGATTAAAGTATACTGTTTTGTATACATTTTTTCCTGTCTTCCTTAGTAACCTAAAAACACCACGTGGCTTTCAAAATAAAAATTGCTAGAAGATTTGATAACTAGTGATTGCAGTTCTACTCCAATTTGCTCACCAGAATTGGTTAACTTAATTTTACAATAAAAGTTCACCTTCTTCTTTACGATGAGCTTTAAAGACACAACAAGTTACCAATTTATCGCCTGAACTAACATTTTAAAGCGCTTAGTAGCCAGACTACCCGATCGGATCCCAGACAGTATTGAAGCCGACATCTACCCAGTTTAACGTGGCGTTTTTAGCCGGATATCGACCAGTTTCCCTGACCAGCGCCCGGTTTAAACACGGATTACTCGTCCGGCGCCCAGCCGGATCCCTAATTGTATTCCTACACGCGTTTATCTGTACAATGTTCTACAATTTGCAAACATGAAGATAAACTAAAGCAGAAAATTGTTTTTAAGCTTCTTTGCAGACGCAATCAGACAACGTAAAAGAAATTCACCATATTTAAAAGTTTGCAATCACCTTGGGAACTTTTCTTTTTCGATTAAACATAATCGATCAGACACTAAGCAAATTGCTACTAAACTTCATGATAATTAATAATGTAATATTAAGGTTTAAGGAAATTACTTCCATAAAGGTAAAGCATTGTCCAAGTCGATAAATAAATACTATATAAAAATATTTGAAATTAAATAGTTAAAAATTTACTTTTATACTGAGGATTATGACAGGTTGTGGCTTTCTAGACAGAAGAGGATGTGAGAATTGTGCATGGGTGAGGAGGGTATTGGGTAAGTCGGAGAAGAAGAAAAGGATGAAGGAAGAGGAATGAAGAAGGAAAGATTGTAAATAGGAGAGGAAGTAGGAGTATGAAAATTGTAAGTATTGTAAATGGTAAATAAGTATAAGGTATTATCCCCGGAGGCAAAGGTTGGCAATGCGAAGTAAAGCGGAACATAAGGGGCATACGTGCCAAGAAAATATGAGAAGATAAAGCGATAAGAGCGAGCAGTTTCAGAGACAAGGTGTTGATAGATGTTCGTTTTTTAATCATTTGATCAATTCAATTTTTTAAGGTCAGCATGATGGAAAATAAACTCTTAGCCATCTATCTATATTGCAAATGCCTTAGTCTAAGTTATCCTCTAAGATCGGGTGGTGCCGTAAGGGTGGCTTATCTGGCCACGTTCTTGTCACTTAAATGGTATATGGTTGGGCTTCAGCGACATCGCAGAAAGTTTTATTACCTCACAGAATTTTCTCTTAATTTTCTTTATGTTCATCTAAATCCTATAACGTTCCGCAAGAGATCACTTAATTGAACAGTAAGGAGCTACTTTAAAAAAAACTGAATTTATTATTTCAGAAATTAGGTAAATTGAAAGCAGCTTTTAAGAATGGGCATATTTTGTGAAGGGAGAATTTGATTGTTAATTTGTAATATATATTCCATCGGGGCTATTTTGCACCATTAATATCATGATTGTAATATTATTATTGTATATTGTATTACATTTAATTATTGTTCCTTCATTAAATCATTTCATTTCATTCCCGATTCCTTAATTTTGTCATTTGTACACATCCGGAAGGTTGTTTCACTTTCCCATTCGTGAATTTCCACAATGCCTCAGAAGCAACATTCCCACTAACTATGACTCCAAACGCATCAAATCCTTGTTTTGCTAATTCGTTAACAAATGCACATTCAACTACTTTTGCATATCCTTTTCTTCTAACTTTTTCAATCGTATGGGTTACAGCGTTTTCACCAAATTCTCCTCGCAAACTCCAGGAGAGAAGTTCGTTATTCTCCTTTGAAAATAGTCCTAAACCTCCATTCAACCTCACCCTTGTCATAAGTTGATTTGTTGAAATTTCAGGATTACTTTTGTTTCGATTAGGCCACAAAGAATGTATCAGCGGCACATGAGATTGGTCAATTCTTTCCAAATAACACTCTTCAGGCATCCTGGAAAAATGTGGAAGGAACACTATTAAAGTTTAGCAATTTCGAATTGGCAGCTGTAGGGCCAAATTCTAATATTTTCGCTCCGATATCTGTTACTCGTTTAAATTTTATTTAGATAGAATATAAGATAAAAGATAACATTTTAGATGAATTTTAAGATAGCAAATCATATTGATCTGAACAAATTTTTAGATAATAGGACTTAGCATAAAACGTCGAATAGTCATATAAAATTTAGAGCCTTTAAAAATTTGGTTTCAAGTTTTAAAAAACTGAATTTCAATCATTCCATGATTAAAATTGTTGAATTTTTAACGAAATCTCTCGACATTGTTACAACGCATGCCCTTTGTTTGGCCAAAAGGTCATCACCACGAACCGTACACGCAGGAACAGCTAGAACCAAAATGTCATGCGTGCGGGGGTAACGCATAATCGTTGTGGCTGGGCACAGCCTTCATGTTTCGGAGTGACTATTATACAGGACCACAAACATCATAAAAAAATTGACCGCAACAAACTCACGTGCCCTATATGTATTTCTGGCCGCTGAACCCGAATGCGTTGAAGTTTTTATTTCCAGGATCTCAAGATTTTCCGTTTTCCGTCACTCGCGAAAAATGGCGGAAAATCGTTTTTTCCATATGCAAAATCCTGATACCGCTTAAGGGCATGCTCTTCGTGACCACGTGATCAAACTAGTCGCCGGATATGAGAATTTTTTTTGTTGTTCACTGTGTCCACATGGATTGAGATATCGTTTTCAAAATTTGAACGATTAAATTAAAAACACTAAAGAACGTTTGTGTACATCAATATGTTTGTCTTTTTAAAGAAAGTTTATTTATAAATCGATGAAATAGGATATTATGATTCGAGTTATAGCACTTTGCAGATAATTTTTGGTTTGATGCATTTTGGATTTTTCGGTTCGCGTATATTGTTCACTGACACCAATTTTGGACTATAGCGTTGAAACCTTAAATAAAATTAATGTAAGCAATAAAATTTGCACATTCGTTGCCAATCAACAAATAAGTATTTGCATACACGTTACCTATAATTATGTTTGGATCATTTTTAGCGATTTTTAGCGGAGAAAAAAAGAAACGTTGAACGTCGATCGAGACGAGAACACGTGATAATTTTCGTTCATGAAATTTTTGTGTAGAATGATTTTCATTTTTTTGGTCCTAGAAATAGAAGATTAATTTCAAATTGGAAACATAGCAATACCAGAAATGTGATCAAATTTACTCTTCGGAGTTTCCCAAACAACTTCCGTGATTTTTGACGTCTTATTTTGTACGTTGAATCGATCAGCTGATGACTGTTGTTGGCAGTGAACCAACTGGTGGGGCTCAGCGTCGGACTCGCCTTGTCTCTTGCTCCCAGGAGAAATTTGATTATTATTGGTTTGGTATAACTTAGAATTGTTTCACACCAGTACAAAAGTCCACAAGAATATATAGCCATTAGAAAATTTTAATTATTTTCTGAAGATGATAATTTCTCAAGATGGAACTTGGACGGATTTTCGACTATCATATTCTAAGATGTTCCCCAATTTTTTTAAATCGGAGCATCTACTTTTTGGCGTTCAAAGTTTCTTTTTTTCTCCGCCAGAAATCGCTTAAAATTCTCCAAAAATAATGGTAGGTTACGTGTATACAGATACTTATTTGTTGATTGGCAACGAATGTGCAAATTTTATTGCTTACATTAATTTTTTTAAGGTTTAGACGATTTATTCCAAAATTGGTGCTAGCGATCAATATACGCGAACAATAAAACCCGACATGCATCGAACGAAAAATTATCTGCAAAGTGCTATAACTCGAATGGCAATATCCTGTTTCATTGATTTATAACTAAACTTTCTCTAAAACTATAAACATATTGATGTATACAAACGTTCTTTAGTGCTTTTGATTTAATCTATCAAATTTTGAACACGATATCTCAATTCGTGTGAACACAGTGAACCACACTACCACATACAAATTAGCCCGAAAACGACAAACCTGAAACCCGCTTGACCCAGAAATTTACCCTCTCCTCTCTTCTAATATCTCCTAACCCTCTACGCTCTACCCCTTTGAATTACACAAACAGTAGACCTTAAAACACTATTTGCGAAACTCTACACACAAAAATACTACATGTAAAAATTGTAAGCCTACTGAAAGAGAGAGGGGTGGGGGGTAACGAAAATTAGGGAGATATGAAAAGGGAGGGGAAGGGGAAATTTGTGGTTCAAGGCGGTTGTTGGTTTTCTGTTTCTGGGTTTATGGGTCTGTGTTGATGTGGTTCATTAACTTTTAAATTTAGAAAATGAGAATTATGTTGATTTAAGCAGTATAAGGTCTTAGCATCGGGAAAAATCGATTTTCCACCATTTTTCGCGATTTACGGACAATCCGGACGTGCTGGAGATAAATGATCAACGAATTCGAATTCAGCGGCCAGAAATATAAAGAGGACACGTGAGATGGTTCTGGTTAATTTTTTTGTGGTGTTCTGTGGTCCTGCGTTATGATGAGCTGACGCGTGGAACTGCGTTGGAAAGAGGAGTGCGGACAGATAACATATTCTATCCTCGTCGTTCAAACGTATTTCGACGGGTCAACTAAACAGAATAGGACATGATCCAAGACCTAAATCGTCTAGACGAAAAACATTCAATTTTCGTTGAACTCGCGCATACCAGGTACACGGCCATCTTGCTTGTCATTCAACACGGCCTCCAGCTGTGCACTTATTCAGTATGGCGGTGTAGCTGGTATCGTTTCTGACTGGCTGTAATTTTTTTCATTTGCGCTTGGCTAGAACTTGTGTGGTTTGGATCATGAAACAGGGTTAGACGGCTCTATCTCTCAATCTGATTGTGCACTGACCTAGTCACGGTGTGTCCACTCCCATCGAAAAGTGATGAATGGATTATAGTAACTACTACGTCCCCTAGGTGGCGTTCGTGTGAATTCAGAATTCGAAATGAACTTAAGCAGACGATAAACATTCTATCGTCTGCTCACGTCTGCTAAAGTTCACTGTAGCTGCAAGAATTATATTTTTTTTGCTTGATGAACTTGGATTCACAATGGATTTTCACCGATAACACAAACTACGAATGGAACCGAATAAAATCGATCATCGATCAAATGCAATAAAGTGTTAAAGTCTGTTGGAATCTTTCTATGATAGATAGATTGCAACAGACTTAAACATTTGATTGCATTTAATCGATGATAGATTTTATTTTGTTCAATTTTTGTTTGCTTTATTGGTTATTATTATTCATGTATTTATTTCAGAAAGAAAAGTCAAGATAACCTAAAAATTAAGGTGAGAAGGGAAGGAGGGGGGTCGTTGCTGTAGACAATAGTTCTTTCTACGTCCCCTGGGTGGCGCGGATCTCACATTTTGCCACAATCTATAAGCCCCCCCCCCCAAATTCATAAGAGTGGGCACACCATGGACCCAGTCGTCTGTTTCGCTGGTTCTATCTACTCCTACGTTCATGTCATAAACAAAAGAGAACTATAGAAAATATGCGCCCTGTGATGACGAAAGGTTTGGTCAAATCTGCTCTGAGTTTTTGTAGGTCTACCTGATACAAATTCGATCATTTTCACCACTACATAAACTGAAAATTACTTTACCGAACTTCGAGTGCAGCACCTTCTTCCTTAGGTCGGAAAAAAACGTTTCCAGTCACAGTGCTCTCCACTTCTATCCCCTTTGTATGTTTTAAAGTTTCAACCATTGCGTAAACGATTGAAATAATACGAGAACTGATGACCGGGAACCTAACACTCTCGACCCAATTAATGATGTTGGTCTCTGTGACAGCCTTGTGTAAGAGTTGTTCGAAGCCCTCGTGGGCAAAAGTAATCACATTATAATATCCAAACTAGAAAATCATTTAAGAAATTAGTGTTACAAGAAAAAAATGAAATTCAATATAGTTCTCATTTTCAGAATATTATTTCTGGTAGCTCAACAGACTTTGAGACTTATTCATTTAATTCACTTATAATATAAAAATACTTACAGACGATATCGCCACAAAAATACCAGAATTATAATCTCCTTTTAGGCAGTAAATTGTATGCGGCAAATTCGGTTCTTTTGACTTCCACTCTATCGCAATTTTAACAAAATAGTAATACTAAAAGAAATTGTCGGTTAGAATTCACATTTAGATGAATCATCAATATCTTATTTTGATACTCACTTCTGCATAAGCTGGCCAATCTTTTCTTAATGTTTCTGCAAGTAATGGATATTTTTTAAGAGCCAAGGGCAGCAAAATATCCTCATCATCTGCGATCTGAAATCCATTGTGCATTATAATGTCACGCACTAGCGCAAGGGGGTCGAATTTTTAAAATGTATTTCAATTTAAACATAAAGGTCATATTGCGATTGCATTGTGATACTTGAAAACAGGTAATGAATAATCAAAATAAATGTTCATTGATAAAACGTTTTTCGAATCGAATTTTCATCATATGTGTGCATCCGCATGAGAAAGGCCCCTTCAAGCTGATATAAAATTACATATAAAGTCGTATAGTCTTATAAGTTTTCGGTAGTTCAAGGTTCAAAAAGAACACTTTAGTTGACAGAACGAGCCGCCGGGGCATTATAAATGTTTAAACTTTGGAAATCAGCTTCATAAAAAAACTTTCCGCCTTATCCTTAGAAATTTAACTTACGCATGTGCAAAATTTTCACGGTTCCGAAACTGCCCAAATTGCGTCTGCTTAATAACACGCATGAAAAGTTGCGTTTTCAAAAAGGTTCCGAAAAAAACAAACTATTTACAATATCATGTATGGTTGGATGCATTATTCTGGCCGAAAAGATCTTTTTGGCGTATTAAGTTCGTAAATACGTTTACTGATAATCAGAAGCAAATTTGGTTACCTGTTTTGGACTGGGTCCCTGATGAGTTGGTTCTTTATGATCAGAGGAATCAACAGAATTTTCCCCGGTACGTCGGCGGCCCGTTGAACCTAAGTGGAATCACAATTAAGTAGGAATTGACGAATTTTGAATTTTTTATACGCTCTCGACTTGATGCTGACTCTCTGAGTGTAAAAATGCATGTAAGTATATATAGCGATTAATTTTCGGTTTTTGAGGAAAACGCATGCAAAATTAGCAAATGTCTTAAGCGCATGTACGGCTTTCTTCTTTAATCCTACAATTTGGCGTCTTTCGTTAACCTCAAGGACTGAATTATAATGTCGCCACATAAAGCATAGATTGAAGTACGATTTTTCATAGAAATCCATTAAAGTTAATGTAGGGCCTTTTTTGAGAAAACTTATAATCAATTATGTTCTAATTGTAAGTGTAGAGTCAGAATTAAAGGTATTTACATCTTTTTTCAACTTTGAGAGCCAGACAATTATATAAAAAGAATTTTATTAAAAGCTTGACTAAGCAATTTCAATTACAAACATTAACGATTTATTAACACATGGATGAATTTAGTAAATGTCGTAAACATTACAAATTATTTGATTTAAAAAAAACTGAGTTTGGGATTCATTTGTATTAAAAAATTTTATTTTAATCTATTACTTTTCTGTCTAAATTGCTTTCGTAATTTTCAGATTCCTAAATTCAAAATAAAAAAAGGTATTTTTATATTTCAAGCTCTTGAATTTAGACATCGGTATTACCGCCATAGATTGTCCCCTAAAATTTACTAGAGGAACTTATAGGCACAACTAAAATACAGATACAAATAAGCCAAAGCTGACCGGCCATCTAAAGCGAGGAACTTTTGTTGATGAACACGTCCGATAAATAGAAAAAATCCAAGGTTTTTGTGAATTCACGAAAAGCCGCAAAGCTGAAAAACAAAAAGTTTGAAGTATACACTTGAAAATATGGATAATGCCTTAAAACAAGAACAGGCCCAGAAGTTTTTTGTCAACGAGCAAAGAAGATAAGCTAATAAATTGGATGATGTATAAAGGTCAACGAGGGATACCAGTTGCAAATACGGAATTGTTAGACTTTCTCGAGAAATATGTGATGATGATGCAAAAAAAACACCCTTTCTAGATAATAATTAACTATTAGAAAACCACAGTATTTAAGTTTGACATTAGCTAGTCTGTTTCAAAATACTTCAGACTGATGCGATGGTTCAGTGAGCTGGACAAAAATGGGAAATAAATATATTAATTTAAAATTTTTTTCCAACTGAGTTTTTAACTGTGATAAGAAAATACACAGTCGCGCAAACAAAAATTCTGCAAACCTGAGCCAAGTCGTCAAATCTATACATTTTTGAGGTCGCTGAACTCTAATCCATGGTCATTTTGACCTTGCCGGGTCATGATTAAGGGCAAGTTAAGTTCTAAATAGAGAAAACCATTGGAAAGTAGGAAACTTCGACACTTGGAGGATCTTGGGGTAGCTGATTTTAGAAGGGGGATCATTTTGAACCCAGAAAATCAGAATTGATGTGTAGCACTACCTGAAGACGTTTATGGAGTTCCTTGATTGTGACCTGATGGGGCTTAATATAAATCCGCATTTCGATTTAACTACCCAAAAACGTCTGAGAGTAGACTTTTTTTTAGGAAAACCAAATCTAACATCAGCAAGAACCTCTGATGAAATCTCCGATGAATTTTACAATTAACATTTAGAAAAAATAGCCTAAAAAAGCTAACGATGGAAAGACGAAGAAAAAAGAATTACAAACAAAAAAAAGGAAATAGCTGAAGGTGCTGTTTCATTTAACTGTCTCATATTATGGGACTCATCGTATAAAAAACAAAGCTATACTACTGAACATGGTCTCATAAATAGGGACATGATAATTATGCAATTTAGTCGTTGATTTCATTTTTTACATTTTCATCATTTATGATTGAGAAAGTATTAGAATTGTCGGAAATTGGACATCACAATTTTTCAAAGGATCTCCACGTGTCAGTCTGTCTGTCCGTCCGGCCGTCCGTAAACACGATAACTCTCGAAAAAAGGAATGAATCAAATTCATCTTTAAAAAACTTTTTTCAGGTCCTAAAAGAAAGGACGAGTTCGTGAACCAGCCAGTTCTGATAAAAATTCAAAAAGTGAGCGCATTTTGAAAATTTTTGAGACAGTTTTTTTCTGAAATTAAAAATTCTATGAACGGATATTTATAGCATTAAACAGAACAAACAATTTATCCTCATAACTTTTTTTGATGAAAAGAAAATTCTCAGAATTATAGCGTTTTCAAAATTTTTTTAATCAACCGAAAATCAAAATTTGAAGCCGAAAAACGCACGATATGAAAAAAATACAAAAAAAAGAAAAATATCTCTTTTTAAAAGCCCTACCAGATAATCGTAACCAGTTTTTGGATTTTCTTTAAAAATCGAGAATTCAAATTTTGATTGCACAAAAATAATGGAAGATGAAAAATTCCATTTTGTGGACAAACTATGTAGGATACGAAAAAAGATGAATAAACAAAAATGGTAAACCCAAAAAAGATCTACAATTTCGTTAAGAATCACTTCTTGGTAGGATGCGTACTTTGTTTTATTCGTGAAAAATAACATTGAAAATAAAAAATAATAATAAGTGGAAAAACGACAAAAGTTACGAGAAAAAAATAAATATAAATAAATGAATGAA
>NC_046657.1:153237038-153238692 GCF_010883055.1 Belonocnema kinseyi
AATAAGTAAATAAATAAATCCATACATACATACATACATAAATACATATACATACATACACACATACATACATGGAAATATCTCATGTGATCCAAAAATGTCTTATAATTAGGTCTTTCACCTTAAATAACCCAAACTTTCGGTTTCGTAACAGTTTCGGTGTTGCCTACAATTGGCCTTGCTACTAAATCAGAGGAATTAAAATGAAAATATGCAGGGCCGCCTGAACTGTTAGCAATTAGAATGCTTAATTTTCTAATGGTGACCCCTCAAAGTCGTATTCCGCATCCCAAAAAACCATCTCGTAAATCTATCAAAATGATAAAGTGTTTAAAATTTAGATACATTTTTTGAATTTTTACCTAAAATTCGTGTTCTGTGTACCAAAAAATCTGCCCGTACTAAATTTCACGTAAAACTAGGAAAGTAATGAAATTTTCAAACTGCGAGTAAAATTTATTAATTTTTCAAATGCTGACCCTAAATTTGTGTTCTGTTGCCAAAAACCCCCCTTAATGTTGTGTTTCGTATAAATTATCCAAATTATTACGATTTTTAGAATTAGAGTTTCACAGAAATCTACCAAATTCATTAAATTTCCAAAATCAGTGTAAAATTTGAGAGTTGTACACTAAAGTCACATGCTGCTATTCGAAACCCCCTCCCCCGCCCCCGTACTGTCTTTCATAAGAATCGAAAAACTTAGACAGTTTTCCGAAATTACAGTCAAATTTGACAATTTTTGAATTTAGACACAAGCCAATTTTTAAATTTCACAAATTTATTTCAAGGAACCTTTTGTGTTAACTCAAGGTAAATAGGTTTCCTAGGGGTTCGTGTCTGGACTGGGCTACTGGCCTCTTATTTTTCTTAAATGTCCAGGTACGAACCCGGACATAATATATCTTTTCGGGCCCATGCCTGAACCCCGATTCTTCAATTCCTTGAGCGTCTGGATTCGCGTTCGGTCTTTTCAAGTATTAAGTGTCTAGGTCCGAAACTTTAAAGTTCGAAACGGTTCGGGTTCAGGACCGGACCCTTTTAATTCTTATGGGTTTGGCTCCGGGCAGATGACAATTCCGCCACAGCTATCTGTGTACCGTTCCCCCACTACGCGGCGTCTACTGACCCTGTCGAGCTGCTGCCAGTGAGCTTGGTCAGCGGGGAGCATTTGTTCCTAATGACGCCTAAAATATGGAATATAAAATTTTTTAAATTTCCCACTTAATAAATCACAAATATGATATTCGAAATCTACGAATTATAACGATTCCAACGATATGTTGTTTGACTCATAGAGTTGAAAAAAAGTTTATACATGTTTGACACAAAAGATAATATGTTCCTTCGTTTAGAATATCTGGTGGCCCTGAAAAGAGCCTGTTTAATTTGTAAATACGCTATTATACTACTACTACTACTAACATCTGGAAAAAACGTTCTGATTATAAATGATTGCATAAATTCCACTTAATCTTATTAATAGCGTATGCGATTAGTTCAGTGGATGCGATAATATGAAGATACTGATTTTACAAAATAGAAACGAGACATCTTTCCGAGTTCGTAACCATCAATCTGATTTTGAATAAATTCACGCTTGTTCTTGGAGTAAGAATTCTGGTACTGGAAAGGTGAATCAATGCTATTGCAC
>NC_046657.1:153238792-153255477 GCF_010883055.1 Belonocnema kinseyi
GAAACACTCTTCATACGTTGTTTCGCGTTTGTCTTTTAGCAAGCAAAAAGCTAAAGGAATATAATGCCCGTTAAGATAACCGTGAATACCGAAAAGTTGCTTTAAAAACTGAGTGCAAAATTTAAATATACCATCGGCATACAATTTCTTTGACTCAGTTAGGTACTTTAAATTATTTTCAGTCGAGAAAATGATCATGTTTGATTTAGGATCATTCATGAGAACAAAATCTTCATCAAATTTAGTTTTTATTTTTAATTTAATTATTTTTTCATGAGTTTCGGCTAAACTTTCAGGAAGTGAGGGTAAAACGCTTTTACGGGCCCTGTATGCAGCTTCTCTTACATTCGCTATATCATTTACTTTCAAATTTCGATGATCACTTGTTACGCATGAGTTTATAATTTTGGCTGGTTTCTCGCAAGGTTGATCTACTGCTTTTCTTTTTACGCTTGACGAAAGAAATTGGCGTTGCAAAATTTGTTCGTTCACGGGATCATGGTTATGGTATAAATTGCTAAGGCTGTTAATACTTCGCGGAGATTCACCGAAAGTACGTAAAAAAGAAGTGCATTTTTTATCATTACATCTCCATCTTTCTTCTCCCGTTTTTAAAAATCGACTAAAGTGGAATTTAAAATCATTTACAATCAGAATAGTTTCACCTTTCTCAGACGTCGTTTCAATAATAATTGGAGCAGCTTCCGAAGACATTTCTCTTCCAAAATGCAATAGATGTTGAAGTCAAAATTTTTACAATAGCAGTGTATACCAAAAAATTCACTTGCATTCCAAATCAATGAATGAAGGCGAATGAGACTAGCATGCTAAGTGTACAGTTTTAAGGACAATTTTGAGCAACCTGATTGGTTAAGCAATAAAAAAATTTATGATGCTTCAAGTCTAGCCAAATATTAGCATCCGGAATTTCCCAAATTTTTCCCAAATTTTTCCCAAATTTTTCCCAAATTAGGGTAAGACTGAAACTATTCATCCTTTTGCAAAGTGCAAAATTATTAAGGGACAAGTTTGAGAAATGCGTTTGTCTGGGTAATAAACAAAATTTATGATATTTCATTACTGGAAAATTTTCCATAAAATCGTACATAAAATTGAACATAAAAATGAATACTAATTCTTTAATTGTCAACTTTATGAGTCGAACAACATATCGTTGGCATCGTTCTAATTCATAGATTTCGAATATCATATTTGTGATTTACTAAGTGTGAAATTTAAAAAATTTTATATTCCATATTTTAGGCCTCATTAGGAACAAAGGCCCCCCGTTGACCAAGCTCAGTGGCAGCAGCTCGACGGTGTGAGGGGAAGCCGCGTAGTGGGGGACGGTACACAGGTAGCTGGGGCGGAATTGACCATCGCCCTTGGCTCCGGTTCTAAAGCTACAAATTGTTATGTATCCGCGTCTGCATTCGGACATTTTAAGTTCTAAAGGGTTCTGGTCCGAAACCAGACACTTTAACTCCGTAAGTTTCCGGGTCCGGACTTTTTAAATTTGTAAGTATCCGGTGCCGAAGCCGCACCTTTTAATTTCTAAGGCTTTTAGGTGCGAATCCGGACCGTTTAAATTCTTATGTGTCCGGGTTAAGACCAAACCACTGCTGGACCATTGAGGTCCCAAGGTGTTTTTAAATTAGGGTTTTCGGTATAAATATCTATGAGCAGATACGGGATCTTGATCATTTCTGATTACTCTCAATATTTTTGTTGACATATTAATTCACTACCCATCAGGTGATTCATCAGCTAGAATCACAGGTAGGGCAGTCAGATCTACAGATAACACAAATGTCTTGGGAAATATGAAAAGTAAATGCGTTTGATAGAATTCTATTTTTGGAACTCCTATTAAAGAATGTTTATTCCCCTTTCATCTTTATCTTTGAGAAACGTAACAAAAGTCAACGGGAATAGTCAACAGTCCTAACTTTTTTTTTAATCATTAATTAATTTGTTCAGGGTGTAAGCAATTAAGTAACTTATATTCAAATATATATAAATAAGCTGAACAATACATTTTTTTAAATTGACATTTCTCCGAAAGTCTCAAAATTCCATACATTATTTTTTTAACGATAAATTCTGTTAAATTTTTCTGTTATATAACACGTATTTAATCCCTCATAAATTCGAGTACTCTGATACAGCCCCTCAAACAAATTTGAGAAGAAAATGACAATTAAGAAATAATGTAGATTAAACTGCGAAAATTCTGATTTTCATATAAAATAAACAACATACTTTAAATTATAGATACATATCGTTATATTTACCAATCGAACTTAGCATAGCCCCCAAGGATAGGATCTGTTCTAGTTAGAGAGGAAACTGATTTATTTCTTATTCAGATTTTTTACCGCCAGGGTAACTGATATATATTCTCGTAGTTCATTAGATTATTCTTCCTATAGTCGTTATCTCATGGATTACAGGCATCAAGGTTTTTCTTCTAAACTATTTACATTCTGTCAGCGATATCATAATTTATACCATAATTTTTATTATCGTTTAGGTTTCAGGAAAATTCTGTGTTTACATACACAATTTAGACAGTATCTATTATAACGGTCTATTTGACAATTTGAAGATCTGATATATTATACCATTAAGCTATCTACGTTTCAGGGTAACATTTACTCAACCGGTGAGGAAGGGAGAAATGTGGAGGAGGGTTTGTACATTTTTAGATTGATCTAGAATTATCAGGCTATTTATTTAAATAACACCCCGGTTTCTAATCAATATCACTAGCGATCATCCGAAGTGAAGAGCCTCGCAAACTCGTCATGTGAAACTCCCTACAAGACCCAAGGTTTTTTTTCAGATGTCATTTACTCCACTGACACTCTTATTCATGGCTTTCTTATAAACTGTTTATCGCTAAGCTTTTCTGTCCTGACATACCCATTTAGCTTCATTCACCACACAACTTGTCCAAAATATGTTGAAAGAATTAGACAGATAAATTTAATTCTGCCGAGCCAACAAGTCTTCAGTTAATTAAAAAAATCTTCGCTGTAACTGCAAGCATATTTTTTTATCACGAAGAAGTTTTTATCTATCGATTAGTTATGAATCATGCTTTTCGCAAGGTATAATACAAAAATTATGAAAGAAAGCCGACAGAAGCTGATTTTTTCAGTCAAGGGCCGCACTCTTAGCACATTAGTTGCTTCCAAATCCAACAGAAAGGAGTCAGGCGGTCCTGCCAGTTTATGTTTGGATGCACGGAAAATAATATGAAGGCCAATACAAGCCATGTCTGAAATATTAATTTAATCTAAGTTCCAGTTTATTTACATTCGTGATATTTTTGCTACACAAATAGTTAACTGAATAATGATATTTAACTTGATTTGAATTCGAAAATGTTTCCTATCGTTTCAAAATGAGCCAGTTTAATGTTTTGGAATACTTTTCTATCTGCTTGAAGAAAGAAAGGGGAGGGTTTCGGCACTAATAAAAAAAGGTTCCGCATTAAAACAATTCGATTTTCAACATCTAATTGTAACAAAATTCTATATTGCCCTCGAAATTACAAGGGTCGTTCCAAGAGTAAGTTCTGATATTTCATAAATTGACGGAAAATTGTTAATTTGAATACGAAAATGTTTCTCTATTGTTGCAAAAAAATTTGATTTAAATTTTAGAATCTTTTCCTGTCTACTTGAAAAGGTGGGTGCATATTGGACACTTATTAAAAAAGCTTACGAGAAAACACTATCCAATTTTTAACGGCTAATTTTCCTGAAATTCTTTCGTACTCGGTATCAGCTGTTTTCTCGTATCAGTATAATTGTAACCATGAAGCTTCCATTGACTAGCATGTTCGGCAGAGACGTGGGATTTATAAATAAATTTTCAGTGTCAGAATGTGTTAGTATCACCAAAATTCACCGTAGGCTGACTTCAATGTATCGAAAAGGGGTTATAAGCATCAAAATGATTCGGAAGAGAAAGAAAAGTTTCCTAAAGTGGAAAACAAGTTTGCATGGCGACGTGCTTAGTAGGCGTCCTTCAACCTTTCCTGGGGACAACGCTGTTCCTGCGATACACCCTAAGTGATATTCTTGAAAAAACTAATCCAAATCCTTATCTGAAATGATACTCGGTTTCTCGAATAAAAAGAGTGTGCAAGGTAGGTGCAGCGCCTCTTGACAAACGAACATAAACAGAACAGGTTGAAAACTGCAAACAGATTTTGGCAGATTTTGGAAGACCCCCAGATCTTGATCCAAGTGACTTTTTACTTTTCCCTCACCTCAAGTGTCATCTACGTGGAAGGAACGCTAAGCTTGAGGAATAAGTCAACCGCCACCTAAAAAAAATGTGCATGTAGTGGTACATCGTTGGTCTGTAAAAAATTGAACCATGATACAAAAAATTCATTAAGTGGTTTAGCGATTATTTTGAGAAAAATATAGATCCTGATGAAAATTAAACTCCAGAAGGACAAGATTGAAGGACTAAGCTTATGAATACGACATAACCTTACGAATTCAAGGCCCTATAAAAGTAGCTTGTTTCATTCTCGCTTCGCTTGGATTTGAGATTTTACATTTTAGATAGGCAAATGAGTTTTCGTTTCGAGCTGTTACTTTCAATTCCAAGAAAGAACATCTTATTTATCCCGAATTTGATACAAGGAGATAGTCACCCAGAAATCTCAGAGTTCCACGCTGGTCGTCTTAAAATAACTCGTTTAGGAACTATTGAAACTCTTAAAAAACTTAGAATTCTTTCGCCAAGCGTGAAGCAATTACATCACGAAGCATTTACACGTTCGTGATACACACATCACACACATCAGTGGGCCGAACTGACAGCCGCCACCGGCGAGCTCAGACGAGTCTGATTCCGCCTAGGGAGTCCCAGTCGCCAGAAGTTCTGAAAATTTTGACACTCCCGGCAACCTCGAAGAAATCTTAGCACTCTTTATCCAAATTCGATTGAGGTTGCCGAATATATTATTTTTTATCAGATTTCTCAGTGAGTTGCCCCACGGTTTCATATTGAGACCCTGCAGAATAATATTTGTGGGGTCTACCGAAGGGCTTCGAGCGTCGTTTCTTTGCGTTCGTTCTAACGAATTGTATTCGGACCAAACCTTGACAGTTTTTTTGTTTGTTCCTAGCACAGCTGTTCAAACAACGTAAGAAGGAGCATTACTTTAATCACTTTAAAGTTTGAACAGTTCGGTCGAGAGTATGCGTTGTGATTTATTTTCAGATCTCGAGGGAAAATTAAAAATTTTCTTGCGAAAACCTTCTCCATTGTTTAAGTAATGAACGATGCAGTAATCACTTAACTAATATTTTCTTATTCCTTATTATGTCACAATAATTTTTTTTTAATTCTTATAAAAATATTATTGAATTCACATCACCTTTCTCAAAGATCTGTATTTATTTTTATATGAATACT
The DNA here is from genome assembly GCF_010883055.1 of Belonocnema kinseyi. Classification (NCBI taxonomy): domain Eukaryota; kingdom Metazoa; phylum Arthropoda; class Insecta; order Hymenoptera; family Cynipidae; genus Belonocnema; species Belonocnema kinseyi. Next base: position 153,244,238 of record NC_046657.1, read on the forward strand.
TTCAACGAGGAATTTAATAGTGGCCTTTACTTTGATTTTGACGGTGACCTTAAACATTTTTTTAAGGTCAACTTTTATTGAAATGGAAACTCCCTTTTTTGCATCAGCAATCAAAAGAGAAGGAAATTTAAATTCAAATATATACCCAGGTCATAGGTACATTGTGACTTTAATGTTATTTAAATTTAAAGAAGGTAAAACAAACTTTAGGTCAAGGTTAAATTGGACCTACCACCTGGGCACATATTCGAACGTAAAATGTAAACCTCTATCAATGGCCGATGTAAAAAAGGAGCTTTTAATGGGGAAAAAAGTTCACTTGAAATTGACCTGGAAGTTTATTGTGAAGGTCATGGTTAAAGGCACTACTTAATACGCCTTGTTAACGTTAGTACCCTTGCTCGTTACGTTGCAAAATTGCAAAGCTTTTATTCCCAAATAAATGCAGACCTGGTTTAAATTTGTATGACCTTGGATAGGTCTGAATGGTTTTTTGACGGCAAAGTTTTTTTTAAATGGAAACTTCCTTTTTTACGTCAACAATTAATAGAGCTGTAGATTTTACGTTCTAATATATACTCAGGTCATAGGTCCACGTGACCTTGGTCCAGAGGTATGCAGACCTTCCTTAGGTGTAAGTGACCTTCGAGCCTTCTTCAAGGGTATAATGTACCTATAACCTAGGTACATATTTGAAGGTTCAATTTCTTGCTATATCGATTTCTGATCTTAGAAAAATATTGAAGGTCATAGAATAGAGCAAAATAAAGGTGACCCTGGAATTCCTCGTTGAAAGTTACTTCAAAAATGTCCTTGCCCTTCCAAAAAATCATTCTACGTGAGAAAATATTCAGCCGCATCGAGTCCTTTCTGACCCCCTGCCTGAATATGCAGATATAAATTCGATGCTCAAGTTGAAAACTTGTTTGGTGCTAAATTCTTATAAATTTGTAACAAAACAAAAATTCTGAGTAAACATGTTTAAAGTCTTCTTTCCAGTAGTCTAGATTTTTATTATTATTATAAAATAGTCCTATAATAAAAAAATACAATAATTATTAGTACACTAATTCTTTTATCATATTAAGCAATCTTCTCTCAATGATAAAATTATAGCATGCATGATCACCGACCCAAGCGACTGTGTAAAGCGAAAGAGTCAATAAATTTCCTGCAAAGGTAAGTCGTAGCCGGTTAAAGTGATTCCCGTCATCTCAAAGCTTTTCAATCTTGTGCCAGAAATCTTTAACGGTTATTTTTTTCTCGTTTCGGATCATATCAAGCATTGAGTCCTCCCGCAAAGTACGCCACTCTCTGTCCAGAGCTTGTAACCATCCGCTCTGGCTGAATTAGGGAAGTCTGGATATGAGTAAGAAAGACTTCCTTTTGTGTCTTAAAACAACTTTCGGATCAATCAATTTTAGATTATTGCAAACTTGATCATTAAAGTTAGATCTCTGCACGATACTGACAGCAGCTTGCATCAAGAAATCCTAGTATTTGAAATTCCTGCAAGCTTTCTCGATGTTGAGCTTTGGCTTCTAAGTCAGGGGACACTCTGCCTTCTTCAGTTGATTCAGTTGGTTGGAGATAGGCAAAAAGATTTTCAAGAATGGTAGGTATAGAAGCGTGTGTTCGTCATTCATTATTCCCAGAATTTTACTGGCTAAATCTTTGGCGCCTTTGTGTCTATACCTTGCAGCATCGTGGGGAACAGCTTTAAAGTGAATAATGCCTTATGGCATGAAGAATCACTTCTTCCAACGATAACAATTATGTGTCGATACATCGCAGCAAGATTTTGATGCACGACAATAAACACAGTGACATGTGTAGTTTACTATGAAAAGAATAGGAACATCTGCTTTCCACATACTTGCAACAGAGTAGTTGCATCCAGTGAATACATTGGCACCATCAGCTCCGTATTCAATTGGATTTTCACGATTAGGAACATTTTCCTTAGTAAAACGATCAACTAAAGACGTATGTGAAGAAATTACATCACACTTTGGCACAATAATCAAATCATCAAGACAAATCTTTAATTATGTTTTCAACTTTCACTCGGACAATCATGACCAAACTTTTCATGGGCCTAAAAGCTGCGCATTCCCTTGTGACATTATTTATCATAGTAGTCGTCTTAGTTCTGGCGCTGTAAGACTGCTTAGCTATTTCTAAATCTGAAAAAAAACTTCAAAACAGATAAAGCATATGATCTGCAGTAAAAATTGCAATTCTATGTTCTGCTAGGAACCCTGCTTTCGACGTGGTCACCGGATTTTAATTATAGAATAAAAACTACTGTTTTTTTGTTTTTTTTTATTCTAGGTATTTTCTCGTTTGAATTTATTTCTCAAGTTGAGTTTTAGTCTACGAACCAATGATCATGCTGAATGGGGAGGTTTTGTACAAAGCAAAGGTTTTTGCTTTTAAACTGTCAGAAACTGATGCTCCTTTTTTGGTTATCAGTTAAGTTTTGGTCGTGTTTCATCTTTTTCTCCTGTTAAAAATACTTAGTAGATGGTGTTCTTCAGTTCTTCTGTTGTTAATGACAACTATTATACTCTGGCTCTTCTCCTAGATCATCGGTTCATTTAACATTAAATTCTCTGATTATTACATAAATAATACCTAGCAAAGCTAAAAATAAGTGCAACGAAAATAGTGTCTACAAGAAAGCGAAACTAGATGTGACGCATCATTATAAGACGGTTTTGAAAAAGAGAGACTTAAAATTAAAAAAATAGATTGAAGCCTCGAGAAGAATGTCTCTTCTGATGTAATTTATACCAATTACCAAATAAAAATATTTCGCCTTGTGTTCGACTTGGCTCGTATTGAGTTCGTCTCTAAGATGGCTATGTCTCGCTGGCAGCCAGGGGCGCGACTTCGTAGTCGAAAGCGTCAGTCTTGAGTTTATGACTAAGGTTTACGACGAATTTTGAAGACAAGTCGGGGTGAATTGTCTTGAGACGAGAAGTTTTATTGTAAATCTGAAGACTAGTCGAGGTGGACACCTCTCAGGACGAGGAGTTTGATCCTTGAGAAGTGAATATAATTTTTTCTTAAGAAACTTTTATTGACAATTTAGGGCTTTAATATTTTCGAGGTTTGAAATTCCAAAAGTTTTTTTGCCTGAATTTTTTGCCCAATATACTCCAACTTAAACAAACTATGCACCCCATATTCTGGATCTGCATTTCCATGAATAAGCTAGTGGGTACTAAATTGATGTGAATTTGGACTCACTCTGTTTTAGTCCATTTTCGACACTGATTCAGACAAACGCTTTTCACGATTATATGGGTGTGGCTTTGCCTTCTCTGTTCAAGAGTAATGAAAAAGAAGGAATACAATAATAAGCAATGAAATAATAATTAAGACTCAAATTTCCACTTTATTTTAAAATATCTGAATAAGCAGTCCCGGATATTGGTACATAAATGAATATGACATAAACTTAAATTTAAAATAGATTTCAACATACTATAGAAAGTTTTGCATTTTAGATATACTTAAATTAAAAGTGATGCGCAAGACACGTGATGCGAATGTACTACTTAAACAGGAAGAATGTTGACGAAGAGAAAATTTTAAATAATTGATTTACAGTTTTTAGAGAATATTTCTGGCGTAAAGCATTAACTTTAAATATTTCTAGCTTACACGTCGTTTAAACGTATGACTTCAAAGTTCTTTTTAATTGCACGCTCGTTGCCTAATGGAGTTTCACGGATTAATTCAGGTGTCAATTCGAATACTGCGCCGCTCCTTATGTTTATCCCAGCCCGTTTTCCATTCCGATGGAATATTCCACGAAGAATTGTATTTTTTTCAATAATTGCAATGGCGTCACCAGTGGATGTTGCTATTACTTTTTGTTGTTCGGTAGGCATGGCCTTCGTCTCCCACATTCCTCTTCCGCGCAGCTTAATTGGTTTATCAACAGGAAAAGTGTATCTTAGAATTTCAAATCGCTGGTGCGGATTAGTTTTGGGAATAAGTCTAAGAAGTGGGAGATCTGTGATATCAAATCCAAGCATTCGTAGAGGACGATGAGAAATGGTATTCTCACGGGCAGGGCGCTTTACAATAGGAAGAACTTCTTCAGAAGTAGGTGATCTGAAAGGACGAGACCTGGACCTGTGATGAAGAGGAGGCTCAGTGAGAGGACGAGAGCTTTCAAGAGAATGATTTGTTTGAGAAGAAGAAGTCCTGGAACGAGGAACTCCATAAATCGGATCGCCATTAGGCAAGCACTCAAAATTTGAACTGAAATCTGCAACCAGGAAAAGAGGATGAAATTGAGGAGGTGAAATAAAAAAGCGCACAAGTCACATTATGGAGAATATTGAGTGCGGATTATATTCTGGATCTTTTCCATCGATTATATCGCTTGAAATAGTCAAAATCAAGCTAAACGTCACGTAAACATCACGTCCATGATGTTTAGCTCGGTTTGGACTATTTCAAGCGATATAATTGATGGGAAAGATCCAGAACATAATCCTATCTCAATATTCTCCGTAATGTGACTTGTGTGATTTTGCATTTCACCTCCTCAATTGTTGTTAATATATTTGTAATATTATGAAATTTAAAAATATAATAGGCAAATGGTCTTTTTCGGGACTACGTCAAGAATTGCGAACTGCTGAAGAAAAGGGCAGGAATTATTCTTAACAATGATTTCAGTAATGTAATGTTTATCAAAGAATTTGGTACACTGATTACTTTGGAAGAAATAGCTTTTGATTTAGAAGACAAATAGTTTAGATGTATGATTCACATCGCGAATCTAGGTGCTCAAGACATTATTGTAATTTTAAGAAGCTGATAAGATTTAGGAGGAAATTAACTGTGATGACGAGGCGGAATTCACAATATATTTTTAAAACCCCCAAATTCTATCATCGGTCGGTGTAAAAAAAGAACTCTTAATCAAAATTAAATACTAGGAACAATTACTTGAGAAGCTGTTAACCTCATGATAAGGGGGTAGTTTCCTCAAGACATAATTTCAAAATGATAAAGCTCATGGACGGGAGCCGACCAGGCACTGGTCAGGATAATTTTTTTGTAGAATTTACAAATATTTTAGATGCGCGACATTATCAAATACGTAATTATGGATGTTAGATTAATTATTGTTTGGAAAGTATAGTTTAAAGATTTATTAGATCAATAAAACATAAATGAGCATTTATGGTGTGATATATGGTGCCTTTTCAAACGAGGGTGCACGTTGTATTCACGTGGCGTCGTCTCTTCGAATTTCGCAAATAGAATCGTGATCCTGAATTAAAATGAACCTTTTTTCATTAATTAGTTTGACAACTTCACTTAGTACACGCCTAATTCTAATTTTAAATTAAAGTATATTGTTGCTTATACAATTTTTGCTTTCTTTCTTCCTAACCTAAAAGCACCAAGTGGTTTCTAAAATAAAACTAGTGTTAGGAGATTAAATCATCAGTGATTGAAATTCTATTTCAGTTTCCTTGCTAGAATTTGTTAGCTTGATTTGACATTTAAAGTTTGCCTATTCTATACAAAGATCCTTGAAAGACACTGCAAGTTACCAATTTCTCGCCTGAAGACATATTTTTTAACCGCTTTGTAGCCGAATTACGCGACCGGGTCCCGGCTGGTGTTGAAGCCGGGATGAGACCAGTTTACCGCTACGTTTTTAGCCGGATGCGGGCCAGTTTCGCTGACTAGCACTCGGTTAAAACCGGGGCTATCCGTCCGGCACCCTAGCGGATCCCTACTTGGAACCTTTCACGAGTGTATCTATAAAACGTGTATTTTGGCGTTCATCGCTTACAATTCGCAAACATAAAAATAAATCAGAAAAGAAAGTTGCTCGATAGCTTCTTTAAAGGAACGATTTAACAAGCAAAAAAAAAGAAATGATTCATTTTCAAATGTATGCAATCAACAATTCAATTTTTCTTTTTCGATGCACTTAATCGATCAGATATTAGGCAATATTCTACTTAATAATACAGTTACTTTTCTACAAAAAATTTTGAATTTTTTAAAAAATCTAGAAAGTTTTAAAGAAATATATGATTTTCATCGAAAAAAAAAATTATTTTTTAACCAAAAGTAGTATAAGTAGATTTTGCCACTATAGAAATTAATTTGAAAAAAATAGAAATTTAAAGAAAATACTTGAATTTTCAATCAAAAAGGTTAGTTTCAAGCCAAAACAGATGAAGCTTCAATTATTAACTTAATATTCAACGAAAAATCGGATATTTCAGGTTTCAGATCAAAAAATAATTTTCAACTTAAAGAAGTACAATTTAAAAGAAAAATAGATGAGTTCTCTACCAAAACAGATTATAATTAAAAATTATAATACATTTTTAACCAAAAATGGAAAGTTTAATTTTAATTCAATGAATTAATTTTGAAAAAAAATTATCAGAAAAATTGTTGAATCCTAAATCAGCAAACGGAATGTTGAAACAAGAAGATTAATTTTCTAATAAAAAAGACGTTTTTTTAACAAAATTACTGAATGTTTCAACAATTAGTTAGATTTTTAACTAAAAAAGATCACACTTTAATGAAAAACTTAATTGTCTACCAAAAATGTCATAGTTGAATTTCCGAGAATAAAAAGAATTTAAAAAAAAATTGTACATTTTTTAATCAAAGAGGTGAATTTTTAACTAAAATTATGAATTTTTCAACTAGAAAGACGAATTTTCAACAAATGAAGAATTGTCAGTTAGGAAATAAAAAAATTTGTCCCAATTCTTAAACTTTCGACTATTTTTCTGTTAAACAGTTATCGGAATAATGAAACAGTTATTACTAAAATTTGTATGACATTGAACGCATAAACTAATATTGGGGAGACTTGAACAAGATTCTTAGGGGAGAGTTTACAGAGTGGCAACAAGCTTATTGCATGCGTTTCTCTGCCTATAAGGTCCTTGATTATTATAATGGGCGTTCAAAAATTGTGCTAAATTGATTTATAAAAATTGTGGTGTAGAAATGCGAAGTTCATTATTTAAAGAATATGATTATCTTCAACGTGAGTTAAGAAATTGTAATAAATGCTATTCATCAATATTAGGTGTAAATTAATTTTTAATGAAAAAAAAGCTCATTTGGAATAAGATACTTCAATTTCATTTTCTATCAAAAAATATAAAATTGGTTTAAATCCTATTATAAAAGATTAATTACAGTTTCAGATACATAAATCATCCCTTGGTGTCTTCTATTATTTTATACTTATATTTTGTGACATTCATTAAATATGTATAACATTGAAAAGATAGGCTTTTCATTTATTCTTCTTTATAAAAAGATAAATAGGCGCGCGTAAGACTGCTAGTGAACCTAAAAACCCCAAACCCACAAGCTCCATATCCAAAAACGTACGAAAACCCTAACCCACAAACCCCGAAACTCCAGAACCTAAATCTACAAACCTCAATTTCACAAACCCAAATGCCTTACATCTTATAATGCTAATAGAAAAATTGGTATAATTTGGGGTTGGTGGGTTTGTGGTTTGTTAGTTTGGGACTTGTGGGCTTGTGGGTGTAGGTTTCGTGGGTTCAGAATTGTTGGTTTAAAGGTTTGTACGTTTGTGGATATGGAGCTTATTGGATTGGGTGGGTGGGTTTGGTCTTTGTGGGTTTGTGGATTTGGGGCTGGTTGTTTGTGGGTTTGTAAGTTTATGCTTTGTATTTTTGTGGATATAGAGCTTGTGTGTTTAAGGTTTATGTGTTGAGGGTTCGTTAGTTTGGGTTTTGTGAATTTGTGGGTTTGGGGTTTGTGGGTTTAAGGTTTGTACGTTTGTGGATATGGAGCTTGTGCATTTGGAGTTTATGGATTTGGCGCTTGTGGATTTTAGGGTTTGTTGGTTTGGAACTTTTTGGTTTGGCGTTTGTAGGTTTATTGATATGGAGCTTGTGGGTTTGGGGCTTGTTGGTTTGAGTTTTGGGGTTTGTGGGTTTAGGACTTGTTATTGTGTGGGTTTGTGGGTGTGATGCTTGTTATTGTGTGGGTTTACTGCAAAACCATTTTGTGTTCCTGTGTAATTAATAATGTAATATCAATTTGTAATCAAATTACATTCAGCAAGATGCAGCATTGTCCAAGTCAAAAAAAAGTGAAAACATTAGACATTCAATAGCTAAAAGTTTATTTCTAATTTTAGTGGAGTTACAGATTCATGTGTTACATTTTTAAATCGAGCTTCTTCGAATTATCGCTCGATGAGACGAGAAGTTCGTTTCATTTACACAAAACGAGTTGACAGTTCGACTGTGAAACCGATAACGAAATAAATTCTCGTTATTTTACTGGATAGTGTTGCTTGAATCCACCACAACTAACATCGCACGCTAATTCATTTATTTATTACACTGTGCTTAAAAAACTTGTATGGACGAAAAACAAGCTAATCTTTTAAACATTATTTTCAGATATAGGAATAATATTTTTCTTTTTAAATGAAATCATTTGTAAAAAATGATCCCAGTAGTTTAAGAGAAAATCACCCAACCGTCAATCTGAAGTTCTGTATCCCGATTCCTAGCGGAGCAAAAGTGAAGAGCTTTTTACAGACAAAATTTAATTTAAAGAATGTTTAATTCATATCTCCATCGAGTCTGAAAATACATTAGGAATTTCTGTTGCAGATTGAAAGAGAAGATCTTTTTTCAGACAAAATTTATTTGAAAAATGTTTCTTTCATAGCTCTATCTAGTCGGAAAAGACGTTAGGGATATCTGTTATTCTCGACTGACAATGCAGATTCCTTGAAATATTTTTTTATTATAAAAGAGGAAATCAAAGTCAATCGATTAGTGTAGGTACTAAAAATCTATTTTTCCGAGTTAGGACACTTTCCTCGAGGAATGAATCAAGAATAACTTCGTATTCCTTTTGGACAGACTCAAATAAAGTCTGGGGGATAATTGCAATGATGTCAGGGCGAAAATTAAGTCACAAAATTTCGAAATAAAATATAATTTAAATAATAAGCTTAATATTATTAATATATTATTAGATTTACCAATAGAGTTGAGGATAACCGATAAGGATAAGATGAACATATGAACAATCTTCATCTCTTATAATTAGCCGCTTAACTGATAAAAATATTCATGAACAACTTACTTAAAAATATATCTCATGAGTATTATGGTGCTTCATTATTTTTTATAATACATATTTCATACGGTTGCTATCTTATCGTTTAAAAACGTCAAGGTTTTTCTCCCGAATATTTACATTTCATTAGTCAGTTTCAAAGAAAAAAATTATTTATTTAATTTTTTTTAATTCGTACCACTATATTTTAATTTTAATATTGAATAATTTAAACCTATAAGATAAAAGCTTTGATCACTTTAAACTGAAGAATTTTTAAAGTAAACGCTGTTTAACTTCAAAATTAACAATTTTAATTTTTTGAAAATTGTACAACTCAAAGGTTTTTAAAAAAATCCACGCTATCATTTTCAATGGTCTCAATTGAAGAATGGATGAAAACAAATTTTCTAATCTTCAAACTCATATTATTTTAAACAATTTTATATTTGAAATATGAAAAATTGAGTATACAATTAAATAAAAAAAAGTTTTAATTGAAAAATAGTATTAGGTTTTTAAAAAAGCAGAGAAAGTGTTATTCACTATGAAGAGGTGTTCTGAAATTCAGACTGTTATATAATATTTAATTTTCTATTCAAAAATAGGTGATAATTTACTTTTTAGCAATTAAGTAGCTGGATAAATACAAAGTTTCATTAGAAAATTGTGCTGCTGAGTTTTCCCAGTTTTCAAATTCGCCTTACCAATTCACAGAAAAAAAATATAAAAAAGTTGAACACTTTTGTACACAAACGTAAAAAGTTCAATACCTTTCTCAGAAATAGAAAATATTAATCTCATTGGTTCAGAAAAGATATTATATTCATCTAAAATTTCATCCGCCCTCAACCCGTTTTTGTCAAATATCCATTTTTTGAGATCCCCTGAATAATAGAAAGAAAAAATTCAAATTTCATAACAACTTTTTGAATTTTTCGGGAAAATCGAAAATTCAAATCTTAATTGCACAAAAACAAAATAAAAAATTCAATTTTGAAATCGAACTATGCAATATACGACAAAAGATAGAACAACAAATATTTTGCACCCAAAAAATATCTACAAAATTTGTTTTATTCCCTTTTTCATAGGACGCGCAGTTTTTGTTTATTCTTTAAAAAGAGCAATCACAATTTTTTAAGAATTGGAATTCCTAGACAAATGAAACAAGCTACAAAAAAATAAAGGAAAACAATTTGGTATAAAAAAAAGTGCTATAGAATTTTTGTTAACTAGTTTTCGATAGTATGCGCAGTTTTTTCATTGCAAAAAATAATACTAACAATAAGAAAATAAAGTTTTTAGAAAAACGATGCAAAAAGAAGCGATCCAAAAAATGTAATGTATAATGAAATTCAATAAAAATAGTGATTTTTGGGACACAATAATTTTTTAAAAATTTTATTGAGAACTTTGAACACTTAAATTGTTGTTAAGACTATTTACTTGCGAAATGCAGTAAAAATGAGAGAAAAATATACTCAATAACTTTAAATAGAAATTGAAAATTATTATTTCTTAAAAAGAAGCCTAATTTTTTTTTATTTAGGCTTTAAAATTCTCGAAAGTCCTTCCCAAAACATATTTAGAAATCTATGGCTAGGATATATATTTTTAGTTTGAATGGTGAAAAATAGCACATACTTTTTAAAACTGAAGGTCAAAGCATCGACAACTGTAATTAGGTGATAGTGAATTCTCTTTCGTTAAAGATCCTTCGGCTTTAACCACCACCTTCTCACAACGTATCTCGTGCTTCGCACTGCAGCTTTTCCCTGCAATTGTATATCATTTCCATAAATTTATATCATTACAATTAATAATATGCATTGGTATTAAAACAGAGATAGTTTCACTGCTTCGTTAAAAATCCTTTTTTAAACTTTTAGATTATATCCCTAACCTCACTGACACAGAATTTCTCAACTGAGTTTTCTGTCGCATCGTATTCTACAACGCAGTTGTGGTGCCCTATCGCTTCATCTTCTAATAATTCACTAAACACGGTGAGCTGAAAGACACTTTTAGCTGGTCGGCCATGCCGAAAAAAACGGACTAGGTAGATTTGTTTGGAAGGCTTTCAAGAATTGAAAAAACCTGGA
>NC_046657.1:153255577-153269433 GCF_010883055.1 Belonocnema kinseyi
CTTAAAATTTGTAAAACCGATCAGCTAGGATTTTGAGGCAAGGTTTTTTCGATTCTTGAAAGCCTTCCAAACAAATCTACCTAGTCCGTTTTTTTCGGCATGACCGACCAGCTAAAAGTGGCTTCCAGCTCACCGTGTAAAAGTGTCCCTCAAACCTTTTAGGTTGGAGAGTCTACACTGTTAAAAATGTTTTCATTTTTAATATACATTTACTCTAAATTTGTATAGTTAATCTAAAAACTCGGCCTATGAAATCGTAATTAAGAGCCAGCATAGTAAATTTAATATACATTTATATTGATCAACTCTTATGAAGGTCAGGTAATTTTACTTTAAACAAACTAAAAATAATTTTGGCGTAATTTTTCATTCTAAATAATAAAACATACTATTTTTCTAGTTAAAAATACATCATACGGGGTTCTGTTTTACAATATATGTGTATTAATTTTACAAGATGGTCGCATATTAATTATACCTTAATATAGGGATATATATTTATAAGAAAAGAAGCAGAAGCGATATTTACTGTGCTGAATGTGAAAATGAATTAGATGAGCAATGATGTCAGAAAAATATTAATTTTAAAGTATTTTTATGTGATTTGATGTAATCAGAATGTGAATACAAGGTAATTATTTTAGCATAGTCGCTTTGGTGAAAACAACTTAAGAAGCCAGTGCAATATCAATTTAGAAATTGAAAGCCAAAATATATTAAAAAATACTAAAACTAATGTAAAAGTAAATTAATATATGTCCTACCAAGGCCGGGCCGAGTTATCTATATAGACGCTGCACTCGGGCCCCGATCCAGTATTGCATTTCGTTTCGAGCCTGGCCCCATCTAGTTAGCCCGACTTGAGCCAAATTTTTTTCATTCTAGAGGACAAGAACCCTCCCCCCTCCCCCTCAAATTTCCATTTCCAGGAACAGAAAATCCGTAACTTTTTTTTCCAAATTTGAGTATTAACAGTGTCACCGGCCACTTCAAAATCCCATTTAATTTACATGGGGAAAAGAAAAAAAACGTACTAATAACTTTTATTTCCAACCGACCGTCATCCTCTTTGCAGCGCCCTAAATATGACCGAAAAATCAGAAAACTACATTCTTACGTATTATTGCTACTTTTTAGCAATTTCCGTTCTCTTTTTTATAGAAATAAATACCAATTGACAATTTTCATATTTATTATGACTGGTAAACAATTTTTAATTATTTAAGCTAATTTAAATCATTTAAACAATTATTTATTGCCAAAAACTGAAAAAATAATCGTATTTTCTTATGAAAATGCAATATTTCGTCGTGTTTTGCAATAGTAAGTTTTTCTAAAAATATTGCATAATTATTTAAACAATTATTTATTATTTATTTAAAAATTTTCTAAAAATTGACCCGGAGATGTCGACTTTTTTCAAATTGGTATCCTATGCCACTTTTTGTTGAAAAATTACTTAATCGGGAAATATTTCTTCTAATATTTAAGAAATTTTAATTGTTGAAACAATTTTTATTTGCTTATGGAGTTATTTTTCAATAACTAAAAGAAATGAAATAAAGGATAACACATACAATTATGTTTCTGACTGTATAGTGCATAGAAAGGATACAATTATTAATATAAAATTAATTACAATTTAAAAATTGTTTTGGTAAGAGTAATTATTTACACAAGTCAAGATTGTTTAAACAAATAGAAGTTCATTAATATTAAAAGAAATGTATCAAAATTATGTAATTATTCGACAAAACGTAGGATAGTATACTAATTTAAAAAAAATTGATAACTCTGGCTCGATTTGTAGAAATTTAGAAACAGGAAATACAAAACTAACACACGAGACGAAAAATAAATGAAAAGAAAAAAGTTGTGATGAGAATGTGCCTACGCAGGGTGCAGATTTTTTTCTCCTGTTAATGATGTTTTTCAAAATTAAAACGATTTCATTTCAAATCCAAAAAAAAATTTCGTTTTTGTTTTGAAGTTTCCTATGTAAAATGCATGGGGAAAATCACTTTTTTAAGTTTTACAAGTAACTTTTCAGGTACCTGAACACTATTTTTAAAACAAAAAATGTTTGTTCTTAATGAAATCGACCTTTTTAGCGCTGTATTAAACAAATGTAATTTATTCAAATAATCTTTTAATTTGTTTTTCCCTTAGAATTATAACTATTAGTCTACTAAAATATTTAATAAGATTAATTTATTAATTTTTAATTGTTCAAAATAATGGGATTTGTTTAAATATATTTTTTTAATTCGTTTTTCCCTAAAAATTATTTCCATTGGCATAGTGAAGTATTTATTAACATTAGTTCATCAAGTTTAAATTATTTAAGCAAATGGAATTTGTTTAAATAATTTACTTCAGAATTTTTTAAAATAAAAATTATTACTTGTGAAACATTTATCAGTAAGACTTAAGTAATAATTTTTATAAAAAAATACAAATAAATAAAATAATTCAAACAATGTCGATAAATATTTCTCTTAAAAAAAAAAAGATATTAATAGTTTTAAATAATAATAAATTTCAATCAGTTAATTTGAATAAATATTTCACTAGACTAATAGTAATAATTTGTAAGGGAAAAACGAATTTTCGAAAGAAAAATTATTAAGAGAAATTCAATTTGTTTAAATATTTAAGAGTTAATTAACCAATGATAATAAATATTTCACAAATGGAATTTGTTTAAATAATTTTTTTTTCATTTATTTTTCCCTAAAAATGATTACTATTGGTCTAGTGGAATATTTATTAACATTAGGTCATTAATTTTTAATTACTCAGACAAAATTCATTTGTTTAAATAAGTTCATTTCGACGTTTTTTAAATAAAAATTATTACTGTTTGTCTAGTGGAATATTTATCAGTAATAATTAATAATTAATTTAATAATAATCAATCTTATCAGTAATACTTGCGTAATAATTTTTATCACAAAATTTTTTAAAATAAAATTAATCAAACAATGTTGATAAATATTCCACTGAAGAAATATTAATCATTTTTAATAAAAAAATTATTCACAGAAATTCTATTTGCTTAATCAATTGAAAATTAATGAACTAATGGAAATAAATATTCCATTAGACCAATAGTTATAATTTTGCAGGAAAAAAACGAAATTTCGAAAAAAATTGTTTAAAAAAATCCCATTTGTTTAAATAATAAAAAATGAATTAACCAATGTTAATAAATATGTTACCAGACTAATAATAATAATTTCGAGGGGTAAAAACGAATTTTCAAGAAAAAAAAATTATTGAAACAAACTTAATTTGTTTAAATAATTGAAAATTAATTAACCAATGATAATAAATATATATATATATATATATATATATATACCAGACCAATATTAATAATTTTAAGTAAAAAAGTACGAGAATACAGTGTTTAAAAGGTCGATTTAATGAAAAATTGACATTTTTGGTTTTAAGGGTAGTTTTCAGGTACTCGTGGGGGTGTGTTAGGGATGTCAAACTTATATGTCTGAAACATGAAATTCTCCGTTAGATAATTCTCTACAGGCCCTCATACTTTCCCGTTGCATTTTTTTAAACGCAATAAAATTATTCTAAAAACTCAAAAAAGTGATGTTTCCCCATGCATTTTACATGGGAAACTTCCAAGTCCAAACCAACATCTGTTAAAATAAAAAAAATGAAAAAATGATGAAATTTCTTTTTTTCGGATTTAGAATAAAATGGGGGGCGGATCGTAGCCGTCCAGCATGCAAAAAAATTTTGCCATGCATTTTTGGACCACCCTAGTGTCTACTGATATCGTATTCTTCGCTTCCTACTCTTATTTCTTAAACTATTTTCGAGTAAGAAGATTCTGGAATATTCCAAGTAATAAATATTCAAAGAAGGCTAATTTACTCCTTTTTGCTTCGCTTATTCGAAACCATTGTATTTCTCCAACAACTGCAACGGCTCTAAAATCCCTGGCATTCTGGGCAGACCATATGTTGCTAACCAAGCAAGTTAGAACTAGAGTTGGTGCAAAACAGATTGTAGTTAACAGTACGTGTCAACATACGAGCTACTTGTACAACTTCACAGGCTATGAATGTGCAAAGTTGACTCCCTTCCTTAGAATTTCCCCGGCCAATCTGAAACTTACGCGTGTTGAGCAAACTTTCCGTCTCGGACCACAGTTAAAGGGTAGCACTGCAGAAGCAATCAACTCAAATTTGTTTGAAAATGAGATTATAAATTCACAAATTCTAAGTATTTGAAAGAAATCTGTATTATCATCAGAGTTAAGTTGCGACGCAAGTCATCGTTCATAAAAAAAGTTGTAGGCGTCATCTTGGTTGTAATGTAGTAATAGTAGGAATCGACTACATTGCATTGGATTTTTATTTTATTTTATGGAGACACCCTAGAAATTTGTTCAAAACCAAACGAAAATAAATGCATTTTTTTGTTTTGAAAAAAATGATATTAACCCCTTCTTTGGCATCGACAATGCGACAGAAAGTGCCCGAAATGACAGGAAAATTTGTATCCTGGGGTTTTTAAGGTCGTTGAATCTGAATATGAAGTAAAAACTTTGGTTTAAAATTAATTTTTTAATCAAAATGTAACTTTTCCATTTTTTAAAGACTAACGTGATTGCAGTTGGACATTCTCCTTTTTTATTAAAATACAAAAGAATTTTCTTGGTTTAAAATTTCATTCTTGTTGGAGAAAAGTATATCAGTTTCGTAGAAAATTAATTTTTTGCTGCAAAGTCAGTTTTTTTTTCTAAAGTCAGTTTTTTTGAAAAATCGATTTTTGCATAGAAAATTCATATTTTGGCTTAAAGGTTCCACAATTCAGATCAACTTTTATTTATTTCTTGAGCAAAAAATCTTTATTTGTTGAAAATCAGTATTTTTTGTTTTAAATTATTTTGTTTTCACCAATGTCAAAATTGTCCGAGTTGGTGGCGACACTCCAGAGTGGACCAAAAATGCATTGGATTTTTTTTTTCAATCGTATGGAGACACCCTAGAAATTTGTTCAAAACCACACGAAAATAAATGCAATTTTTTATTTTGAAAAAAATGATATTAACCCCTTCGTTGGCATCGAGAATTCGACAAAAAGTGCCCAAAATAGCAGGAAAATTTGTTATCCTGTAAATTTGTATCCAGGGGTTTTTGGAGTCGCTGAATCTGAATATAAAGTAAAAATTCAGAAATCTAAAATGGCGGATCCAATATGACGATCGAAAATACAAAAAACGGCTCGATTTTGACAAATCTTGGTGTTCACGGGTTTTTGGGGTCGCTAAATCCGAAAGTGAGGTCAAAATTCAAATCCTGATTCAGCGATCCCAAAAAGCCGTGAGTACCGAAATTGATCCAAATCGAGCCATTTTTGGTATTTTCATCCACCACTTTGAATCCGCCCTTTTGAGTTTTCAAATTTTGACTTCGGATTCGGATTCAGCGACCCCAAAACCCCCGAGTAAGACTTGAATTCAAAATCGGAGTACGTTAAAGAGGGAAAAAGAAGATTGAGGCATTTTGCGTCAATACCAATGAAGGGGTTAAAAAGTGCCGCAAGCCCTATGAAGCTTAACAAGTATTTTCCAAAAGAAAAAAAGACGCTTTTGTCAATCTTTTTTAGAATCCTTAATATTATCTCAATCGAATTTAAATTCAACATTTTTCTTTAAAATTAGCTATAGAATACGAACGAAATATCTCTATTCAAATTTTAACACTATAATTATGTTCTGTAGGGTCCCAAAAAACCCCCACAAGTGCAAAAATGTGTTTTGCGCGTTTTGAGCGCTAATTATGACTTTTTAGTAGTTTTTTTTTTAATGCAAATTGTTTTTCGTACATAAAAGACTATTTCATACTGATAATTGGGTGTTTACGCAAATTTTTGAAACAATTTATTATTATTTCTAGTCATTTTCTCATAGAAAAGAGTTAGAAAGAGGCGGTTTTTAAATTTTCAAATTTTGACTTCAAATTCGGATTCAGGGACCCTAAAACCCCAAGTAAGACTTAAATGCAAAATCGGAGTAAGTTAAAGAAGGAAAAAGAAGATTGACGCTTTTTGCTTCAATGCCAACGAAGGGTTTAAAAAGTGCAGCAAGACCCATGAAGCTTAACACGTATTTCCCATAAGAAAAAAGACGTTTTTGTAAATCTTTTTCAGAATCCTCAATATTATCTCAATCTAATTTAAATTCAACATTTCTCTTCAAAATTACCTATAGAATACGAACAAAATATCGCTTTTTAAACATTAACACCATAAGTATGTTCTATGGGGTCCCAAAAAACCCCCATAAGTGACAAAATGGGTTTCGCCCGTTTTTAGCGCTAATTATGACTTTTCTTGTAGTTTTTTAAAATGCAAATTGTTTTTCGCACATAAAAGACCATTTCATATTGATAATTGGATTTTTACGTGAATTGTTGAAACAGTTTATTATTATTTCTAGCCATTTTCTCATAGAATAGAGCTAGAAAGACGCGGTTTTTGAATAAAATTTCCACTTGTTGTCAAATTTTCAATTAGAGGGAAGTGATAGTTCATCAATGTTAACAAGAGTGATTTTTTTAACAATTTATTATCATTGTTAATAATATTCTATTTGCTTAATTGGTAGAATGTTGCGGTTTTTCTGAAATTTTCAACTGTTTTCTATTTTTTATTAGAGGTTACTTAATCATTAATTATATTTAGCAAAAATAATTATTTAAACGAATTAATATTGTTTAAAACTATCTTTATTATCTTTATCACTAATAATATTTTATTTGAATAATGCTGGAAATATGCCGTTTTTTATGAAATTTCTGGCTTTTTGTCCAATTATTAAAGGGAGTGAACTAATAAAGAATGCAAGATAACAAAAATAATTGTTTAAACAAATCTTTATGCTTTATGATTATCTTTAGCTATATCAATACCTGATAGTTGCGATGTTTTTTGGCAATTTTCCCCATTTTGTCCTTTTGTACTTAGTCACATAATAATGAATGAAAGTTTAAAAAAAAATGTTAAAACAATTCTATATTGTTTATAACTATCTTTTCTTAGATAACTGCTAGAAGAAAATGCATCTTTCTGACATTATTCGAATACAACATTATAAACAATAATAATAATAAATGGCTTAAATAATTACTTTTTTGGACTACAATTAATTACATAACTTATCTTAATTAAAAATGTGACAGAAAGTGAATTTTCTTTAACCGCAATTTTGTAGAATTTTCCTAATAGAATATTATTGAGATAATAATAAATTGTTTAAACAATTACTCGTGTGAGCATTGACAAACTATCACTTTTCTCGAACTGAATATTGGATAACAAGCGCAAAATTTTTGGAAAAACCGCGTTCTTCTAACTCCATTCTATAAGATAATGACTTAAAAAGAATATAAATTGCATAAACAATTAAAGTGAACTTTTAGTTATCAGTATGAAATGGTATGTTATGGGACAGAAATCATTTGCGTTAAAAAACCGCAAATAAAGTCACAGTTGGCGCGAAAAATACGCAAAACCAATTTTTCACTTATGGGGGTTTTTTGGGACCCTATAAAACTGACTTATCGTGTTGATATTAGAAAGTGATATTTTATTCGTATTTTAGGGCAACGATCACCCCAATTTCATTCCAAATACGAAAAAAGAAATTCCTTAATTTTTTTATTTTTTCAATTTTACAGATGCCGGTGAAGTTTTCCATGTAAAATGCATAGGGAAAAATCACTTTTTTGAGGTTTTGGAATAATTTTTTAGGGTTTAAAAAAATGTGACGGGAAACTTTGGGTCTGGTCTTTTTTTACTTAAAATTATTAATATTGGTCTAATGAAATACTCATTATCCTTGTTTAATTAATGTTTTATTATTTAAATAAATGAAATGTGTTTAAATAATTTTTTTAGAACATTTATTTTTCCCCCTTAAAATTATTACTGTTAGTCTAGTGGAATATTCAATAACATTCGTTTATTGATTTTTAATTGTTTAAACACATGGAATTTGTTAAAAATTTTTTTTTTAATTCATTTTTCCCTAAAAATGATAACTATTGGTCTCGTGGAATATTTATTAACATTAGCTCATTCATTTTCAATTATTTAAACAAAAGAAATTTGTTTAAATAAGTTCGTTTCGATGTTTCTTTTTAAATAAAAATTATTACTGTTGTTCTAGTGGAATATTTATCAGTAATAATCAATAACTAATTAATAATTAATTTAATAATAATTAATCTATCAGTAATATTTTAGTAATAATTTTTATTACATTTTTTTAAATAAAATTAATCAAACAATGTTGATAAATATTCCACTGAAGAAATATTTATCATTTCTAATAAAAAAATTATTTACGGAAATTTCATTTGTTTAAAAAATGGAAAATTAATGAGCTAATGTTGATAAATATTCCATTAGACCAATAGTTATGATTTTGAAGAAAAAAAAACGAAATTTTGAAAAAAAATTGTTCAAACAAATCCCGCTGGATAATTCTCTACAGGCCTTCATACTTTCCCGTTACATTTTTTAAACCATAAAAAATTATTCTAAAAACTCAAAAAAGTGATTTTTCTCCATGCATTTTACATGGGAAACTTCAAGTAAAAACCGGCACCTGTTAAAATGAAAAAATACAAAATTACGGACTTTCTTTTTTCGGATTTGGAATAAAATGGGGGGTATTTTTGCCCTCTATCATGCAAAAAAATGTGGCCATGCATTTTTGGATCACCCTTATGTACACTACGTACAATCAATCTCAAAAGTTGCCTATTTTTAAGATGATTGATAAAATCGACAAAAAAATATCTATTATCAATTTCTGTAAATCTTGATGGAGGCTTCCATAAAGACACATCAGAAAAAATAATTCAGGTTAAAATTGTTTATTTAACAGTAGTTATTGAAAGGTTTAATCTTTCCTTTCTCTTCAGGTAAAACTTGCAATTTTTATTTAATCCTAGTGATCAAGGCCTTATTTTATTTTTTGAAAGATTCTATACAATTCTATTTGGGTGGTGTTAATTAACATTTAAACTATGATTGATTATAGAAATGATAACTCCATGATTTCTCAATTGATTTTTTTAAACAAAATAAACCAAAATGGCCCCTTCAAAATTCTAAAGAAAAAATTTTTACCACCCTAATGTATAAATGATTTTTATGTTCTTTACTCAATAATTAATTTTTATTTGATTCTGCTGAAAATTATATTTCCTAGAATAAGTTAAAAGTTCATACATAATTAAATTTAAACAAAGACAAGATCAAATTAAAAAAATTTTCAAAGTGAAAATTATTAAAATGTTTTAATGAAAATAATGGTTTTATGCTTTTTTTGTTTTTAAATGATTGAATATTTATTAAATAGTTCTGTTAAAACTGAAATTTTCCGGAATTATTTTAAAAGAAATGAAGATTTTCAGAAATTAAAATTTAAAAATATATCTAACTGAAAATGATTATACTTTTTTCTGATGCTTATGAAGTGAAATGGGTATCTAAATTCAATTCTCAAAATAATAAATAAATAATATTCATTTTTTTTAAATTAGTTCTGAAGGTTGTTATTAATAATTCAGAAACATATAAATGCTGTTTCAAATTTGAAGACACTATAATTTAATAGTTATTAGAATGATTCAATAAAAATGATTGTTTAATGATTTATATTTTTACATCTCTATTTCAATAACATTATTTTTCGAATGATTCTGATGTTGTGAAATGGGTATATGCACTTAATTTTTTTATTTGTTCGTCAATGTGATTTAATTTTTTCTGAAATTAGTATGGAAGGTTACCAATTAATTAAATTTTCAGATATTTTTAAAAATTCATATTTTGTTATTAAATATTCTACTAACTAGGAAAAAATTAACTTATTGCTCACAATTCTTATTTCGGTATTGAAAAGTGAATTGCGAACTTCTTTATACGAAAGTTTAACAATTTTTTTAACGTTTTTTTTTTTTAATTCCACCTGTTTTAGAAGAAACGCCATCTTTCTTGGATAAAATTGCAACTATTCTGTTGAAAATTAATTTTTTTTAATTTTGTCTTCATGATTTGAAAATTTACCGGCTTTAGCAGAAATTAACTTTGTTGGATAAAAATGAAATTGTTTGGCTTCATATTCAAATATTATGTTGAAAGTCATACATTTCGCTTTAAAATTCTGCTGTTTTGTTGAAAATTAAACTATTTGGCAATAAATTAACTTTTTGGTTTAATTTAATATTTAGGTGCTGAATAGATAAATGGAATCTTTTCTTGATAAAAATACAACTATTTCTTTTTTTTAATAATAATTTATCTGTTTTAAAAGAAATATAATTTTTTGTAAAAATGCAACTGTTTGGTTGAAACTTAAATTATTTTGTTCTAAAGTTATTATGTTTTTTTTGCTAAAAATTCCACTGTTTTGTTGAAAATTCACTTTTTGTTTTAAATTAATATCTAGGGGTTGAAAAACGAACTAAAATCTTTTCTGTATGAAATCTAAATTGAGGAAATGCGCCTTTTTTATCAAAAATTCCTATCTTGATCATGAAAGGTGAACTAGAATTTTTTAAAAATGAAAATTCAACTACTTAAATTTTTTTAATTCATCTCTTTTAAGAGAAATTTGATCTTTTTTGGAAAACCGTGCCACTATGTGTAAGAGAATTGAACAAATTTTTTAAACATTCATACTTTTTGGTTAAAAATTGGTCTTTTTGAATTAAAAATTTATTTTTTTTCTTAGAAACTATTTTCTTGTTTGAAAATTGATATTTTGATCGTAAAAATTGAACTAAAATCAGTTTATGCTGAATTTTTTCGTTCTTCAAGATTTATATTTTTAGTTGAAAATTTATCTCTTTGGTTTGAAGTTTAACTATTTCTATGAAAAATAATCGTTTTTAACGGAAAAATTCTACTACTTAGGTGAATGTTAAACTACATTGTTAGAAAGTAATTTTTTTATTGAAGGTTTATGTCGTTGGTTGAAAATTGAACTGTAAAAAATCCTTTTTTTGATTTGAAATTAATTTTTTAATCAAAATGTAACTATTCAATTTTTTTAAGAATAAGGTTTTTGCAGTTGGACATTCTTCTTCTTTTAGTAAAATACAAAAGAATTTTCTTGGTTTGAAATTTCATTCTTGTTGGGCAAAAGTGCATTAGTTTCGTAGAAAATTAAGTTTTTGCTGCAATGTCAGTTTTTTTCCAAAGTCAGTTTTTTTTAAAATTCAATCAATTAATCAAATTTACCTTTCGGTGGTATATTATTTATCCCCTTCCATTCCTTCTCATCGACCCATGTTTTACTCATGCTAATCACATCCCAATTTTCTATCTCCCCCCAAAATCCTTTATTCTTGTTCTTCAAACCTGACACATTCCAGGAAGCTATTTTTCCGTTTCTCTACTCCCTTTCCTTTTCTTTCCTATTCACTTTGTTTCCCCTTGGCCGTTTAAAAACCCCTCTGATGTATCCCAAGTCTCTTTTTCGTCTCCCTTGTCACTACCCTTCTCAATACTTTTTCCTTTTTCCCTTAATTCTTCTAATTCAGCATCCCAGCACCATTCCTCCCCATCTGTCCATAACCTATATCTCTTTATTTACACCATATGGCCCTTTTTCCTCTCTACCTAAACCCTCTGCTCTATTTGCCATCTCCTTTTCCTCTCCCTCTACGTTATATCTTCATGAATTCCTTTCCTTCTTCCTCTCAATAATTTTTTTCCGTCCAAAATTTTATTTTTATTTTCCTCACTCTCTACTTTTACTAGAAACATTCTTTCTATTCCTTCCTTCGTTCCTCATATTCGCTGGACTCCTTCTACCCTTATCTGCACTCTAATGTCTCTCAAAAGATTTTTTATTTCCACTTCACCTGTTTCACTCTCGACTTTTAATCCCTTAACTACTAAGTTATTTTTCTTCTTTGCCCTTTCTTCTCCTTCTAATCCTTTTTTATCTCTCTCAGTCTTTTCTTCAATCTTTCATCTTCGCTTTGCCCGTTATTTTCATTCCCTTTCACTATTCCCTCATTCTCTGCTTTTCTCCCCATATACTCATTCCTAATTTCTAGATTGCTTACCCGTTCTTCCAACTGTTTTATCTCTCTAGATCTCTGTTCGTCAACCTCTCTCTCTCTCTCTTTCTATTCTCAATGCTCTCTAGCTTACCCCGAACCTTTTCTTTCTCCTCCTTCCAGCGTTTATCCCATTCTTCCGAATCTTCTCTTACCTTTTTCACTTCCTCCCTTACATCGTTTCCCTGCGTATTCATATCTCTATTCATGACATCCAATCTCTTTTTTGTTTCCTCTCTAAAGCCTTTAATGAAAGCTTCCAATTTCTCAAATATCTCCCCAACCCCTCTATCTTTCACTGGTGTTGTCGGTTTAATTCTAACTTTGCTGTTATCCACACTTCTGTTCGAACCAGCGTTGCCCAGCTTGTTGAGGCGCTATAAATTTTAGGGTCTTCCGTGTTGCTTGCCTGTACCTGCGTCCGACACCATCCCCTTCCTGGCCGACTTCTCGAATCTTTCCCCACCGCTGCTTTCACAGCGACCAACGTCATCCTTCTCCCCACTGCGCGTGCTTTCAAGAACGTCAGCTGTTGCTCCCACTACGCGTTCCTGATCTATGCGATCGTCCAATGACTGTTGCACTCTGGCGCCTGTTTGTGGACTTCCCGTCGTCGGCATCCTACTTTATCCAAAGCTCCGTGACGTTTCCCGCCTTTATCACCTACCACCTTTGCCCCTTTCCGAGCAACTAATTTTCTACTCTTAACCTTAAAAACTTCACACGCTCCAGATTTTCACTTCAAACCATTCACGTTCACCCTTCAAACTTTTGCCTTTACTCACCCTTCTTCCTTTAAAGTCGATCTCTGTCCTCTCTGCCGCACTAATTTTTTTTTTTTTAAATAAAATACAATTTCTCTGAAAACAGATCAACTTTAATTTTCAAAAATTTTTCTAAATAATTAAATATTTATTCGGAAAAGATTCCAGTTGACCATACAAGATCAAAGTATGAATTAGAAAAAAAGTTTCTACGATAAAAATTGAATTTTTAACCCAAAAAGAAGAACTTTTCCAAAACAAGAGGTATGAATTTATAACAAATTAGTTTAATTATCTGTCATATAGTTACATTTTTATCAAGGAAAGATGACATTTGTACTAAAGCAGATTAATTTTTTTTAACAGTTCTTTTAAAAAGTTAAACTTTTATCTAGAAAAGGTTTTACCTCATATTTCAACACCAAAATATTAATTTTCTACGAAATAGTTGAAGTATCAAAGCAGACTTTTTAACCAAGAAATATGACTTTTTCACAAAATAGTTTACTTTTCAACCAAACAGTTGCATTTTTATCCAAGAAAGATGTCATTTCTGCTAAAGCAGGAGGATTTCAAAATAAACAAGATAAACTTTTTTAAAAGTGGTTGAATTTTTAATTGGACTGTTGGATTTTTATTCCAAAAAGCTGAAATTTTTTCTAAAACTGATCATTAACAAAAAGCTTAAAAAAATAGTTAGATTTCTTTTAAAATAAGATTTCAGTTTACTTTTACAATAAACAATAAAAACTTGAAGAAAAAAAATTTTCCAACCAAACAGCTGAATTTTTTCGAAGAAAAATAAAAATCCTACTGAAACAGGTGAATTTTTAAATCAAAAACACAAATTTTCAAAAAAGCATTGAATTTTCATTGAAATTGATTTCAATTGATTTTTCTAAGGAAGGTGCGATATTTCTACTAAAAAAGATGAACATGTCTTCTACCCCGGTGTCTATTCCAGTGGAGGTTAGAC
>NC_046657.1:153269443-153269732 GCF_010883055.1 Belonocnema kinseyi
GTAGAATGCTTGATAGCCGAGTTGAGTGGGCAAGGGTGATACCTTGCGTTATGCCGCGCAGTAATGATCGCAATCGCGGGGCGCGAACGGGGCGGCGCTTAGTGGCATCCTTCGCGCAAGGCACCTAATCTGACAATGAGTCGGAGCTAGCACGTCAGAGGTTTCCCTCCAGCACCGCGACCCTCATTCACTGTCCTAGCTAAGGGAACTCAGCACTGCGGGAGTTTCCTCCCGGCACCGGCAAACCCACCTAACCACTGGAAAATAGACGAGCACGTCAGGGATAAGC
>NC_046657.1:153269832-153274841 GCF_010883055.1 Belonocnema kinseyi
CCCCGGTATCAGCCCGTGCGCCAGAAAAAGGAGCGGTAGAGAGGACGGAAGATGCAAGTGAGCGATGAAGGACAGGGAATAGCGCGCATGGGAGGGAAAGAGGGAAGCATTGGCGTACGTGACTGAAGCCTGTCGTCACGTTTTCGCACGGAACGAAAACATGACGGCAGGCTAGTATCTTCATCAGCCGGAGGACCTTTTCGGCGTTTCCCGTTACTCAGGCCGCTGGCAGATTTGCCGAGACAATGGTAATTACTTACAGGAGGGCAAGCAAACTCGTCGCGGAAGCTCAAGAATCCTCAATTTGTCACGTTAGGCCTTCACTTGGAATTTCCTCTCGGAAAATTTCAAGTGGAGGCGTGTGAACAATTTGCTGGACGCTTGAGGTTCTCATCTTTGTCGTTCTGACATACATCAACTCCACCTTTTCCCGGATAGAGTTTGCTTATCCGCGTGTTCTTATTTTTTTTTAAATCGTAAGGACCCACCCTTCCCTTGGTTAGCCGGGTCTAAATTTATTTAATATCCTTCTATAGAGGGTGCCTTGCGACAGGCCTGGTTGGGCTCTTTCTACTTCTACTTCGGGTGCCTCGCGGCAGCCCGACCCTATCTTAATTTCGAAAGATGCCTCTCGGCAGTCCTGCTTCTAATTATTTACAATGGTGCGCGCCTCCGCCGAGGCGCGTATGCTTTGGCATCCCGATAATTGTCGGGTGCCCGCTGTCGTTCGTGTAGTGAGACGAACTGTCCTCAGTGTCCTCCTTCCTGTCGACGGTTTCGACAGGGTGTATGTGCGCTGCGCCGCCGACGCTTTCGGCTAGTGGTTTCGTGGGAGGTGGCGGCATGCCGACCTCTGGCTCGTCCGTAATTCGTTCCTGTGGTGGCACCACCCTTGCGGGCGCCGATGCGGGCACCAGTACACTACCGTGCACTTTCTGGGCTGATCCTTCCCTCCAGATCCAATAAACCTCGCCCGAGATATGATCGAGGATCTGGTAGGGACCCAGGCGGGCTGGGGCCAGTTTGGCATTGTACCCCAACACCTTGCTGCTTAACTGATGGTTGGGTACATATACCCAGTCTCCCGGAAAATAGCGTGGGGGGTTGGGTGCAGCTGTATGCTTGGCCTGATAAGCTGTCTGCTGTTGGCGAGCTTCTCACTCGCGATCCTCATAGCTTGCTGCTGGTACTTCGTCGTGTGCTTCCGGTTGAAGTTCCCACTCTCCTGGGCGAAGGATGGTCCTGTCCATGAGGAGATGGCTAGGAGTAACTCCAGTGGCGGCGTTCCTGCGTCTTCTTAGCCCGAACAGGAAATCGGGTAAATGCTGGTCCCACGTGCGTTGATTTCCTTGGTGCAGACGGAGCCTCAAACCTTTCTTTAGTTCTTGGTTCCGCCGTTCTGTTGGGTTGGCACGTGGGTGGTAGACTGGGGTCGTCCATAACTCGGCGCCCCATCGGCGGCTCGCCTCGGCCCAAACTTGGCCCGTAAATTGGGGGCCGTTGTCACTCAGAACCCTGCGCGGGTAGCCGAAGGGACTGAAGACCTCCTCTTCTAGGAGGCGTGTAATTTTGGGGGCTTCGGCTGTCCTCAGTCGGAAAGCCTCTACCCAACGTGTGAACAAGTCAGTCACCACCAGGATATAGCTGTGGCCCTGACTATTTCGGGGATACGGACCCATGAGATCGACGGCGACCGTATCCCACGCTCGCTTCGCTGCTCGGGGTCGTTGGTTGTCCAGATGCTTGGCTTTGACCGGCTTGCAACATATGCACAGGTGGCAGCCGGCCACGTATCGGCGGATTTCTCGGCTCATTCCGGGCCAGAAAAAGTTCTGCCTGACAGCCCGTATCGTCTCGTCGGTCCCTGGGTGCCCGGCTATCGCGGAGTCGTTATGCTCCCAGATGACTTTAGCTCTTAACGCTAAAGGAACTCGTAATCTCCAAATCCCGGCGGCATCCTGGTACCATCACCCTTTATCCGTCAAGCGGTGTCGGTCCAGGAACTCCCTCTCTGGCTGCGTTAGTTCTGGCAATTTGGCCAGTCTCCTCCATTCAAGGACGTCTTTGGTGATGGCCGGGTCCTCCTGTTGCGCTTCAATCACCTCGTGATACAGCGGAGGCCGGGCCAGAGCGCTCAAAACGGGCACTGTCGTGGCACTGTCGGGGCGGGCTATTTTGGTCGTTGGTGGCAGCATCTGTTCCATGTCGGGTTCCCCGGGTGAAGTTTCGTCGGGGTTCGGATGCCGTGAGAGGGCATCGGGCAACTCGTTTTCCTTGCCGGGCACGTGTTCCACCGTGCGTGGAAAACGGCTAAGGAAAAGGTTCCACCTGGTTAGTTTATCTCTTGTGTTCTTCTGACGCTCTAACCAGGTGAGCGTCTTACTGTCCGTCCTCAATGTGAACGGTTTGTTCTCCAGGAAGGGCCGGTACCTTTTAATAGCCCACACTATGGCTAAGCACTCCTGCTCGTTGCAGTGATACCGGGCTTCTGTTGGTGAGAACTTCGCACTGGCGAATGAGATTATTCGCCTCTTTCCGTCGGACTCGTCTTGCATGAGAACGGCACCCATCCCACGGGCACTGGCGTCCGTCTGCAGCACGAACCTTAATTCTGGGTCAGGCCGGCTCAGGGTCATCGGCTTCTGGAAGGCGGCATTCGCGGCCTCGAAGTTCTGTAGATTCTCGGGTGTCATCTTGTACGGTCGTTTGGTCGAAAGCACATCCGACAGCGGGGCGAGAATGATGGAGGAGTTTGGAATATACTCCTTCACCCAGTTGCAAATCCCTAGGAAAGATCGCATCTCCTTGCGGGTTCGTGGCGGGGCGGCGTTTTGGATAGCCTCCACATGCCCTGTTTGCGCCGAGTTTCCTTCGGTGCTAACCATGTGGCCCAGATAAGGCAGCGTTGTCTGTCTAAAGCTGCATTTCTTTGGCGCGACTGTCAGACCGTAGATGCTCAGCCGTTCAAATACTAGAGCCAGGTGCAAGAGGTGCTCGTTCCAATCCCGCGAGTAAACGACTATATCGTCGAGGTACGCAATTGCGTACGTACCCTATTGTTCCGCCAGGGCCTGCCGCATTAAGTTTTGAAAAGTACCGGGCGCGTTTTTCAATCCGAAGGGTATATTGGCGCGAGCCTGGCGCCATGGGTATTTGCCAGTACCCACTCTTTAAATCCAAGGTGGAGAAAATTTAGGCCGTGCCGAGATCCTTTAACGTTTCGTCGATTCTCGGGAGGCACTGGGGAGCGTCTACCGTCATACCATTTAAACGACGGTAGTCTACGCAAAATCGGTAATCGCCGTCCTTCTTACCGGCGATTACGATTGCCGAGCTGAACGGCGATGTGGTGGGCTCAATGATGCCATCACGGAGCATTTCCCGAACTTGTACGTCTATGTACTGACGTTTCTCGTCTGAGTAACGCCTGGGGGCTTCTCGAAAGGGGTGTCCATCCTTTAGTTGGATATGATGTTGCACGTTGGCCAGTGTTTGTTTGAGGCGTCCGCCTCCGTGGAACACTGTTGCGTGCAAATGTAGCAGCTGCTAGAACTTGGACTGGTGTTCTGTTGGAAAGTTGTTCGGCACATCGAATTTTTCCGTGGGGGAGGCGAGCTCGTAATCGTGGGGGGGGGGGGGGGCTCAGGTACACCCTCTGACGTCCTGTGGTGCCCACAAATATACAGTCAGCCACATGGTCGTCAATGACCATGTGCTGTTTTAGCCAGGGCCGGCCCAGGATTAGTTCAGCCCTGAGTTCCGAACTAACGTAGAATGTGCCGGGATAATCGGCGTGCTGAATGGTAGGGGACAAGTTAATGGTACCATTCAGCTTGATGGTTGCCCCCACGGCAGCTAATAATGCGTGATGTGGGAAGGGTGTGAGAAGGGAGAGTTCGGAGGGTGTCAATATGGCCTGTTTGACAAAATTCTCCGAAGCCAATGTGTCAATCTCTGCGATGACCTCCCTTTTGCCCAGGAGTAGCCTGACTCGGGGCAATCCGCTGAGATCAGCCGAGACAGCGCTTAAGACTGGGGCGCGCTCGGCGTTGTCGGGGCGGCAGGGGCATCCGCCTTGGCCGCCCGGTCCCTCCAGTTTCCCGGGACCGCGGCGTTTTGACGTACCTTAATTACTGGGCACTCCCTGTGGAAGTGGCGCCCCGGGCAATATTGGCATTGCGGCGAGGGCCTGGCCGGGGCCGAGTTGGCGTCGGTGTTGCTAGTTGTGGTGGTGCCGTTCTTGGCAGGCGGGTCACGGCTGGCCTTGCGCGGGTTCTCCTCGGTCTCGTCTGCTTCGGCCTGTACGGCCCGTTCCACCAGCTCCTCGAATGTGCCGATGTTTGCTGCTCGTAGCACCTTCTTGATGGAAGGCCACCGAGTTTTGGGATTCACACTCGGAAACCGAGTCATTACGGGTTAAAATGGTTCTGGTAGGTGGCCACGTTTGGGCCGCCAATTTGTCTTCTACCTCGGTGCCTATTCCAGTGGAGGTAAGACTTGTGTGGGGGGGTAGGAGTAGGAGTACAGTGCGTGCGGGAGGGAGGAAGAAGGAATGGGGGATGAGGAGGTAGAATGCTTGATAACCGAGTTGAGTGGGCAAGGGTGATACCTTGCGTTATGCCGCGCAGTAATGTTCGTAATCGCGGGGCACGAACGGGGCGGCGCTTAGTGGCGCGGAGCGGCACGTGAAGTAGCGGCGGCCTGGCCGGGTGGTTGGCGCGTGGCAAGCCAACGGTCGAGGGCCTGCATGCCCTGGGGCGGGTCTGCCTGACTGGGGCGAGAGCCCTGGTTGATTCCTGGCATAAGGTGTGTCCGGTCTCCGTTAATCTGAATCCTTCGCGCGCGGCACCTAATCTGACAATGAGTCGGAGCTAGCACGTCAGAGGTTTCCCTCCAGCACCGCGAAACTCACTCACTGTCCTAGCTAAGGGAACTCAGCACTGCGGGAGTTTCCTCCCGGCACCGGCAAACCCACCTAACCACTGGAAAATAGACGAGCACGTCAGGGA
>NC_046657.1:153274941-153293315 GCF_010883055.1 Belonocnema kinseyi
CCCCGGTATCAGCCCGTGCGCCAGAAAAAGGAGCGGTAGAGAGGACGGAAGATGCAAGTGAGCGATGAAGGACAGGGAATAGCGCGCATGGGAGGGAAAGAGAGAAGCACTGGCGTACGTGACTGAAGCCTGTCGTTAAGTTTTCGCACGGAACGAAAACATGACGGCAGGCTAGTATCTTCATCAGCCGGAGGACCTTTTCGGCGTTTCCCGTTACTCAGGCCGGTGGCAGATGTGCCGAGACAATGATAATTATTTTCAGGAGGGCCAGCAAACTCGTCGCGGTAGCTCAAGAATCCTCAATTTGTCTCGTTAGGCCTTCACTTGGAATTTCCTCTCGGAAAATTTCAAGTGGAGGCGTGTGAACAAATTGCTGGACGCTTGAGGTTCTCATCTTTGTCGTTCTGACATACATCAAACATCTAAATCAAAAAGATAAGTTTTTCGAAAAAGTCATTTTCATCCAAATAAGGTTACGTTTCCTTATATGAATTTCATTTTCCTGAAATCCTTGAGAGAAGGCAAAGATATTTTTGAAAAGTTATTTAACTTTTAACTTCAGAATGAGAATTTTCAACAAAAAAAGTTAATTTCAATCAAGCAGTTGTATTTTCAATTATATACCTGACTTTTCTAAAAACGATATAATTTTTCAGTAAAAATATGAATCCATAATAAAAATGATCAATCTTTATCCAAAAATATTAAATTTTAACAAAGTAGTTCGAATTTCAACCAAGCAGTTAAAATTTCAACAAACAATTATAAATTGCCTACAAACATTTAATAAATGATGTTTGAATAATTTGTTTAAAATTTTTTTCAGCTAAAAACGATTTAGCGATTAAAAACGATTTAAAAAAACTCTAATATTAATAAGAAATTTTTTTTATAAAATTGTTAAATCCTAAAACGAAGTGCTGAATTTTCAATCAAAAATGGAATATTCAAATTTAAAATAAAAAGCATGAATTCCTAACGAACAATATCATAGTTGATGTTAAAACAAAACAAAAATTTTATTTATAAATAAAAAAGATTTGAATTCAGCTAAAAAGACAAATTTGTAACAAAATGGTTAGATGCCCAACGATAGAACATGATGAACTTTTCAATCAAAAAGACGTATTTTAAATAAAATTGTTGAATTTGCAAAAAAAACTTATATTTTTCAGACGCAAAAAAAGTATATTTTTCAGACTAAAAAAAAAGAATATATTTTCTTAAACTCTTTCAGATTCTTTCTTGAGAAATTCTGAAATCGTGTAGAATGCTTTGAAATCTTTTTTAATATTCTTTCAAAATATATTTCGGAAATAAAAAAAAAACAATCAATTTTTCACAGAAATCTAAAGAAAATTTTCTTATTTCCTTTATACATGCCAAAATTGAGAAAAAGCTTCTGAATGTTTTATTAAAAATATTGACAGACATACACTTTGATTGACATCATTGAGAATCTTTTTAAATTTAGAATTACTTTCAAATAATTTCAAAACTTGTAAATATGTTATGAACTCTTTCGAAGTTTGTATACAATTTCTAATTTTTCAAAATTTCAAAATTTCAAAATTTTCATTTTAAATCAATTTTTAAAGTTCTTAAAAAGCGCAATTGAAAATGCTGTTTAGTGGAAATTGTTTCTCTATGCTGTATTTACCGAACTGATTTCACTCTTTTTAAAGGATTTTTTATACGAACATTCTAAAAAATTACTTTTTAGGTTCCAGAACAAAAACTCACGATCTGCTTTAAAGGTAATGTATAGTAACTTATCTTAATCTGCCTAAAAATTCAATTTAAAAAGGTCTGAATATCCGAAAATGTATGGAAGTTTTCTATCATTTACGGCTATTTTAAGGGTAATTTATTGTAATTTGTCATGAATTGCCCAAAATTCAATTTAAAATAACCAAAAATCTCCCGAGACTATCGGTCATTTATTTTCATTTTACGGGTAAATATGGTGACTCACCAGAATTGATGCGAAATTCGATTCTAAACAATTTGATATATTTTCGAAAATGTATGGAAATTTTCGGTCATTTGTTGGAACTTAACACGTAAATATGCTAGCTTATCATAAATGACCCAAAAATGAATGATAATTTTAAAAATAAATTTCCGAACTCTTGTTGTAATATTCGGCCATTTAAGGTGATTTTACAGTTAAAAAGGGTAAATTACTAAAAATTACCCAAACTTGAATTTTAAACATTTTTTTATAAATTTACGGCAATTTATATCATTTTTAGTAATTGTCGGTAATGTTACAGGGAATATATGGTAATTTACCATAAATTACGCAAAATCCATTTAAAAAAAGTATTGAAATTTCTGGAAACTTTTGGTCATTTACGGTAATTTTAAATTTAAATATGGTAACTTACCATAAGTAATTTATGGAAAATTACCTTAAATTTGCAAAAATTCAATTTTAAAATGTCTAAATTTCCGGAAATTTATACAAATTTTCTTTTATTCGCTTTAATTTGACTGGTAAATTATTGTCACTTACCATAAATTTCTCAAAATTTAATTAAAAAATGAATAGAAATATTCTGAAGTTTTCGGTCATTTATCATAATTTAGCAGGTAAATATGGTAACTTAGCATAAATTATCCAAAATTCAATTTTAATCACTTTTGTAAAGTGCCGAAAATTCATTAGAATTTCCCGAAATTTATGGCAATGTTACGGGTAAATCTGTGAACTTGCCATAAATTACCCAAAATTCAATTTTAAATCGTCTGTGAATTTCCGGAAATTTCCTGAGATTTTCGGTCATTTAGGGTAAAGTTAAAGATTGATATGTTAAATTACCCATATAACCCAAAATTCAAATTTAAATATCGTTATAAATTTATAGAAATTTATGAAATTTTCAGCAATTTATGGTAATATTACAGGTTAATACGTTAATTTACCATAATTTACTGAAAATCCAACTTTAAACATTTTTATAGATTTTCGGTCGTTTATGGTAACTTTACAGATAAATATAGTAGCTTACCACAAAGGACTCAAATTTACTCAAATTAACGCCAACTTCTGCCATTTTTTTGTAATTTTCGGTAAATTTACAGGAAATTTATGGGAATTTACCCTAAATTTCCCGAAATTAAATGAAAAATTTCTATTAATTCTCGGAAATTTATGAAAATCTTCGATCATTTGTGGTTATTTCACAGGTAAATATGGTAGCTTACTATAAATTATCCAAAATTAAATTTTAAACATTTTTATAAATTTCCTGAAACTTATGACATTTTTGGTAGTTTATGGTAGTATTACAGGTAATTTATGGTAACTTACCATAAATCACCTAAAATTGGATTTTATTTTTATAAAGTTCCGGAAATTTATGAAATTTCTTGGTAATTTATAGTAATATTACAGGTAGTTTATGGAAACTGAAGATAATTATTAAAAATTCAATTGAAAAATTTATATAAATTTCCGAACATTTTTGGTGGTTGATGGTAATTGTCGCATTTTATATGGTAACTTTCCATAAATTACCGCAAAATTATATTATCTGCAAACAAAATTTGCCTGCAGTTTTTATGGTGAGTGGTCTGGTGGTCGTAAGATGTGAACTCATAGATGAATGTATAATTTGAATTATTTACTTTTGAAGTCAATTTTTATTCCCTATTAGTAAAAAGTACTTTTTACTCCCTAGGGATTAAAAAGTAGAGGTTTAGCCCCGCTTCATACGTTGCGAAAAGGTCTGAAATCATGCATGTGTCATAAAAATTCTATTTATAATTCCTGTAATCGCTTCTTATTCAACTGCAGCAGCAGAAAAATGGTGTTCGGAGTCTGTTCATTAGTGTTCCATTATTTTCTCTTGGAAATTTAACATGTCTGCTTTCCATAGAAATAGATAGACAATGATTTTGATCACGATTGTGATTTTGATTAAAAACATCTCTTTTTCTCGCAAGGAAGTCGGATAAAAAGTCAGGATAAATGAATATTCGAAGTAGACGTCGAATTTTATAAAAACTGGATCGAAGTTCCTATTGTCCGAGACTCTGCGAAAGATAATCCCATGCATACCGCATCAGGAAGTCGACAGTCACCGACACTGAATAAATCTCGCTCCACTTTAAATGCTAATGAAGACCCTACAAGTCACATAACTACTTCTGCACCGAACGAGACGTAAAGTGGTCAATTTAATGCTCGTATTACACGATCCTTTACAAATGTTGGACGAGAAAACTCGGTCATCCCTAAAAGACTCTTAGAAAAATTGACTAACTCGATAATGTAATTAGTTATTCCAGAGTGGCGATTCGGCGGACGATTTTGAATTCCCAGTCATTTCCCGATTTTCCCGTTCGAGTTGCAAAAAATTGCAAAATAAATTAATTTGGAAACAAATATTGAAATTTTAGAATAAACTTCCGATTAGTATTCACCTATAAAATCCGTCAAACGTCACGTGTTACTTTAAAGGGTGAGCTGTAAAAGTGGTTAAAGATGTGACCAATCACTCTACTCTGACCAGTGGCTAGCACGTGTTGCTTTAAAGGGCGAGCTGTAAAAATGGTTCGAGGTGTGACGAATCACTCTTCTGTGACCAGTCGCTAGCACGCGTTTCTTTAAGGGGCGAGCTGGAAAGTTGGTCCGATATGTGACCAATCACTCATCTGTGACCTGTGGCTATCACGTGTTTCTTTAAACAGCGAGCTGAAACAGTGTTTCTAGATGTGACCAATCATTCTTCTGTGACCATCCGCTAGCACGTGTCGCTTTAAAGGGCGAGCTGAAAAAGTGATTAGAGATGCGACCAATCACTCTACTGTGACCAGTGGCTACAACGTGTTTCTCGAAAGGGCGAGCTGGAACATTGGTTCCAGATGTGACCAATGACTCTTTTGTGACCAGTGACTAGCCCGTGTTTTTTCAAGCATGAGTTGGAAAAGTCGTTGAAGATGTGACCAATCACTCTTCTGTGACTATCAGATTGGCTGTGATAAATGCTGAAAAAACATTGATTTTTATGGATTTTCAATGGTTTCACCTTGAAAATAAAATTTGCGGGAATTTTCACTATCATATTCGTAATCAAAGAACCAAATACATAGGTATGGGCAGTTTGAAGGATTTTGGAAATAGACCCTAGTCTGAAGTTCTCCCTCATATTGCTCTAAAAAATAACAGCTGTTAACTGCAAATTCAATGGGTAAAGTTGTAGTCAATTTTTAAAACAACTGATGAATTTTCATCTAAAATAATTTATAATAACAAATAACTGATAAATAACTAAATAACTAAAGAAAAGTAAATAATAATTAATAACTCAACTGGACAAGTTAATTTTTAAACCAAAATGATGAATTTCCAACCAAAAAAATTAGTCTTCAACCGAAATAGTTAATTTAAAAAAATGCATGTTTACTGAAAAAGGTAAATTGTCAATCAAAACTGAATAATTAAATTTTAAGTTCAAAAAATAAACGTTTAATCAAAAAGGAGAATTTTCAACAGATACTATGGAATAGTCAAATATAATTAGTTGGATTTTTATTTTAAAAAATTACTTTCCACAAAAAAGTAACTTTCGAAAAAATAGTTACATTCCCAAACAAAGTGATGAGTTTTTAATTGAAGTGCAGAATTCCATAAAAAAAATCTGACGACCAAATTTGTACAACCACCACAAAACGTACCTATATCAATTTGAGAAAAGATACAAAAAAATATAAAAAAGAAAAGGAAGATTTTCTTTTTTTGGACATAAATAATAAAATAGGAATGAAAAATGAGAATGCAACCAACCAAATTCCCTTCCTACTCTTTTTATTTCTTTTGTCATTTTATTTTTATTCTAAAATCACAATACAAGGACATTTGTGATATATATATATACATACATATTATTTTATCTAACTTTTTTTGTTTATTTTGATTTTGATAATAATAAAAATAAAAAATACAATAGCAATAAAAAGAGAAGGAAGGGGATTGGTTGGTTGCCTTCTAATTTTTCTTTTCATTATTTTATTTTGGTTGAAGAAAATTCCTTTCCTTTTCAAGAAATTTTTAAAATCGTTTTTCAATTTGCAACAGAAAGGTTTTGTGGTTGCTTTCCAAAAATTAGGCGTTATATTCTCAGTTTTATTTTCAGGAATTCAGCAGAGTTTCTTGATTATTGGACGATAAATAAAGATTTTAAATTTGATTTTAATTTGATATAAGTTTTTTAAATATTTAACTAAAGTGGTAAATCTTTAACTGAAATAGTTCAATTTCAAACTAGAAAATAAATGATCAACTAAAATGATAAATGAGTGTTCAACTAGAGAGATGAGTTTTTATCTAAAATTATGAAATATTTGACTGGAATAATAGTTATATTTTTAGCTTAAATAAAAAATACGTTTAAATCAACCCAAAGATGATTTTTCAACAAAAATAAAAAATTGTTGACTGAAATACTTGAATTTTTAAACGTGTGGGAAGTAAGGGGAAATGAGCTTAAAGCAAATTATGCAAAATGAAAAGAAATGGGAAAATAGTAGGTAGGGGAAGTGAGAAGAAATTATTAAGGGAGAATAAGGAAAGCAAAGGGGAAGTAAGGTGGGGTAGCAGGGTAAATTAGGTTGGGCTTTATAATGGAAGTAGAGGAAGGGGAGTATTTTCTGGACAGTGAGGAGAAGAAGAAGTAGAAGGAATAAATTAGGGAAAAGAAGAGGGGCGAAGTAAAGTAGTCAAAGTAAGGGAAAGTAAGGGAAAATGAGTGGAGGTGAATTATAAAAAGTTATGGAAACTGAGAGGCAGTGAGTAGTATATAGACGAGAGATGTAAGGCTAGTCAGTGATAGGGAAGTAAGAGAAATTAACTGAAATTTAGGGAAATTAGGTTGGACCATTTACGGCAATATGGAGAGGGTAAGTAGGCAAAATTATGAGAATTTACTACCTGTGAAGTAGGAAGATATGAGGGGAAATGAAGATTTATTAAGGTAAGAAAAGTCAGTAAAGGGTAGAGAAGGTGTGTAAAGGAGGCAAGCTAACATATGGGAAATCATTGGAAGTGAGGTAGTGTAATAATGGAAAGTGGAGAAAAGTGTGGGGAGAAATATTGAGAGCTGAGGTAGAGTGTAAAGAGAGGGTAGTATTAGCTGTAGAAAAGAGAAGTGGGGTAGTTGAAGGATGAAAAGTTGAGCAAAGGAATTGGAATCGAAGAGTGTAGTAAGTGCAGAAAAGAAGACAAAAAGTAGGAGAAATGAGAGTTGAGGGATCAGGGAAATGATAAAAATAAGGAAAACTTAAGGCAGGTAAATAGGGTAAGTACTCGGATTGAAAGAAAATGAAGGGTGAATGAGTAGGTAAAATTAAGGTAGGCTTTCTGAGTGATGCATGACAAGGGGAGTGTTAGCTGGGACAGTGAGAGGAAGAAGAAGAAGGATAAATAATGTTTAAAAGGTATAGGAGGAGAGGGAAAGTAGGAGAAGTGATGGAAAATGAGACGTGAATGAAAGTAGAAGAAGTGAGGAGGTGTCGAGTGCTGACGAAGTAAGAGAAATGAAGTGAAATTAGTGGAAATGATGTGGGGGAATTCGATAAATAAGGGAAGGGTAAGTAGGGGAAACGAGAGAAGGTTAGGTAAAGAAAATAGGGGTAAATGAAAAGAGTTGAAGCGGGGGGAATGACAGGAAATAAGGATTTGGTGATATAGAGGTAGCAGATATTAAGCAGGACGGGAAAGTACGGTAACTGAGGAAAAGTAGGTGAATTTATTGGAAGTGAGGAATTGCAGTGAGGGGAATTGATAACAAGCGTGTAAGGGAGCATCGTGGGCTGGAGGAAGAGTAGTAGGAGAAGGGAAGTATTAGCTGGGTAGGTAAGAAGTGGAAGAAGTAGAGGAAAAATAATTTGGGGAAGGGGTGAAAAGAGTGGGGTGAAACTATGCGTGGAGGGGCAGTATTCGAAGGTAGAAAAAGAAAAATAGTATGGGAATAGTAGATTTGAAGACCTGATTAAAGTTATAATAGACTAATAAACCCCTTTCCACATGCGCGCGGCGCCTACTTTGATTAATTCTTTTTTTTTGGGGTTTTTTATTTGATTTGAAACATTAGTTATTGGTTTGTCTCTTAATCATTGGTTCCTTAGATCATATAATTTTAAAAAAAAATCCAAATTTAATTTGCCTATTGTGAAAACACAATTCAGAAAGAGGATGTCAAAAATGTAGGATAGCTAAACAGCGTTCACTTGAATTCTTTGGGTTTCTGCTTCGTAAGCGGCCAAGAAAGCTATTGTAGGGCTTTGATGCGATTCGAAAAGGCTCATATAACTGACGTTCAAAAGAGCAGCAAACTTCTACCCTACATGATAGCGTTTGGCTATCAGCCAGCGGCCGGATCAGTTAAACGAAGCGAATTGGCCGTGGTCGAACCACGTGGAAACGGCCATACCTATTCGATACGGTTCTTCTAATCGAAATCTACCTCCTTTTCTTTCCTTTGCTTCACTTTACTTTCCTCTTGACCAACTCAATGGGCACTTGTTTCGCAACCTATAAAAATAAATATACAATTGTTATCAAAATATTTTATACCCACTTCAAGAAAATATTGCGTTTACACTTCTGGAAATAGATGTTCTGTTTCTATCGTAGTGGATTTTATTGCAATATAGGAAACTGTAGGGTTATTTATGATTTAATTTCATTTTTTAATTGGGGATAACTTATTGATTTGAAACGCTCTAATCAACATATTTTGTCGCTCAGTGAAATGGGTTATCCCCCCCCCCCCTCCTCCTGTTAAAAAAAAGTGCTGTCATCTGATAGGGGTCGTACTTTTAATTTTCTTATATTCTAAAAATAGAATATTTTATAAACGGAAATAAACGGTATATCCGATACAAATTTAAGATTTTCAAGATTATTAATTTATGTAAGACAGAAAAATTTCCTTTCTACTATAAAAGATGACTTTTCAAGTAATTGCTTGAGTTTTTCACCAAAATAATTAAATTTGGAAATAATAGCTGAATTTTCAACGTAAAAGATAAACTCTTAACAAAAAGCGTTATAGTTTATATTTCAACCCAAAAGAAATAATTTAATGAACAAAAAAAATGTTTAAAAAGCAAAAAGAAAAATTCTCAACGATTAAAGATTTTTCACTCGAGGAAGAAATAAAATTTCATCTACATTTTTATACCTTTAAGCCGAAAGACGAATTTTCTATATAAAATTGAATTTGAAAATTAAAAATATGACTTTTCAACCAAATATTAATTTTTCACATAACTGATGCATTTTTACCCAACAAACATAAAATTTCAAACCGAGACCATTATTTCTATACTAAAAAAAATGATTTGCAAAAAAAAAGTTCAAGCTTACTGGAAATAAAAAAGTTACATTTTGTATTAAAAGCATAATTTTAAACCAAAAAAAAGAGCTTTTTAACTAAACAGTTAAATTTTAAACAAAAGAGATAATCCTTCAATCAAAAAAAGCAATATTTAACAATTTAGTTTAACTATTATTTAAATTATCAATTAAAAAATTTATTTTTTACAAAATAGTTTAACTTTCACTGAAAGGGATTAATTTTTAGCCAAAAGTAATAATCTTTAAGATACAAATTATTTTTTTAAAAAAGTTATTCAACCAAATCTTTCTAACAAAATATTTGAATGCTTGGGCTAAGAAGAATTTTTGATTAAAAAGTTGCATTTTCTTAAAAAAAAAACATATTTCTACTAAAACAGATGAGTTTTTAATTAAAAATTATAAATTTTAAAAAGATAGTGGAATTTTCTGCTTAACAAAATTTCATTAGATTTTTCACGATCAAAATATAAATTTTGAAACAACAAATAAGTTTCTAATAGAAAAATTGAATTTGTAATCCAAAATGATGAATTTTTAACCAAAAACGATAACTTTATATTAAAATTTCACAACTCTCTACCAAATAGTTGTATTTTTTTATCAAAAAAATGTAAAATTTCTCTGAAAACAGATGAATTTTCTCCGAACAAACAAAAAATGTAATTGTTATCCAAAAAAATTCAAGTTGATATTTCTACATAGAAATGTGAATTTTTGATGAAAAAATAAGTTTTTGCCATATAGTTGTATTTCTATTTAGAAAAGATTAAATTTTTTCTAAAACAGATAAATTTTTAATAAAAATGAAATTTCTTTAAAAAATATTGAGATATCACCCAGAAAAGATTTCAGTCTATTGTTCTAAACCAAAATATCAAATTCTAAATTAAATGTAAATTTGCTTTGAAATAGTTAATTTTTTAAACAAATAGTAGATTTTTTATTAAAAAATATGCCTTTTTAACAAAATAGTTTAGTTTGCAGTCAACCAGTTGCATTTTTATTTAAGGAAGATGAAAATTTGTTTAATATTTAAAAAACTTAACGGACTTCTTTTAAATAAAAATAGTCTTTTTAAGATGAAGCGCTGTATATAAATCATTAAAACAATATTTCGAGGTAACACGAAAATACTTTTTTAATATTTTTTTAGCGCCACAAGTATTGAAATTATTTACAAAGAAAGAAGTATTAGCAGTTTTTATTATATAAATATGAATGTTATTAATTGCATAAGACAATTAGTAAAGATTTTTTAATATTTCAGATGTATCAAAAAATAAATTAGAAGATTAAAGAATGTTTATTTTATTTCATAGGATTTCACAAAATATTGGGACAATTTCGAGCCTTTTCAAAACTTATTTAGGATCCTAAAAATATTTTTGGATTAGTCAAATCTTTCTTGAACTTTTGAAAAAAATTCAAAGTGCAAAAACATCACCTCAGAATCTTCCAAAACTTCCTAGGAATTTAAAGAAAATTAGAAATTTTTTTGAATATTTCAGATGTGTCAAAAACATCTAGAAGAATGAAAAAAAAAAATATTTTACAGGATTTTACAAAATATTAGAAAGAATTTGAGCCGATTGAAATATATTTATGTCTTCTAGAAGTTTGGCAGAAATAAAAAATATTTTATGAATATATGAAAATGCTTCTAAATTATAAAATATTTTTAATCTGTTCAATACCTCTTAAATTCTTGAAAATATTTTTAGCTAAATCGAATTTTTCCTGAAACTTGAAAAAATTATTTAAAAAATAAAAAATTGGATTAAAATATTCCAAATTTCTCTAGAAATTGTAATAGAATTTATTTGTTTACTTGAAACCTTAAAAAGTTCTTTTAATTAAGTGCATGTCATACTTTGCCATATGAGTATTTAGTTTTTTATCCTTTTTATCTACAATTTTTAATTTTTTAGAAAAATATTAGTGTTCAGACGTTCGCGGTTTTTACGGCTGGGTTTTTTTTTGTTCATAAGTTTCAAGATAAATCTGTATTTTTTCAATTCTCCTAGAGTTTAAAACTCTTCTTAATTCTCCTCATAAGTTTGCAATATTTACTTAATTTAATTGTTAATTTTTTATTTTTAAAAGTAACCAAATATAAAAAAAATTAATTAAAAACTTCCTACACATTTTCTAAATTTAGGGGCATATATTTTAGTACGTTTGAAATGTTTTTCAATTTTCTCTTAAAGTTGATTTTTCAAATTAAAAAATCTAAATAGATTGTTTTTGGAGTCTGAATAATTAGTATCATTATCTTGAATTTGAACACTATTTTTTAAAACTGTAGGAAACAATTTCAAACGTTTTTAAAAATTTTTTTACAATGTGCTATTACGACTCATTAGTAAAAAAATCATTTGAAATTTGTTCCCGAATCTTAAGAATATGTTTTTTATCCTGTTGACGCCCTAAAAAATTAACTGTACTTAAATTTTGTGTAAATCCTGAAAAATAAAAAGAATTGTTTTAAGATCTCCCATATTTTTTTCAGAACACTCTTAAGTCTTAAAAAGCAAAATTTTAAGAGAAAAATTCTCTCGGTCCATTTCTTGATATACTTAAATTTTGCACTGTCATTGAAATTTAAAAAATATAACTCTAAATGCCTCAAAAACTTTTTAATTTAAATCATAAAAATTTTCTTTATGTTTTTTATTTAAATGCTAAATAATTTTAGCGGCTAAAATTAATGCTTTCAAAACTTTCCAATTAAACAATTTCAATTGCAATGCCTTTAAACTGCGAAATTCTAAATGTGTTTATAAATCTGAAAGTTTTAATATTTTTGGTTGAAAAATATAAATTTACGTCGTCATATTTGATGCTATAAATTAAAGAGTAAATCAATACATAGATATGTTTTAAATTACATCATGTTAAGCAATTTTAAATTACCAACTTTAAACATTTTCTCTAAACTAAAAACTTTGTGAGCAATACACTAACCTAGTTTTATTTTAAGTCATTTTACTATAATAATAATTATTTAATTATTATCTACACATGAAAATTTAGCAATTTCACTTACATTTTAAAGATTTTCAAATTGTATCAATTAACATTGTAACATTCAAAGTTTAACTTTTTCTTTTTTTTTTTAAATTAAAAACTTGCAAATTTGATGACTTACAAAAGAAATATTTTAGATTCAAACAATATTTTGTTTCCCCAATATTCATACTCCAGCTTAAAAAATTTGTGAACTAATTTATCTTCATAGAGGGAAACTACACAAATTAAAAAAAAAGTAGATTTCAGTTTAAAATGATTCATTATTATTAATTTCGAAGTTTATGTTTTTGCTTTCCTTTTAGTTTCAAATTGCAATTCGTATTTAATCTTAGTAATGTAGGTGAGATTTCATTCTTCGAAGAATTCTCTACAAATCTTTTCAACAATTTTTTATTTGAATAATTGTGCTAAGGAATTATAGAACTGTTAATTATATAAACAATACTTTTTTTTAGTAATTTGAAAAAATAAAAATGAAAACGTACCAAATCTGTTTTTTTAACCTTTCAAGGAATATGAGGAGTTTATTAACATTAGGATTTAATAAAAATTGCAAATTTTTCTTTAAAAAAAGCAAAAACCCTAAATTTTTCATTATTGTAAAATAAACAATTTTAACATTAATATTTTCTTCCAAATTTCGCATTTAATTCTCCGTGATATCAGGTTACATAATGATAAGTTTAAGTTAATAATTATGCTTTATTATTTTAATGATTGAAATATACAAGCAAATCTCTACCAACTTGAGCATTTTAAAAATTAG
Source organism: Belonocnema kinseyi (assembly GCF_010883055.1). Classification (NCBI taxonomy): domain Eukaryota; kingdom Metazoa; phylum Arthropoda; class Insecta; order Hymenoptera; family Cynipidae; genus Belonocnema; species Belonocnema kinseyi. The sequence continues at coordinate 153,288,108 of NC_046657.1, forward strand.
AAAAGTTTTTGAATATTCTTTAGGAGAAAAAATATTTTTGTCAACGACTTTTAATATTGTACAACCTAATTTTGGTAATTTTAAAAAATGTTCTTAATAGAGACATTTAAAACGAAACTTTAGACATGAAAATATTTTTAAAATAAATGGCATTTATGCAAGATACTGTAAAATTCAATTTTCTACTCAAAAATCCTCGTTAAGCCAATTATAAATTTAATAATGTTTGGAAAATTTTGTGCAACAAACAGCATGAAATATAATGTTTGATTTATTATTTTCGTAATCGTTACAGAATAAATAAATTTTAAGCTTGATAACGACATCGATAAATGCAATATATCAAACGATTTGCAAAAGTTACAATTTCTTTTGTTAGTAAAATTCAATATTATTATTTAAATTTTGTCAATTTGTTTAGCTAATAATTACAAGGAAAAATTAATTAAATTTTCTAGTTATAATTTCTGTTCTAAAATTGTAAGAATAATAAAATAATGAGTGCAGACTAGTTTGACCTTATCAATCAAATATATATATTTTTCCATGTAATTTTGAGAATTTTGCATAAAAAAATATTAATCTTTTGCCTACGCGTTTAATGATTAACATTATTTAAATTATCAGAAGGTTTTCTTTATTTATGATTTTAAAAGTCAGTTAAACTCTAATGTATGTTTTATGACACTTGCGTGATTTTAGCCCTTTCAGACGCCTTTTTACACCCTAGGGAGTGAAAAATCACGTCACATATAAATAATAAAAATAATACATCTATGAGATCGCATTTTACGATAAACATCCTACTAACCGTTAAAAAGGTTAGGAAATTTTAGTAGCAGACAATAAAATTTTGCAGTAATGTATAGAAATTTACCATTTATAACCGATCAAATTACTGTACATTTACAAAAATTTCCCCAAATTTCTGACAATAGCCGGAAATTTGTAGAAATTTCTAAATTGAATTTTGAGTAATTTATCGTAAGTTACCATAAATTACCAAAAATTGAATAAATTTCTGGAAATTTATAAAAATGTTTAAAATCGAACTTTGTGTAATTCATGATAAGTGACCACATTTACCTGTAAAATTACCAAAATAACTGAAAATTTTCGAAAATTTATAGACATTTTAGATTGAATGTTGAGGAATTTATGTTAAGTTACCATAAATTACCTGTTATATCACGATCAATTACCAAAAATGTCGTAAATTTCCAGAAATAATTAAAATTAAGTTTTAGGTACTTCGTGATAATTTACCATATTTGTTTGTAAAATTGTCATAAATGACTAAGAATTTCCATATATTTACGGAAATTCATAGTAATTTTTCAATTAAAATTAGGGCAACTTATAGTAAGTTACCATAAGTTACCTGTAATATTACCATAAATTACGAAAAAGTTTGTAAATATCTGGGAAGTTCTACAAATGCTTAAAATTAAACTTGAGGTAATTTATGGTAATTTACAATATTTACGTGTGACAATACGAAAATTTTCATGAATTTCTTGAAATTTCCAGAAATCTAATATTAGCTCAATTTATTACTGTATTTCTAGAAATGTCAGAAATCATCCATTTTTTATTAAAAATATCGTATATGCCAAAGAGGAGAGCAATTTTTCGATTTGCGTATGTTTTCACTAGTACCAGTAGAGTGCGCAGTCTCGTGGGCACCCCACGCAAGTAGTGTGGAACTGGACCAGGGCACAAAAACGCATGCGCAAATCAGGACCTTGTCATTGGTGTAGAAAGAGATGAAATAGAGAGGCAATTATTATCTTTTCCCTACTGATGGAAAGCTAGTGTTCACGCATGCGCAGTACTGCCTTTTTAAATTCTTCCATGAGATAAATCTCACTTTAAAAGCAGACAGAAGTCAATCTTGAATCTAGTTTACAACTGTAGATCTTCTGATAGAAATACCTTGTTCGTCGCTCCTTAGTTGCCTAACGTTCTTGATATGTGAATTTAATTATCTTTTGATCTAAAGTTGGTAATTGCTAATTTTCTGTTACATACAGAAAGATCTTTACACTGCAGATGCCATTTAAGACTTAGAATGGCAAGGCGTAGGTCGAGGAAAGCAAGACAGGATAAATCGAGGCCTCGCTTAGTGATGCCGTTCGAGACGAGGAATGGTAAAGTGGAGGACGAGGAACGCAAGGCCTTAAATTCTGGTTGCTTTGCTTTAGAACGAATTGCGATGAGTGAATCTCGAGACCTAGGCCTCCGCCTTGCCTTTCTCCTCTTAAACAGCAGCACTCGTCTCACACGTCAATCAAAAACAGGGCCGCCAAAATTCAAGGCCTTGAAAACCGAGGCCTTGTCTTGAAGATCCAGCAGATGTGCATTTTTTCTTCGATGAACTGACCATCTGGGAAGGGCTATTGTTTCATACATTAGGCGTATTAGATTTTTCATCTTTTCTTGACAAATCACATAAAAATCGCACTTTTACTTCCGGCCAGCCTACAGGCACAATACCTCTGCTGAGAAGTGTCAGGGAGGTTAGATCCTGAAAGTATACGATTTTTATTCAATGCTGGTGTTCTCACATCCGATAGTGAAAACTCAAGCCTGCAAGCCTAAGGCAAGGCCTTAACATTCGAGGCCTCGAATTTTCCAAGGAATTGAAACAAAATTAAAATTCTACTTTTTCTGTGCAGTCTGAAGAAAATATTTCTTCTGAAAAATTCGTGGACATTAATCTCAAGATATAATTTTATTCTGGTGTCTCGTTTTGGTTATTCTACTTTGAAGCTTTCGAATGTTTTTCTTCAGCTTAGATTTTTTCTAAGAATTTGGATCCAAATTAAGTATTGAGAATTAGATGATTGATTATAATTTTGGTCGTTTTAAGAAGCAGGTTTAATAAAATTAGAGCTAAATTACAAGACATATATTGGACACCCTATATGTATTGATTATAGACTACGAGCATGAATCAGGTAAGGAAGTGAGCCTAACATGAGCTTGCGAACGTCCGTTGGTAATTGGGCTAAGGCCAATTTGCACGCAGTCTTAGAAGAGTAGCTTAGATTCTAATAGCTTCTAAAATTGAACGTTACGGAATATAATTTTAAAAAAGTTGCTTCACTGGTGTTGAAAACATTTAGCCGAAATTTCACCAATTTAAGCATTAAAACTTTACTTATTTAAGTTCTAAAAAATATTTCAAAGTTGAATTTTCCTGCATTTAACTATCATTTGTTCAAATCTACTTGTGAAAACCTTCTTTTAGGAATAAGCCATTTAGTTCGATTTTTAGCATCACAACCCTAGTGTTAAGAAAGAATTTTGAAATGAGAAGATTAACTCGTCACAAAAAAAGATTAATTTTATACAAAATAGATAAATATTAACACAAATATGTTAATTATCATCCAAAAAAGATGAATTTTTACCAGAGAAGGAAAATTAAAATTGTTAGAAAAAAAAATTAATTAGAAACAAAATATTCGAATTTTCAACCGAAGAGATGAAAATTTCCAATCGGAAAGATCATTTTGAACAAAAAGAAATTTTTCAATAGAATTTTTAAAACATCTGCATTTTAAATAAAAAAAGAGGAAATTTAAATAAAATGGATTCAAACAAATTCTTTTTCTACGAAAAGAGATCCACTTTTATTTAAAACAAAAAATAAAAATAAAACAAATATTAGGAAACTAAATATTTTAGTTTAAAAAGTTAATTTTAAACAAGAAAGAAGAATTTCGAAAAAAAAGGTCAGTTTCAGTTGTAAATTCTTTCAAAAGGACGAAAATTTGGTCTAAATAGATGAAATTTGAATAAAACAGGGAAATTTTCTACAAAAAAAGATGACATTTTGAGAAAATACTTTAATTTTCAGTAAAAAAATAATATCTAAGCCAAATAGTTTAATTTTTAATAAAGCAGTAGAATTATTAACAAAAATTAATTAACTGAAACCCAGAACAGTTGCACTTTCAAATAAGCAGTTGCATTTTCATTATTAAAAACCGAATGTTTTACACTGTCAGAAATGTTCCGGAAATTCTGACAAATTTAGAATGCTAAATAAACTGAAATTTGCTTGATTAAAACGTAATGCAGCAATTTTCACAGTAAATTTACGAAAATTTTGTTAAAATTCAGAAACGGTATCAGAAAGTTTCAAATATTTTCTTGAAATTCCTGAATGGAAACAGAAAGAATTGCGCAGTTAGCTACTGCACACTCCTCGCTTCTCGATTCAATTTAAAGCGGACAAAGCATTGTGGTTTAGTGGTAATGGGCGGCAAGGAACTGCAAAATGTTCCGTTAAATTATAAAGATATATTAAATATATTTTTCCGATATTAATTGTTCAAATTTTATCCAAAAAATAAGAGTTTTCAGCAACAAAAAAAAAATCATTTTTTGTCAAAATAGAGGAATTTTCAACGAAACGGTTGAATTTTTAAACAAAAAAAATCACATTCTGCTATATACTTGTATTTTTAATACAATAATTAATTTGTTCACGAAACAGTTGAATTTTTAAAGAAACGCAATAATTTTGTTTCAGCAAAAATGAATTTTTGACAAGATAGTAAACATTTCTAACAAAAAAGAATAAGATCGAACCCAAAATAGTTGCACTTTTAACCAAATATTTAAATTTGTTAAATTAAATTAAATTAAAATTAATTTTTTTTTGTTTGGAAAATTCCGACAAATTTAAAATACTAAAGTAACTGAAATTTCAGAAATTAGGTTGCTTAAAACGTATTGAAATAAATTTCACAGTAAATTGCCTAAATTTGTATTAAAATTCAGAAATTATATCTGAAAATCACGAATATTTTCTTGAAATTTCTAAATGGAAACAGAACGCAGTGCGTAGTTAGTACGAGGGTAGTTCAATAAGTCCTTAGAATGACGCCTCTGAGGCTCTTTTGGCGCGCATAAGTCGGAATCGTGAGGAATTTTTTCGTCGATTTGTGACTGTGGATGAAACATGGATACACCATTACACTCCTGAGACAAAAGAACAATCCAAACAGTGGATTTCCACAGGCGAACCAGCTCCGAAGAAGGCAAAGACCGTAAAGTCAGCTGGTAAGGTTATGGCTACAGTTTTTTGGAATTCACGTGGAATTATACTTATTGACTACTTGGAAAAGGGTAAAACAATCACTGGTGAATATTTTGCATCATTATTAGAGCAGCTGAAAGAAGAAATTTAAAAAA
>NC_046657.1:153293415-153305054 GCF_010883055.1 Belonocnema kinseyi
TATAGAGCTCCAAGGAGATTATGTTGAAAAATAAAAAAAAAATGTACCCAAAAAAAATTGTTTTTATACTTCATTCTAAGGACTTATTGAACTACCCTCGTAACTACGCATTCCTCGCTTTTGGATCGTATTTAAAGTGAACAAAGCATTGTGGTTTGGTGGTCATGAGCGGCAAGAAACTGCGAAAGGTTCCGTTGAATTATAAAGGTTCAGTTAACCTATTTTTCCGATAATGAATGTTAAATTTTCAACTAAATTGACGAATTTTTAAAAACAACACAAATGAAATAAATGTGAAAAATTTAATTTACTAAAATATTCGAATTTTTTAACAAAAAATAATAGATTTCAACCTGAAGTAATTGAACTTTAAACCGAATAGTTGAATTTTTGGGCTAAAAGTTAGAATGATCCACACTGTCAGAACTGTTAGAAAAAATCCGACAAATCTAGAATACTAAAGAAACTGAAATTTCCGAAATTGGGTTGTTTCAAACGTAATGCAGCAACTTTCCCAGTAAATTTACTAAATTTTCATTAAAATTTAGAAACGCTATCAAAAAATTATAAATATTCTTTTGAAATTCCTGAATGGAAACAGAAAGAAGTGCGCAGTTAGCAACTGCGCACTCCTCGCTTCTTGATCCAATTTAAAGCTGATAAAGCATTTTAGCTTAGTGTTCATAGGCGGCAAGGAACTGAAAAAGGTCCTGTTAAATTATAAAGATACAGAAACAACAACAAAAATAAATTTTATGCCCAAATAGACCAATTTTAAGCAAAACAGTTAAATTTCTGGACAAAAATGATCACATTTTGCTAAATACTTGTATTTACTATACGAAAGTAACTAGAATTTATCAAATTAGTTTGCTGGAAACAAAATCCAGTAACTTTGATTGTAAATTCACTAAATTTGTATTAAAATTGAGAAACGGTATCAGAAAATTAGAAATATTTTTCTGAATTTCCTAGATGGTGAGAGAAATAAAAGTAATTGTGTCCACAAGAAGTGCGCAGTCAGCAACTGCGCACTCCTCGCTTCTCGAATGCTTTCAAAGCGGACAGTGGTTATAGGCGGCAATGCACTGCAAACGGTTGTGTTAAATAATAACGATGCAGTAAACCTATTTTTTCCGATATTAAATGCTCTTAAATTTTAACTATTTTTTTAGGAAAGGTAATAGAATTTCGCATATAACTATAATAGCTGATTTTTTAATAAAAAAATTTTCATTATTTAAGAACAAAAGTTAAAAAAAAAATTGGCGGAAAAAAATTGGCAGATTAGCGGCGATTCGCAACTTGATTTGCACTGAAGTTGAATAATTTTTGAATAAAAAGCGTTTTTTAGTTAAATTAATGAAAGTTAATAAATAATTTTTATTTTAATAGCAATTTTTATAAGCCTACATTGATGGAATAAATAAAGTTTTTTTTATAGAATCGTTCATATATTACTTCATGATAAAACCTAAATATCATATTTGGTCACAAAATAAAAGTGAATAATTGTTTAAACTACTTTAATTAACAAATGCAGCATTTGGCCATTCATGATGGCACACATTTGATTTTTTCCAATTTTTCGTTGAAATGAAGCAAATTGTACTAAAAAAATTATTACTTTTAATCAATATGGCAAATATTTTTCATCTCTTGAAATAAAATCAACTTTTTTCTTTATTTAATTGAAAATTTTACGATTATATTTTTAGTCGGAAATTCAGATTGTTTGTTTAAAAATTCTATTATTTGTTAAAAATTTAATTATTTTACAACAAACTCATATTTTTTAGTAGAAAACTAACCTTTTTGTTTGAAAATTATTTTTGTGTTGCAAATTTAACTACTTGGTTGAATGTTGCACTATTTAATTAAAAATTAATTTCTTTATTAAAGATTTATCATTCTAGTGAAACCCTCATCTATTCTGTTGAAATGTACGTATTTTGTTAAAAATTCGTCCTTTTTGGCAGAGAGTTAATCTTCTAGTTTAAAAACTCATCTTTCGTGTTGAAAATTCAACAACTTCGTTGAAACTTGATCTGCTTTGTTAAAAAGCATTTTCTCTTGTTGAAGATTATTCATGTTAGTCAAAAATTTGTTTCTTTGTGAACAAATTTAATATTTTGTTGACATTTTTTCTAATTCTTCTTTATGGTCTATTTTTACTATTTTATTTCAAATTAATGTTAAAATCATTTTTTTGGGGAATGAATTCAGCTTCTTGCTTTAAAGTTAAACTGATTTGTGAAAAATTCACTTTTTGATTTTAAAGATTAATAATTTTAGTTGAAAATTTGATTCTATGTTAACATTAAAAAAAATTCAAATATTCTAGCTTAAAATTCAATGAAGCATCTATTTAGATAAATAGAATATTGTCTTTGCGTAAATACCTATTTCTCTATTTAAAGGAAATGTTTCATTTATTTAATAGAATTAAACAATTATTCACAAGAAAAAGCCAATTTACTGACAAGAAATAATTATTTTGTTGAATTAAACTTTTAATTATTTCAGAAAAAGAATTTTTATATAATACAAAGAAGTTTTTAAGGCAAATTTTTTTTAATTTACAAGAATACAAAAATTGAGAATATTATTTCTAGTGAGTTTGAAATATATTTATAAATTTCAGATAGATTTAAACAAATAATTAAACATTTTTGTAGAATTTGAACAAACAATTTACAAATTTTTAAAGTATTTTTAAATTTTTAAAAAACTAAACAAATTTTCTCAAGATTTTCAAGAAAACTTGCTATTTTTTTATGCAAAATCAATTTGAACTGTTTCAAATAATTTCAAATGATGTAATAAATTAGCCAAAAAGTTTCTGGAATACCTTAAGGCAAGTTTTTACAGATTTTTTCAAAATTTTCCAAATAGATACTATAATTTCTTTAAATTTTGTGGAATTAAAAAAAATATCGTTTCAATTTTTTTAGGCATTTCAAAATATTTACACAATTTCCGAACAAAATAAATCAAAGATTTAAGGGCAATTTTTTTAATTTTGCAGGATTATTCGAAGGTTTTGAAAATTTTGAAACCTAATTTCTAATTTGAAAAGAAATCGAATTTTTTTTAAACAAAATTTAGATTTTCAAATGTGTAAAAAGAAAATTTCGAAAGGTTTTGAAAGGTTCAAAGTCAACAACAAAATTTTCTTAAGATTCATGGAAAAACTTAAAATTATATTCACTGCAAAAAATTAATTTTGAGATTTCTAAACAAAATTTCAAAGCTTTCTGGAAAATTTTGAAAGGTCTAAAGAAAATAACAAGCATTTCTTACAATTCCTAGGTAAATTTTTTATTATTTTCTTTCTTTAAATTAATTTTCAAAACATTCAAAATATTTCAAAAGATATCTAAAAATGTCAAAAACAATTTTGAAGATATTAAGGCTATTCTTTCAATTTTTAAATATTTTTTACAATTCAAGAAATAATTCTTGTCGTATTTTCAAGACATTTAGAAATTTCAGTAGTCTTTGAGAAATTAAAAATATGTTTGAACTGTAAAAGATTTTCGAATATTTATAAAATATTTTTTGATTTCTTCCAAACCAACTATTTCTTCGAAACTAGTTTTTTCAAGTTTATGGGGAGTAGAAGATTTATATATTTCAAGATAATTAAAATAATATACAGGATTCCAAATATTTAGGTTTCAGGAAAATTAAAAAAATTAGGAATGAATTATTTATTTTACAAATAGTATGTACATTAATTTAAAAATCAAAAATAAAATTTTGTAAAAAACCCTTTAAGGATGCTCAATATACATAATTAATTTATAACTTATTAACTAATTGTAATTTGAAAACATACTTATTTTTCTTAACTTTGTTTAGACAATTAGAAAGCAATGCTCTTAAACTGAGTCAAGCTAAGTTAAGTTTATAATGTCATAATACGGCCTTCTTTTTGTTTCAATAGAGATAAGAATGGTGTAGCTTCTTTTTTTTAAGTTCTATTTTTCACGTTTTTGCTATTTTTAAGGTTTTTTTTTAGTATCACCATTTACTGTTTTGAATAATTTTTTCTCACCAAGTAATCAGTTTTCCACTATTGAACGAGCAAAGACATCGACCACTTAAATTGATAATTTTCTACTTATCTTAAGTGGCTCACTTTTCCCCAGCAAATCTGTTAAATTTTATTTGCACTAAGTTAAATTTCACCAACTTTGTTTCAGAGAGCAAACAATAATTCAAAATCCAAATGGAATTTTTGAAGCACTCAAGTTAATACTTATTCCCCTTGTGCCTGATTAATAAATTAGATTTTCTAAGTTTCTTTTTATTAACCTCTGGAAGACAATAAAACCTTTTTTTTATGAACAATAATTTGAACAAGTACCATAAAATGTTCCTATTGCAATTTGAAAAAAAAAGATGAAAATTTTCTTGGAAAAGAATAGGCAAAAATTCTTTTTTTGACCAAAAATAAAAAAGAGAAAATAAAATGAAAATGCAACCATCCAAATCCCCTTCTTCCTCTTTTTAGATTCTCAGAATTTTGAGAATCTATTAGAATTTTCCGAAATTTGACACCACAGTTTTTCAACGGATCTTCACGTTTCGAGACCCCCTGAATCCGGAAATCAAGTTTTCAGGATGGCCATTTTTAATGAAAATTCAAAAAGTAAGTAGACAATTAAGAATATGAAGACGCATAAAAATACTGCCATCTAAAAGAGATCTTTTTGATACAGCCTGCGAAGGAGACAGATGTTTTGTTTTTATTATTATCAAATCACAATAAAGAAAATGGGCAAAAAATAATCAACAGCATTGGAGCACTCATACAACACCTTTATATATATATAAAAAAAACAAGAAAAAATTCAAGCAGGCAGGAACAGCAACGAAACCATGCTGTGTGCGTCAGGGAAAGAGCATCGTTGTTTCGTTGCTTTACCTTCTTACTCGATTTTTTTTCCTGGATAAGGGCGAAAAGTCGAAAAGTTAGTGATTATTCTTCACAATTTTTTTTATTGTGATTGTTAGACGTTAAATGGGATTTTAAATTTAATTTTAATCTCGTTTAAATTTCTTAAATTTTTACAAAGAATTTAGTGATCTACTATTAATGAGAAAAATCTGGATCAAGTAGCGCGCTACTATCATAAGAAATACATCCCTTTTAGTAAATTTTTTTCAAAAGCGTTCTAATTAGGTGAATTAAGCTGAAAATCGACATTTTTTCACAATTAGTCATCAAACACGAATTGTAAGTTTTTAGCGCTATTTATGATTTTTTGCCGTTTTCTGCATTACAGATTATTTATATCATAAAGTTATTACTGTTTACTGCTGCCTATAACATTCTAATAAATACTCGTTTTTAAAAAAACGGCTTATTTTCAAAAAAATTTTTTTGGAATTTACCAAAAATCATGTCATTCTTTGAAATTCACAGAATAATAGTTTCTTCTATTTTTGCATCTAAAATCTTCAAATTGGATACACATCTTTTAACATTTTGACACTAGAACTGCATGGTGGTCCTAAATTAAAAAAATGGACAAAATTAAAAAAATTGAATTGATCAGAAAGAAATTCAATTTACAGGAGTTTCACTTCCAGCTCTATTCAAATTATAAATTAATTGGTATTTCAAAAAAAAAATGCTGACTTCAATAATTCGCACGAAATGTTGAAAAAATTATGCCATCGCATAAAACTGATTGTACAGATGTTTTTAGGGCAGCTAATTAAAAATTTAAGATCTATATTTTCGTGAAGAAAATAGATGTTTAGAAGTAATGTCACTAAACAGAACAATGAATTTATAAAAAAGCACGAAGCTTTCGAATTTCTGAAGGACTTTGGAGGTTACACTTTATTACCATTTTTTAATAATCTGGATATCAAATTTAGGAACAGAGGCTTGAAAATCCACTTAAGAGTAAATTTTAATGAGCTCAGACCATTATCGTTTCAAAAATTTCTTCAGTGAGTCTAAATAATAATAAAAAACAATAATAAGACATGCAGTGCCTTAAAGACGTTTTTAGGACAAATTTGGGACATTTGTAAGTTTTCAAAAAATTATTTGACCTGCGTATGAATGGCCTCTGAATGGTTTTTACGACCCGTGTTAATATTTATATTTATAAATCTTCATATTTATCAAAAAGCTTTCTTTTAAAATCTTGCTGTTTAGACTCTTATAGAATATAACCTTCTAATTCATTTTAATTTAATATAAAATTTAATTCACATCGTTTATGACATATGCTCTCAGGACAGAAATTAAATTGGTCCCATTTCTTATTCCATCGGCACGGATTGTAAATATGGATAATTTATTTGCTCATAAAAATATTTTAATGAAAAAAATCCATTGTCATAAAAATAGTGTTCACGAGATCACAAATATTTACAACTAACTTTAATGATTGTAAATTATCAGTGATATATAGTAGATATTCAAGAAACGTCTTCAAAATTTATATAAGTTGTAGAGCTCCAGATATTTTCACAAGAACCAGTGACCTTTCCCCAGATAAAATGCGCATATTATTTGGCACCACATTCCTGACCATAGGTGTTTTACTTGATACTATTGGTAAGAATTAGTTATAATATTAGAGGTACATGAAGTTGGTCTCCATTTCGTACAATTAAATAATCCGTGTCACGTCCATACAGTGTACAGCCACACGTCGTATTTATGCAGTGTACAGCGCCACGTCGCGATTATGTGTTGTACAGCGCTACGTAGAATTCGTGCCCTATCTACGTTTGTGTAAGGCGTGTATGCGCTGCGTCGTACTTCAGAGAATGTGTCCTATTGTGGACGGAGCTTTGCGCTGTAGAGCGTAACGTCGCATTTATGAACTACACTGAAAAAAAATTTGGGCAAGCAGCTGTCTTCTTAGTGGCAACGCAGCGCCACCCCAATGGTTGGTGTAGCGGCCAGACCACATTTAAGTAAGCTATAGTACCAAACGTGTGAGCAGGTCCTTTCCCGTGGGTTGGGAACGCAGCACTCTCACAAAGGGGAATGAAATTGCCCCACGAGTGTAAACTATAACTATACCACGTGGGCGAACAGCTCGCCCAAAAAATTTTCAGTGTAGTTGCAATGGAATACGTTTGATGATGCTCCACATAACGAGTGAGTTGCAGTCGCCATGTAAGGAGCGTACGCGCTGCTTCATACATCAGAGAATGTGTTATATTGTAAAAAGAAGCCTCCTCAGTGTTACAGCAGCACGTTGCGTTTGGTTCCAACGCTTAAGAACATTACATGGAGCTGTACAATAACAAATCGCGACAAAGAGTTAAACACCACCCAAATATAATGTGGCGCTGCGCTTTTCATCAGCTGAACGCAATGTAAAGTTGTGAAATGGAGGCGTCGACATAAAAGTTAATTTCGATTGCGAAACTATGGAGTATCACGATATGACATTCTGCTATCATTTAGGTACAGCTGCAGCTTCATGAATGGCATGCTTCTGGTTTGATTATCGCAGTTGAGAGGAAAATAGTATTCAATTGTTCTTTATTAATGACACAGGACTAAAAAAAAGTATCTGCTTAAATTGCCCCTGCATCCTATTCGTTCGCGGAAATTTGCAAAAATGTTTATGCCTCACAATAAAGGCCTAGCCTTGAAAATGGTAAAAAATGCATTTTGATATTAGTATAGTTATATTTATTTTAAACAATTCCTTGTATAAGGATTACGATACATATTTTTTTTTATTTTTACAGAATCAAGTTTCGAGAGCAATACTTCTCCGCCATCCAACTTTCCCAATGAACATGATTATTTCCGTATACAAAATGAAGGAGCACCTGCGGCTGCAGCTGAAAGGCTTGCACACGCTCAGTGCGTAGCCGCTCAGCGCTTAGACGTCCAAAGTGGGGCCGCTAGACGCTTAGCTGCTCAGCGTGAAGCAACTGAACGCGAAAACACTCGGCGCATAGCCGCTGAGTACGCAGCCGCTCAATATCTAGCTGCTCAACGTACAGGTGCGCAGCGTATATCGAATACAGCCAATCAGCGCCTCAGCAATCTCAACGCACCCAATGAGCACAAAGATTGGCTGAATTTGTCACTGACTCCACCAAACCATGAATAACATAGTGTAAAACTAATATTCAATATCGCTTGTGAACATAATTCGCATGAAAGTGTTACAAACTAATAAAAATGACAATAAAAACTGTTTTTTCATTTCTATCGACCTGATACCACCACCTCTCGGTCAACCTGAGTGCACTACCTTAATTCTTTTTTACATCGAGCACTCCTTAACAAATCTTCTCATCTACCACTCCCTGTCCGCTCTACGATACGTCCCACCCTGCACCCTCAACCATTATCACCAAACTCTTCTTTTGCTTCCTCTTTCTACACCATTATCTTTCGTAATTAATTTGAGAATCATTAAATAGCTCGTCAAACTCGTCAAACAATTAATGATGAACAGACGCCTGTCTTTTGGTGCTTTAAGTTTTCCAAAAGATAGGACAAATTCCAGGATCAGTTGAAATCCTACTTTGATTTTTTTGAATATCGAGTATCCATTCAATCATTTATTCAGCTAACAATTTTATTATTTATAATACAACGATTGTTCTTATCTATCAATGACGAAGTTGTCGAATTGGTGGCTTTCCTTCTAGTTGTCTTAGGCAATTCGATAAAAAAATGCAATTTACCTTACTGAATACTGGGTTTTCCTAAAACGACTTAATTTTCATAGATTAAGTAGAGCAGAATATCCAACCAGCGTTGAACCGCAATTTAATGCAATTTTTAAATAATTCATTTTTAATTAATTCACGTCTTCACAATGGCCAACTCTCGTTAAACAATAATCAGTCTTAATTGGGTGCTCAGTGTCCCAATAATGAACCACATCTGCGAAATATTTCAAGTCACCTGGACATTTTATTTTAATAGAACGCTCTTCTTTTGCAAAACTAATAACTCTTAACTGAAGATCAGGTTTAAAAAAAACTCTTTGCTTTACTAACACGCTACTGTCAAGAGTTGTCCAACTCCAACGCTCGACAATTGGCGTGGAGTGACTTGTGCATTAATGGCCCCAAAAAAATATCGTTCTACTTTTTCAGGTGAGGAATTTAAGAATTATCTTCCTATTTAAGACGAATCCGAATCATATTTGACAGAATATGAGAAAGCTATACAAGGACGGGCACACTTGATAATTTATTAATTAATTGATAATGCCGCGAAATAAAGGGAATTATATAGAAATCTCTGACTTTCATGGATAAAAATGTGCGATCTTTTATTCCAGCAATACGCAGGAAATAAGGTTCTAGTTTATTTGAAAATTTATCTATATGCTAGGAGGCAACCACTTAAATAACTACTTGCTGTCTTTCTCTAGCACAAATATCTTTTTGCCTTGAGATTTCATAAGTAAGCATCAGACACAGTAATTTTTGCCTATTTTATAAAACCTCTAACACCTACTATTAAAATTTCTTGTGACGATCAAATCACACTCTTTAGCGGTTTATTTGAGAAAGTCACTTAAGCTGAAGCTGGTAATTTTGAAGCTGATCCACCAAAATAAATAGAAAGTACTTCTAAAAAAATCACCGGGCTGAATGCTACTTATTCCTTAAAACTCATACTTGAGATTCCTTCCACATATCCTTCTTCTTCACCATTTTAACACTGTTCGGGAATGCACTGGCACAGGTCAGTGTCTCCAAAACGTGGGATTTTTCGGTCCCCATCACTCTCCCATCTGGGAGTGACACATTCAAACGTAGTGTGTCCGTGAGGCGGCTCTGGTACATATTGCGTAGGCCTGCTTCCTGTAGAGCCGAAAATGCGTGAGCACGAGCCCGAGCCCCCCCCCCCACTTCACGGTTCGTTTTCGGTGGCTAACTGGATACTTGGAGGAGTTTTTAAGTAAACTGAATTTCGCGGGGTGTCAAGAGAGTGAAAGTTCAAGTAATTTTGCTATGTTCTATAATTTAAAAAAAAAAGAAGGAAATTAATTCTTATCAAGCCTTCTTGAGCAATTTTGTTGTGCATTTTTCCTTAAATTTATTTTGTTTTAAAAAATATGCTTTAAAACTTGCGTAAGTTTAAGAGATATTCAGGAGTTTTGAAACGATTAGAAAATAATTAAAATCTGTAAACAATTTTTTAATGTTTCATGAAAATGAAAAATATTCTTTTAGGTTTCTATGAATAATTAATATAATATTTGATTTTGAAAAATTGATTTTAAAAAATTCCAATACATTTTAAACTATGTTTAAAATGATCAATAAAGAATCTAAGATTTTAAGTAATCTTTTTCATTTTGCCGAATTTCAAAGAAAATTTGATACAAGCCGGGTTACGTGGGTGGTGGCTGAACCCGACTTGATCTAGCAATGATGTTGTGGGTTGATAGGTGTTCAGTAGGTGAGACGACGTGTCTCACGATACCGCGTGGAGGGCCGTTCGTACCCTCCTGGGTAGAGGCCACTAACCACTATCCTTGGCCACTGGTTGCGGGTGGAGGGCCGTTCGTACCCTCCGGGGTAGAGGCCACTAATCACTGGGGTCCTCTAGTGTCTGTTGGTGTGACGAGCCGATCGTACCCTCCCGGGTAGAGGCTATTAACCACGACTGTTGCTGCTGGAGCTGGTGGTGGTCGAGAGGAATCCTCGGATGGGAAGGCTCCGGTTGTTCGCCCTCAGGAACTCGTCCAGGCGCTGCATGGACCGGGGCTGGCTGCGCTGACTCGTGGGCGGCTGCTGGTGGATGCGGGGTGCACCCTTAACCAGGATGAGGTATCTCCAGGCCTGGAGACCGTCCATGAGCAGCTGGTCTGGATGTTGTTAGAGGGCCCGTACACGTACGAGACGTGGGGGCCGCTAGCCATGTGTCGGTGGTGGGGCCCACTCACGCGTGCGTCGGTGCTCTCCGCAAGCGCGTTTGGCCGGAGGAGGCAGGGGTGAGCGCAGAAGCTCGTACTCCTCTAAGATGATGACGCCATCGTCATCACTTTTCTCGAGGTGGGGTCGCTTGCGGGGAGATGGGGTGCGAGGGGCGGTGGTGTCCGGAGTTGCGTAGCGCCCGGGAAGATCCAGGTGGACCGAGACTGCGGACGAAGACGACGAGTCGAGAAAACGAGCGAAGCGAGACCTTTCCGATGCCGGCACTAGTACGACAGAACGTACTACTGCCTTGGGGGTGGAGTTCGACGAGGAGGTTGAGGAGGACGGCCTGCAGTCTTCTGGAAGACCGGATTGCAGGGAGTCGCGGAGGGCGGCCAAGCGACGGCGGACTCGGGTGCGCTTGCCGGGACGGGGACGGGAAGTCTTCGCCTGACCAGGCATAGGTAGGGGAGTGAGGCAGGAGGTAGATAAGGAGAGGAATGTCGGGTTTGCGAAAGAAGGAAAGCTAAAGGCGACCGGAGCTGCAAGAAAGCTTACCGACTCAGAAAAAGTAGAATGATAGGAAAGTGGTCGAAGCGGGGCTGCAGAGAGCGTACCGTCCTCTGAAAAGAGTATAGAGTGGGGGCGGAGCTGCAGAGAGCTTACCGACCCTGAAAAAGAGAGAGAGAACAGAGTTTGGCGGAGCTGCGGTGAGCGTACCGACCGGAATGGAAGTGGGAGTGAGAGAGAGG
>NC_046657.1:153305154-153310310 GCF_010883055.1 Belonocnema kinseyi
AAAATGTGTAGCCAGCGAGGGCGCATACTTTGAATAAAATATTTGTTATCATTCTCTTGAAATAAATGTATTTTTTTCTTGAAAAAATACCGGTTTCATATGCATACACCTGGTATATGTTTAAAAATTGAACTATTCTGTTGTAACTTCGATTGTGTGTTTTTTAAAAAACAATTTTCAGTTAAAAATTTATTTCTTCCATCGAGAATGAAACTATTTTGAAATTAAATTTTTTTAAATAACTATTTTGGTTCATAATTGAAATGTTTTGTTGAAAATTCGATTTTGTTGTTGTTGAAAAAACATTTTCTTATACTAAACATTTAATTATATCATTTTTGGTTGAATTTTTTTGGTAGGAAATTGACCTTTCTCAACAAAAAATTCTTCATTTTTGGTAAAAAATTATTCTTCTTGTTTAAAAATTAATCTATTTTAATCAAGAATTCATTTCTTTGGATGAAAATGCATTTTTCGTTGAAACTTCTTTTATTTTAGTATAAAATGGTTAAAAGTTCATCTATTTTTTTGGAAAATAAACTATTTTGCTAAAAATTGTTGGTTGTAAATTGATTTTTTAAAACTTTAATGTATAGTTTTTCGTTGAATATTTATCTATTTTGTCAACACAAATTTTTGTTGTTTTAAAATTGATTTTGAAAATTTTGAAATTCTGTTTTCGATAAAAAGTGATTGGTTTGAAAATTAAAATATTTGTTTGCAAATTTAATTTTTTGCTTGGGAATTCAAATATTTTTTTGAAACTTTGCTTTTTTGCGGTTGATAATTATTTTTCAACTGAAAATTTATGTATTCAATTTTTCGTTGAGACATTATAATTTTAGTTAAAAATTAATTTCTTTCGTTGAAAATTCAATTTTTTGTCTGAAAATTTAACTAGTCCATTTTTTAACGAATATTTTTTTTTAGTTTAAAATTCGTTTCTATAGATGAAAATTGAACAATTTTGTTGACAATTTTTGTTCTCGGAAAATTGTCTTTTTAGTTATAAATTTATTTTATTTGTTGGCAAATTATTTTTCTTTACAAATTAATTTGTTTTAGATAAAAATGCATTTCTTTTGTTGATAAAATCGCATTTCTTTACTTGGGTTTAAAAATTAATTTTTTCAACTGTAAACTTCAGTATAAACTAAAATGTTTAAGTTAACAAATTTTTTTTAAAAGTAATTTCTTAGGTTGAAAATTTAACTATTTTGTCGAAAATTTGTTTTTTATTTGTTAAAAATCCATTGTTTACTAAAAATATGACTAAGATATGCACCAGGCTGGGCTTCGCAGCATTTAACAGAGCCGACTCACCGACACGCTACGTTTGAATGTGTCGCTCCCAAATGGGAGAGTGGTGGGGGCCGAAAAATCCCACGTACTGGAGACACTGGTACAGGTCTTGTTCAATTTGACGTTAGATGCCGGGAATTAGTCAACAAACTTCCGAAAAACTAGTGCGAGCCACGAACAATATCTTTATCAGCTTTAAATCCTTTCTAATTTTAAAAGTGTTTTTATACGAGGCTCATTGAGCGAGAATATTTTATTGATAGATCAAAACAACCCTTGCAGTCGGTGTTTCTCGATTTAGTAGGCAACTATCTTATATTCTTTTAAATAAATATTAGACCTTAGATGAAGGGAGGCAGAGAAAGAAGCAACGTCAGCCGTGACACCAGCAAGGCGGCGCGGCGAGTAAAGGCAAGAAACGTCAGTAGAGTGCCAGAAAAGCTCGACGCGCGCATCTTCCTCCACGGATTTTCTACCCTCTCCGCGCGACTCTCACGCAACTCTTACGTGGATTCCGGTATATAAGGGCGCCGATTGGCACAGAACTTCACTTGTTTGGGAGCTGCTAACCAGCTCGCTTACAAAACCTATGCAACTGGTAACCAGTCATAGGTTTCGAGCCCAATACAATCCCGTCCCTCTCGCAAAACAAACACGAAGCACTACTATTTCTCTTGCTCTCATTTCGGAAAATACAGCTGATAACCTGCCCTAGGATTTACGAGCAGCCTAACCATCACTCTCCAGAGGAGAACATCTTTATAATAACTTTCGCCTATAGTTATCTAACAATTTTCTCAGAATAAATGGGTTTCCCTTTAAACAAAATTTGCTGTTGGTCTTTTACTTTATTTCTCCCGCCACCTCTCTTATCCCCTAACGGGCTAGATGGATACCAGCCCGCCCGCTACCCCTGTAGCAAGTGGCATACGAGTCCTTACAGTTGACACGCTTACTCACTTCATCCCGACCTTCTTTACTGAGAACTCGAATCTCCGCTGACCCGTTTCGTTCTAGGATAAAATTGAAAATCGAAAAGAACCGCTTAGCTACTACATTATTCTACCTTCCTCGACATATTTTCTCCAGATCACTCTTCCTTTTGCTATTTCTTTCTCTCTTATGAGATAGGAATACCCTAATAAATAAGGAAAGTATCAGAGTTATATTCCAATCTCTACTGCTTAGCTAGAATTCGAGTCCTTTTGAATATTTGAGATTTATAAGCAAAAACCGATTCTAAAATGTCAGTAAAGATCAGTAAATTGCTAATCAGCGCCCAGCCAATCATCACGCAGCAGACTACCAAACCAGAAGCCACTCAATCAGCAGGATGATCCACAGGCTTTGAAATTTGTATAGCCGAAAAGTAAATAATCCAATGCAAACTAATATGCAACGTCTTTTGTGTACAGAAGTCTTAAAACAGTGTCACAAGCTAACAGAAAATTACATAAAAAATGTTGCTTTCATTAGTCCCAACCGCTTCGCACTATTTCTCTATCCTTCTAAATTAAACTCCCGCTTCCTATTAAGAAACATCTTTTACTATTTAAATTACCAATGCATATATGCCCCTTGTTTTAAAGTCAAACTACTTAAATTGAAATTTATTTCTTTATTGAAGATGTATAATTTTAGTTTAAAATTTGTCTCTACTTAGTTAGAAATTTAACTATTTTATTGAAAATTCTTTTTAACATGAGCGAAAACTTAGTTTCTTTCATTAAAAATATGATCTTTTTATTCTTAGTTGAAATTTTATCTTTAATCTTGAGTATATAACTATTTAGTTAAAATGTTATGTTTTTTTTAATTGTAAATTTAACTACTTGGTTAAAAATTCATGTATTTTGTAAAAAATTGGAATTTTTACGTAGAAAATCCATCTACTTTGTCAAAAATTTATGTTTTGATAGAAATTAAATTGTTTGTTTAAAAATTCAACAGTTTTTTTAAAGTTATCTTTTATTCAAAATTTAATTCTTTCTTTATCAATGAACTTTAGTTGTTTATAATTCATGTTTTTTTGGTGTTGAAGAATCGCATTTTTCAGTTAAAAATTATTTTTATCGGTTAGAAAGTAACTTTTTCTTTGCAAATTTAACTTCTTGGCTGAATATTCATGCATATTATTAAAAATTCTGTTATTCAAAAGAAAATTATTCTTCTCGGTTGAAAACTCATGTTTTTTTGTGTTAAAAATCTTATTATATTTACAAATTTAACAATTCTGTAAACAATATTTTTTGGTAGAAAATTCATATATTTGCTTCAAAATTTAAAAATTTCATTAAAATTTCGTTTTTTGTTGATGAAGATTAATCACTTCAGTTAAAAATCAATCTCTTCGGTTGAAATTTTAACTATTCTATTACAATTTTCTAAATAAGTTTTTCCTACTAAAAATGTAATGATTTTATTTATAAGTATGGATTTTATTTTATTTTTAAATCAAACTATTTCTTGAGCGATTACATTTTCTTGTTGAAATGCTGTTTATTTTCTAGAAAATTCCTCCTTTTTGAACAAATATAAATTTTCTTGGTTGAAAAATCAACTGCTTGGTTAAAAATCGAAATATATAATTAAAAAATTCTTTTCGTGATATCTATGCATCATTTCAAACGAAAATTTTTTTCTTTAACAAATGCAAATTTAATTTTTTTTTTCATTCAGGTTTTTTTTGCTTTTTAAATTTTTTTATTTGCGATCAAGCGCCTTAGTCAGTTAGGAATAAAGGTTGATTTTTACATGTATTGCATCTACACAACTCTTAAATCTTTTAAATTTATCTATAATACTTTTGTCAAATTTTTTTTTTAAAGATTGTTTTTATGTAATCACACCACTTAAAATTTCGGTAAAAATCTTGGCAAATCAGGTTTTTACTATTTTTTCGTAGAATCAAAACTAAAAATTAGGCTATATAAACTTTAGGCGCATTCAAGGAAAAGGAAAAAGATTTAGTCTTAATTTTTTATTGGAATCGAGAATCTTAGATCAACATATGGGGCATTATTCCTCAACTGCCCCAACTCAAAAAGTCATGTTTTTCGATTGTCTCTAAATTCTGGGAATATGTTCGCCTACCCAACAGTAGTTAATCCACACACTAATAGACCAGGATTAGCAACCCTCCCCAAGTGAGGGGGGGTTGAATTTTCAACCCCAATGCCTGCAGTGGTAGTTTCAAACGCCTGTTTATATGAGCTGAATACATTCTGTTGATTTTGTTTTCTATTCATTCTGTACCCGAAGCTCAGATGACTTTATAACAGATATTTTCATGTTGCTCTGCTTGCTTAAATTAGGAAATATATTCTTCATTCATTTTTTCTGATATTGGAACTAATATTAAAATTATTTTCAAGTAATAATGGCAACAAAAACAGATTGGGGCAATCGTTGTGCAAATCCTTTTCGCAGAAATGACTTATGTACTGGACGCAGCTTGAGACGTGTGACGGTAATTCAAAGATCCGAATTTCCTCAATTAACGAGAAATGCAAGGATATGTTATGTTTGTAGAAAAGAATTTAGTAGAGTTTTTTTACTGAAGCCTTCAAATGAAACCAGTATGGAAGAAACTGCTATCAGAGTGGAAGAAGATTTATGTGATGACGAAGCTGATAATGATGTCGCAGGCAAAGAATCAATTGAAGGCGATCCTGATTTTCTATTGGTTAAAGAAGAATTTAAAGATTATGAAAATTGTAAAGACTGTAAAGATCCTAATCACGCAGCGGGTTTTGAAGTTCTTCAACAAATCAGAGATAAATTCAAGAAAACTACTGATTCTGACGAAAAAATGTTATTACTTTCACTTGCCCCTAAGACTTGGAGTCGTAGGA
>NC_046657.1:153310410-153328826 GCF_010883055.1 Belonocnema kinseyi
GTCACAGATGGAGCACCACAGTATTTTAAGAACAAATACAACTTTGCGAACCTTCTGTGCCATGAAAAAGATTTTGGCATCCCGGCAGACTGGACTTTCCATTCAACTGCCCATGGAAAAGGATCATGCGATGGAATCGGAGGTAATCTGAAGCGTCTTGCTGCAAGAGCCAGCTTGCAACGTTCAGCTGAGAATCAGATCATAACAGCTTACGAGTTATTTGAATGGGGCAGAGAAATTCTTGAAGGAAACTGTCGTATTTTTCAGTAGCAAAGAAGAGCATACAGCGATGACAATAAAATTAGCAGATCGATTTAGTAAGGCTGTGACGATACCAGGTACACTCAAATATCATTCATTCGCTCCGAACGCAAAGGGACAGCTGGATCTGAAACGATTTTCCTATGAGAAGAAAAGTGAGGTTTTCCTGAAGCCTAAACGTAATCGAAAGCAGAATAGTACTCCAAGAAAGTGGAAAGCTGGTACGAAGAAGAGGCGAACAGTATAAAGAGGTTGTGTAGTGAGAAGCAAGGGGACTCACAAAAATCAAGCACCCCGTAAAGTGAGAGGCGAGGGGACTCACTAAAATCAAGCACCCCAGAAAGTGAGAGGCAAGGGGACTCATTAAAATAAGCACCCCGAATCATCTTGCAGATAAAAGGAGTCTAAAATCGCACTGTCACCTCCACGTGGTAGACTCTGGAAACTATAACTTGATAGGATGTAGGCTGACGATAGGCGTTAATTACTAATCCGCTATTACTTTATTTACTCAAACACTTTATACGTGAGAAGTTGGTTGAATCATGTATTTGTTTTAAGAAATTGCAAGAGCAATAACCAATTATTGTCGGATAATAAATTATAATAGTGAGGAATCATTTATCTTCAGAAAAATACTGTTCATTTTTAAGAAAGTGCTTTTTACTTAATATTTTTTCATAATAACTTTAAAAATTTTTAACTTCTTCAAACTTACTGGTTAACATTACTGAATAGTTTTTTCCGATTACTTCATGCAATTTTGGATCAATGTGAGTAATAGAAAAAATGGCATACTTGAAAACTGTTCCGCGGTATGCTGTCGCATAACGCCCGAGTGCGAGCGCGAGGACTCCCTCCACAACCGGCTCTGTAACTCAATGAATTTCAATTTGTCCATTTTCTTATTAGACATTTTTCAAAGTAAAAAAATCAAGCTTTCTTTTGAGACTATTTAAAAAAAAATCGTAGAGACCTAAATTGCGAAAAAAGTTAAATAAACAATTGATTTATTGAAAAAATTGTTTAAACAATTTTTTTTGTTATAAATAATAAAATAGGATGAAAGCGTGTAAAAAGCACTTTCCAAAACCCTCATAAAAATTCTAAATCACGTAATTAGAAAGGAAGTTACAGGCGTTTGAAACTACCCCTGCAGGCATTGGGGTTGAAAATTCAACCCCCGCTCACTTGGGGAGGGTTGATAATTCTGATCTATAAGTATGTGGATTAACTACTGTTGAGTAGGCGAACATATTCCCAGAATTTAGAGACAATCCAAAAACATGACTTTTTGAGTTGGGGCAGTTGAGGAATAATGCCCCATATAATGAGTTTCTCTAAGCAAGCCAATTTGCTCGAAATCTTAACATATTTAAGAAAATATTAAATATTTTAAATAAACGAACGTATTCTGAACATCATTCAACCTACTTTTTGCGAGAGAACAGATATTCACGTGATTTTGTAGCATGTTTTATCCTACAAAGTAAAATAAAAATCGTTAAGTTGATCGGTTTATTACAGCGCAGTTTTAGCTTGTGTGGTCATAAATATTTCATCATATTCGCTAAATGTTATACGCTGTTATTTTGAGACAA
Source organism: Belonocnema kinseyi (assembly GCF_010883055.1). Taxonomy (NCBI): domain Eukaryota; kingdom Metazoa; phylum Arthropoda; class Insecta; order Hymenoptera; family Cynipidae; genus Belonocnema; species Belonocnema kinseyi. The sequence continues at coordinate 153,312,273 of NC_046657.1, forward strand.
AAAATGTTTCCTTTTTTAAATTTCTTTAAAAATAATCCTTTCATGAAAAATTTTAATTTGTTTAGCCTAAATTAGGCTTTTTAAGTTTATTTTTCAGATTTATTGTAATATAATAGATATATCCTGTGAGCATCGTCCGCACGTAACTATTCATTCATACTAAGGTCTTATTTTTATAGTATGTAGTCAATTTTTTTAAACATTAATATTCTGTTTATAAACAGTATTGGTCGTAAATAATATTTAATATTAATAATATATTAATATCTTGTTAAAAATTAGCCTTTTTGATAAAAAAAATATATATTTCTTGTAATATTTGTATTTTTGCTTAATAATTGAACCTTGTTAAAAATTCATTTTTTGATAGAAGATGTATCATTTCAGTTCAACATTTTTCTATTTCAGTTCAAAGTTCAACTACTTGATTGAAAATTCATGTGTTCCGTTCAAAATTAATCTTTTCGTTAAAAAATTTGTATTCGTAATTAAAAATGATATTATTTGTTTAAAAATTCAACAATTTTTCTAAGAAGTCTCTTTTCGCCGAAAATTTATATATTCAGTGGACAATTAACTTCTTTTGTTAAAAAATCAAGCATTTTGTTGAAAATTCGTCTTTTTTGTAGAATCTCATTGGCAGAAAATTCAAGTACTTTGTTCGAATTAGTTGAAATTTTCTTGTTAGAAATTAATTTTATTTAATTTTAAACAATCCTTAAAATAGTAATTTTTTCCATATTTTGAAATATTTAGATTTATTTTACACTGTTTAACAAAGCGGGTGAATTTTTATTTTATTATAGTCACAGACCATGTCACGACTATTAGAACGTGTAAAATTCCCATTGATTACAAATAAATTGAGGACAACTAAAAATCCCGATAAATGAAATTCACAACACAAGAGAAAATTGTCAAATTTTAAAATATTTGACACTATCTAATTCCCGACATTAAATGAATTCCAAACTTGACCAATTATTATAAAATTTGTTTTTTAATCAATTCGTTAATTCTCTGTTATTTGAAATTCCAATTATAATTTTTAAAAAATACATTTAATAACCACAAACAAATTTTCTTATTAAAATATTTCATTATTGTATTTTTAATGAATACATGTTATTTATTATAAAACAATGTTTTGAATTCTTTGAATTCGGTAATTTCATAGTGTCGGGGGTTTGATAGTATCGGATATTTTATAATTAAACAATTAGCATGTTAGTGGCAGGAGTAAGAACGTGTTCGCTGACAGGTGTTGAGAGTGTTTTACGTAATTTGTGTTGAAGGTGTGAGTGTGAGAGTGGAAGCCTAGATGGTGAGTAAGGTTGTGTAAAGTAAATTTTTGAGAGATAAAAAAATTGTTTAGCCTGAGTGTGAGGTGGGATTGGATAAAATAGAAAAAGTAAGGATAGGTTTTCAAGTTGTGACGTGAATTTGTGGTCAGAAGTTCGGACTTTCCAGAAGGAAAAGGGTGGCTTGGTGAGTTTTGGTGGATATTAAGGTAGAGAATTTGCAAGGTCCGCTTAGGCTGGAGAAAGCGGAATAAATGGAAAATTTAGGGCGGTACGTGGCAGAGTTTTAGGAAACATCTGTTGGTTGCAGCAGGTGCCGCATGGAGAAGTCCACGTTACCGACGGATGAGCAGGACATGAAAGGGACAATCCATTCCTGGCTGAAGTCTTCGCGATTCAATGCTTGCCTCAATATTCTTCTTAGAGCTCATAAAGGAACCAAATATCGATAATCAGCGTGTCTCGCAAAATTGACAAATTTCTTTCGCTATATTATTAAGTTTACAATACTGAGTAGCTCTCATTCTATTGATTTAACAAATGGTACTCGAGTTATCCCTTTAAAAATAATTTTGCACTATGCTAAATGCTTGGCAAAACATTTGAGCCCGAAGATTGCGGATTTAAGTTTTGAAATATTATTATTTCGAAACTGTTCCTCCTTTGTCCAAAAACCATGAGAGCTTTGAGAGACACTAGCAGCTCCCCAGCGAGTTAGAGAAGCATCCGAGAAAATCTCGATCGTGAATTGTGCCTCTTTTATGAGCTATAGTTCGTTAAAATATGGATTTTTTAGCACAACCAATTCTTTGTGTTTATAATTAATCTCATATGTGCGTCATAATTATCATGATTTTCTGCTAAAGCTTTAATTTTATTTTGTTTAGAACCTTCAATATAAGGCCAACTATATAAAAGACCAGAACAATAGGTTAATTTAGAACCGATGAATTAGACCAATACTCTAATATTGCTGTGTGATGTTTTTTCTAATTTTCTGCGCCTCATTGAGGGCTGCAAGTCTTTTGGATTCAGGAAGCTCTAAAACCATTCGTAAGAAATCAAATAACCAGTCTAAAAATTTAAGGATGATACGTTGAGCTACCTGACTTTTCTCCGCGTTGATAACAAAACCGAGTGTCAGTAATAGCTTTTTCACCTCAATTAATTTTTTTGAAGAATCATAATATATATTGCCAATTAATAAAAAATCGTCCCGATAATTAGCGTATGAGAACGCCGACTTTCTGAGAAGAGAGACTAAAGGCCGTAAAATCTTCTTAAAAACATTAGGAGCTGTACAAATATCAAAGGGTACGCATATGAAATTATCAGTTATGCCACCGAACTCAAATCACCGGAATTTTTTGTCACTTTCGTCAACCAAAATTGAATGGAAAGATTTTTTTAGATCTAAGGTTGTCATGAAGCAGTCCCTACCTATTAATTTCATTTCTGTGTGTTCCCCTTTAAGATTCAAAATAATAGATTTTATGCTTTCACGATGATTTATTTTGATAAAAAGAGATATTTTGGGTTTCACTCGTCAAAAAACTACGAATTGCTTGCCGAAGTTTCGTGAACATTGCAGTTCAAATCTTCAGGGCCAACCTGAAACTGTGGTATCAGATAATTTTGTTCTTAGGTATACTCTCTACGATGCCTGTGATTGGCCAGAGCGCCCTTCCGTGGAGACTGGTCGAACTTGATTGGCCAATCAAGTCTTTTTTTTAAATCCGAAAGAACGGAAAGCCAATTCGGATTGGTATTATATCCATTGTCCCTATTGATGTTATTAGGGTGTTTTAAGATTTCGATTGCCTCTCTATGTTTTCTTGGAAATTTGTTGTCTGTTTTTGCAATGACTCTCGCTTAATCAAATAAAATTTTATGTCCTGTTTCGATATGATGTTCAGCTAGTGCTGATTGTGTGAAATGTTTTAGCCTGACTTTACTTTCATGTTCCTTAATACGTTGGCTCACTGCTCTTCCGGATTCTCCAATATAGAGTTTGCCACAAGAACAAGGGATTTTATATACTTCTGGATCACTGAGAGATGCCTTTTTATCTTTAGGGTTATTTAGTAGTTGTCTTATTTTCACAGGTGATTTAAATATGGCTTGGATGTTGTGTTTGTTCCGAATTCTTCCTATTTGTTCTGCGACACCTTGGATTTAGGTTAGGGTGATGGTCATTTTTCTTTCTCTTTCTTTCATAGGTTGTGTTGGCTTGCTTTTTGGAGTATGTTTTCTTATTGCTTTATCAATTTCTTTGTTTGTGTAATCGTTCTGTATTAGGATTTGTTTAACGTTTTGTAATTCCTTTCGTAAATTATCTTTCTCTGTTATGGAGACAGCTCTGTATACAAGGGAGTTGATGACTGATTGTTTTTGAGATGGGCGATGGTGAGAGGAGGCATTTAGGTATCTGTTTGTATGCGTGGGTTTTCTGTAAACTTCATGTCCTCATGTGTTATCAGATTTTCTATAAACTAATACGTTCAAGAAAGGCAGTTTTCTGTTTTGTTCTATTTCCATTGTGAACTGGATATTAGAATGTAATTGATTGATAAAATCGAAAAACTTATTTAGTTCATCTCGTCTAAGTAGCCAGATGACAAATATGTTATCAACGTAACGGAACCAGAATTCTGGTTTAAGTTTGGCTTGGTTAAAGATTTTAGTTCCTACATGTTCCATAAAGACATTGGCTATTACAGGTGAGATTGGGAATCCCATTGCTGCCCCTGAGGTTTGTTCGTAGAATTGGTTATTGAACGAGAAGTAAATATTATTGAGACATTGTCCTATCAAAGGTACAAGCTCGAAAGGAAAGTTTGTGAAAGATTTAATAATATCAATTGTATCAGAGATTGGTATTTTCGTAAAAAGAGATACTATGTCGAAAATCACTATGATGTTTTGGGGTGGAATGTGAATCTGTTGTAGCTTTTTAATAAAGTGAATTGAGTTTTGGACGTGAGTGATGGAGCTTCCTGTAAAAGGATTTAGTTTCGCAGCGAGGAAGCGTGCTAGGTTGTAAGTTGGTGAGTTTATTGCGATGACGATGGATCTGACTGGAATGTCCTTTTTGTGGATTTTTGGCAGCCCTTAAAATCTTGGAGATATGTGATTAGTAGGTATTAAGTTAGATTCTTGCATTCGTGCATAACGTCCCTTTCTGTGAGTTAAAACTACAAAAAAACATGTGCCTTTCTGCAGTAAAAGAAACAGTACGTTTAACCAACGTTTGATGAAGAATTGACAGAAAAGAGATTGTGTGTACCCTAACTCAAGACAAGATTTTTGAGCTCGGTTGAGACGGTTCTTCTTAGTACTTGAAAATTCAAACAATTTATTGTCATCAAATTTTCGATGAAATGAAAATTAAGAGTTATGGCATTTGCAAATGTAAAAAAAATATAAATGAAAATATTAAGCCAAACAACGCACACTATGAAAAACAGTCTTAAGCAGAAACACGCTGCTTTTTGAGATCCCAGAAAGAATTTATATTTATTACTATTCATTCAACAATAGCATAAAATAAAAGTTCTAATATATAGATATATACATACATCTGGGATAATCTGCTGCGATATTTGCTTAAGTTCTAAGACTTGTGCAAAGAAAGTGAAATATAAAACTAGGAAGACACAATAAGGTTTCCGATTTCTTTAACTCAAAGTAGAAACATTTAACACGAGAAATTTTTTTTTTATCTGGAGAGTTGAGAAGCGCTATCCACAAGGCACGAAATGCTGTAAGGCCGATCGCCGGTCCAAAAAACGATACTCAAACATCTCTGTGCATCGTGTATTCTACTGGTGAATGAAAAAGAGTCTCTTTCATTCCCAGATTACACATTGAACAGATTGGCCCCTTGCTGAAACGAAACCTAAGTTCACCCACCGTTAATCTCCCTCTTACGGTACCCCTGAGACGCACCTGCGCGAAACTCTGGCAAACTTAAACGTAGTATCATTAGTTAGGTACTCGTGACCCATTGGATGAATATAAAGATAGGGCAACACCTGAAGGAATGTTAACTGTGAAAAACTGCGCATGTCCAAGCCCCAGAGGTGAACCTCGAATTTGGTCAAAATTGTATCTTTGCGTGCCTGTAGATACTGCAAGACCATACCAGGCCACAGGTTATCTTGTACTCTCGACGCTTCAAGATTTTTTTAACTGTAAAACCTCGTCAAATTTTGGAACAGCAGATCACGAATCTTTTAGGGTTTGCAGCCGTAACAAACAAATTCTAGGCAGTATCTCTTCTCCCATGCCCAGAACTCTTTCCAACCAGTTCAGTGCTATTTTTAAGATATAATAGGCAATTGGGACTTTGCATCACGATATCAACAGCATTTGCCAGTAATATAATCTACATCAAGTGATTGTAGAGATGCCCGTTACACCCTAGTTCCGAAAAAATCTTTCAGGTCTGCAATCAAAAAAATAAAAAAATATATATGAAACTTAGAAGTTCCCTTTGGAGAACCCCGCAAGTCACGTCCTCCGGGTCAAAGACACCTTTAGCTATACGGATGGACATCTTAGCTGCGTCGTGAATGCTTTTCATTACCCTATTAAATTTCATTCTGTATGGTCCATACAGCCCCTGGAAACCCTGAAACCTACCTAAAATTCCGGTACACACTTCGTCGCATTCGGCTACTCAACAAGTCTCTCCAGGAAGATTCGTGTAAATATTTTTGCAATAGCATTCACGAGCCCGGATACTCTTTATCACTCTTCTTGAATTACATGCACGTGAGGATGCCTATGTGAGTTTCCCAGGAAGAGGGAACCTCCTCAGTCTTTCAGATCCTCCTGAATAGATAATCAATATAGTCTAGACCTAATTCACGTAAAGCTTGGTAAAACTCAACGGGGACACCATCGTGTCCAGGGGCTTTCCCCTTTTTACATTTGCAGATAGCTACCTTGATTTCCTCTGTTGAGACCTGGACATCTAGAAGGGAATGTGTATTTACACCTCAAGCAAGATCAAGGTTTACTTTAGAATTATACAACGTATTCGAACAAGCTTGCCATGATTGAGTGTCTATCTTTCTTCTCTGTGCAAGTTTAGACCTAAGAAAGTTAACTGCTCTCTAAAACTCCGACGTCCTTCTGGCAGATGTAAGAGCCTCTTGAAAGGCTTTCTCATACAAAATTTGTTTAGAAATTAACAGTGAGCTATAGGATTTTTGATCTAAATTAAAATATTTTTAATCATTTAACGCGACCCTGACCTTTTACAGTTTTTAAGGCTATTCTCAACTTATCTTTTTGCATTTAAACATACCCAGCCGAAACTAGGATTTTCCCCTATTAAGCGCGAAGAATTACCAGGAGTGATACAAGCATTTGAAGCTGCCACCCTAATTTTCGAGATAAGATTTTCGGTTAAGTCAGCCACCGAAGAGACGAGTGCCGTTTGCAAATACGGCAGAATCAGTAAATCTAGGAAAACCCCCCTTCTGTCCTCCCTCCAGGTCAGCCTTGCATTTCTTCTAACTTAATGCATTACAGTGTTAGCCTCTCATTCTCCCCTCTCCTCCCGGAAACGATAACTCTACACATACATAATTTTATGAAAGGTAAAGCACATGCCGCTAAATCTACAGTACTTCCCCCTTAAGGAGAAAGGCGCGTAAGGCTAGCCGGACAAACACAATTAGGTATTTCATTAAGTATAGTAAAACCACGTAGTTCTAAACAATCATTCAGGTCAGTACCATCTTTATAAATGACAGGATGGGCTACCAGTCTCTCTGAGCTCGCATGCGCTCAGAATTATAGGCGTGAAAGGATGTATCTCTTCTTATCGATCAAGGACCGCATTCAAAGCATTGGGCAAATGGTCATGGTCGATACTCGGTTTGAAATAAATGAGACCTACAACAAAAACCATGGAATGATCTGCACACTTTACCAAAATCTACTCCAAAGAAGTATCTCACAACTCGCAGGCTAACCCTTTCCGACTCACAGATAGTGCCAACCCACCACTAGCTCTACCAAATTCACTTAATCGCTTTGCATACATATTGAAGCAGCCATGCTAAGACAACCAAGAAGGGTTTGCAGGCGCTGATGGGAGCCTGGTTTCGCTTAAGCATAAAATATCCTTGTTTAAGTTAAACATTGCCAAATTTTCGGCATTAGAAAATCCACGGCAGTTTCAAAGAACAATTCGAGCTAACCACCCACTCACCGCAGAGGACAGATCATTTACTGTCCTTACAGAATCCAATGAATCCTGTTCGTGGAGTTTTTAACGAGGAGTTCTGGAGTGAGTTTCGGGTAGAAAATCACTGATAGAGTGGGCCTTGTTTCCACAATAGTCTTCGGACGAAGAAGCTGATACCGACCCTGAACCAGTTTTTTAGGAGGGTCTGCCCCTCTGTCTCCTGACTGTGTCCTTTGCCTCTAGACGCTTGCCTTTCAAGTTCTGACCTGTCAATCTTAGACTGTCAGGTCCAATTCCGCGAAGGATTTAGCTTTTGAAAGACCTCAAACATTTGAGATGGAGACCCTAGCATAATCAACACCAGTCTGAAACCAGGCTCCTTTCTCAGATGAGAAGCAGATTCCACGACAACAGATTATACTTAAGCTTTCGAGAAAACCCCTCGAACAGACAAGACACAGGCATCCCTTAGGAGCTCTAACACCTCTTCTTTTAACAGTTTCATGCTATTTTCTAAATCCTTGTTGTTCTTCTCCAGATCATCATTTCTTAATTACAGAGATTCCGTTTTTCTTCTGAGAAGGTCTAATTCGCCCTGAATCTCAGCCACTGAACTTGTCAGGGCAGCTAAATCATTTTTGGTGATCGATGTATCCTCCTTAATGGAAGTTAGCAGAGACTTAAATCGCGAAATGTTAGCAGAATTCATACCAGGAACACCTATTATTAGTACGAATCTGGACTGGTCAGCTGTTCGCCAGACTTAGAGTCAATGTTTGATGTAACGATAGTAGCCAGATATTCAGATCTACATTTTCAACGAGCAAGTTCACCCTTAAAAACTCAGACTGAATTTCAGTCAGAAAAAACGAGCCAAAAAATATCTGCGAATTTGTTATTATTAATTTTGATAGGATGCGTAGCTTTTGTTTCAATCGTGAAAAATAACATTGAAAATAAAAAAATCAAATTTTTGGAAAAACTTCATAAGATTAAAAAAAAAAAACACAGAAGCCACACAGCTCAAAATTATATATAAATTGGCTTTTAATAATAAAATTCAAACAAAAAGTACATTTTTTAAGGAAGCGAGCAAAAATTCAGAAGCTTATCAAGCGTTTTGAAAGGTTTTGAGAAAATAAAAAAATTTCTTCAGTCTCCTAGAAGAATTTGAAACAAAAAGTTTATTTTCAAAGAGAGTGGACAAAAAACTTAGAAACTTTTCCGTGTCATAAAAGATTCCAAGAGAATACAAAATTTTCTAAAGTTTACTATAAAAATATTATTTAATTAATTTTTTTGTTGGATCAATTAGAATATGGAATATTCTGAAGTTATGCTTTCAATTTTTAAGATTTTTGTTATAAAGTGCAGGAAAAATTCGAATTATTTTTTAAGATATTATAATTTTTAAACTTATTCGAAATATTTTAAGGCTATTAATGATTTAAAGAGAAGAAGACAACAATTTTAATCATACACATACATTTTGTTAAAATATTTTGGTAAGAACTTTTTAAACAAATTTTAAAGGTTTTAAAAGAATGCAAAAATGATCTCCAAATTTCTGTGAAGTTTTGAATAATTTTTAATTCGACTAATTAAAAACAAAATTTCAAAAGTTTTAAAAAGCATTTAAAATGATAAATATTTGTGGAAATTTATAATTTTAATCTTTGTTATTTTGAGTCTGCCAAATATTTTAAGTCTATCCGAAAACTTTGCGAAATATTTTTAATATTTTATAAACATTCGGTGATATTTTTGAAATGATTAAAATCTTCAGAAAATCATTGAAATCTTCGTAAACTCAATTAAATCTATCCGAAAGCTTTATGAAATATTTCAGATTCAAAATCTCTGGGAAATCTTTGTGAAACATTTGGAAATCTTTTAAATCTATCCGAAATCCTTGGAAAAAATTTGAAATCTTTGTAAAAGTTTTTAAATCTCTGGTACATCATTTAAATATTTCAAATCATTTTTTAATCTCTGGTAATATTTGTAAAAATTATATAAATTTTTGAAAAATCATTGAAATTTTTGAAAAGTCTTGTAAATCTTTGCAAAATCCTTGAAATATTTGGTATATGATTTGAAGTAGAATAAAGAAATATTAAGAATCAAATACGGAAATTTTGAAAAATTTTGGACAAAAAATTTAAAGAATTCGATAGAAAATTCGAGTAGATTTTTATTTGTAGGTGAAAAATATTTTCTCTTCCCTGTTCACATTTCATGAATTAAGATATTTTTTTGGGTCACAGTACCAAATTTACGGAAAACAATGATCTTGCTGTTGAAACAGTACTCTTTCAAAGCAATATAGGTCACAGAGTACGCGCTGTTGTTGAAGAAGAAAAAAGAAGTTATACGTTTAGGTGACTACAATGCGCATCATCATTGGCCCAATTCTAGCGTTTTTACTTAATTATATTGGTAAGTATAAGTTATAATAGAAGACTTAAAAGAAATAAATAAAAATTCCAATTTTTAATATAAATACGAAATTTTATTATTTTCTTTTATTTATAAAAGATTATACTCTCTTAAACTACTGAACCAGTGAAATTAGTACTGGTGTAATCAGTATTTTCAATTATAACTCGTGAACCAGTGATTTTCACACTTTGACTTTGATTCTGTATTATAATATTTGTTTGGAAAATTTTTGTTAAAAATTAATTAATTTTTTTAAATTGTTGAAATTTTTGGGAAATCATTAAGATCTTTTTAAATCTTTCAAATCTATCCGAAATCTTTATGAAATATTTAAAATCTTTAGGCTATCATTTAAAGCCTTAGAAAATATTACTTTTTTTAATTGTGTAGATTTTTGAACTTAAAAAGTATCGTATCGCATAGCTACTCGCTTAAAATTTTTATGGATTTATTCGAACATTCCTACTTTTTATTTATAACCCTATCATCCTGTACTTTTAATCACATTTCTTATGTTATTTAAATAATACTTTTTGTTTGTTAAGAACAAATTTTGTTGCAATAATACTTAGTTTATTCATCGTTGTGTTAAATATATCGAACGTATCAGAGTAAAATTTACATTACTCATTCATCTTAATGCACATATCATCCACCAGAGAGTTACAGACCTTTTTTGTCTTCTTGTTTATGTGAAATACATAATGTGATCTTAACTGATACGAAGGTACCTGAAAAAGTATTTGACTTAAAATTTATCGACAGTCTATTTTCCCATCTAGCATTTTGTGCATTAATTTAAGAAAGCAAATAGTTCTTCTGTCATCAAGAGATATTACATTAAATCTTTTGTACAATGGTAAATAATTACATCCCCTTCCTGGGTAGCAGTTATTCTCCTTAAACACTAAGTATTTTAGAAATTTCTTTTGAATTCTCTCAAGTGGCTCAGCATGAGATTTGAATTGAGGTGCCCAAATAACTGAGGCGTATTGAACCTTAGCTCGTACTAGACTGTTATATAGTAACATTATAGTGTCGGTTTTTTTAAAAGCTGCTCCGGTATTAAATTTGATTTCAGATAAGACATAAGGATTTCATCAATACGCATTTCAAATACTTTCGAAAAATGATCAACAATAGATATAGGCCTATAGTTTTTTATATCAGATCTGTCACCATCTTTGTATACCGGGCAACCAGGTGTTCCCTTCCACAAATCTGGATATATTCCTGTGTTTAAAGCTGTATTATAGATATGTGTAAGAGATTTAATTAAGACAGGGTTACAATCCCTGGGGATAAAACTAGGAATACCATGGAATACCTGCACAATTCCACCTTCCCATTTTGATCATGCTCTACATATACCCTGTCGAAGTAACTTGCAAATGCATCAACAATTCTGTATAGTTATGCAAATCTATCTTAGATAGCTTCTTAATTTGTTTGCAAATATTACTGGTGCTTTCTTTATCCGAGTCAGATTTATTCAATTTCTTTCGCAAGTTATCTTTTAACTTTATATAGTCTTTTAGTTTGTTTGAGAACCATATTGGATAATGTTTGTTGGAAGGATTGACTTTAAAATTAGGAATTTTTCACCAATTTCATAATAATTACATTGTAAAAGTGTGTGCAAGCTTCATCGGAATGACTTATTGCGTAAAGGCCACCCCAGACAATATTAGCGATATTTAAATAAAGTAGACCATAGCTACCTTTTCTAAAATGAAAATTATCCTTTCTTTGCAAATCAAACTTATTTGCGTTACCTGAATGTAAGAATTGTTCACCAGATTGTATAATTTAATATCAGATTTAGTACTTTGAAGTGACTCATGGTAGTTTTTTAGATTGAAATCTCCCGCTATTAAAATGTGTGTCCTTTTAACATTACTTAGCCCTGTCATTTCCTCAGTTAGCATAATAAAATCATTTGTTTCTAACCCAGGCGGAATATTTACTACTATGATTATAAGCGAGAAATATTGGTTAGATACTTTAGAAGCTACAATATTAATATTTGGACAAACACTCCCCCAATCCTTCCCTGCCAGTCATCTCTATAACATATATATTTATTTCCCACAAATAATTCAGAAGAGAAAGTTTTGGCATTTAGCCATGTTTCAGTAATTAAGAACATATCAAAGTCACTAGTTAATATCAACAGTTTCGCTGACTCTATCTTTGTATTTAGACCTCTCACATTTTGGTCAAATATACTCAACTTTTTTAGTTCACAATTTTCTTGTTTTCTTCCGTTACCCTTGCTCTTGTTGACGATTTGATTATAACCGGAGTACCTTGCCGATATACTATACGGAAATCTGCTTCCCCATCCATTCTCCTGTTCTGCAGTACCAACGATAGGTTCTTCCATTTTGTCTTTCACAATATCGTTCTGTCCGACGTACAACGAATTTCTTAAAATTGTTTCTGCTTCGCCTTATCCTTCATCATCAGTGAAAATTGTTTCTGTAACTTCCTTGCATTTACTTCCGTATCCAGGATCAACTTTATTGGTCTGGGAAGTTCCTCGTTCTGTGATTATTTACCAGTTCGGTAGAAATTTATCCCTTTCTAATTGAAATTCAGGGTTGACACCTTTCAGTATTTTCAAAAAATTTTGTGACTCACGTGTACTATTAGCAGTGTCCATTCCATCTCTAGACATTTCTGCAACTCCGAATATTACTAGATTATTTCTCCGACTATTCCTATCTTCGATTTCTTTTATGCAATTTGTCAAATTATCGGAGCAAGCTTGATCGTCATGGTTTGCCGATTTTTCATTAGCGACAATTTCAACATTATCGATCCTACCCTCAAGATTATTGAACCTTGACCCTATGTCATCCACTTTATTTTCCATTACGCCGAAATCCTCCCTAATACCAGATATGGCATTTTTCACCTCAGCCATGCCTTTATCCACTGCTTTTCCACGATAATCAAATTTATCTTCTAGCCTATCTAGTAATTTGTCCAGTAAATCCTTTAGAGAGGCAAGGTCCACCATATTACGATAGTTTTTACTCATTGCAGAATATGTAGAGTTGGCCGCTGATGTAGTTCCTGAACCGCAACACGCAATGAGAGATCCGTTCTTTCTTTTCCTTTAACTCTCACCACAAGATTTGTGGTACTGTTTTTGGCATCCCAAACATTTATAAGCCTCATTCTTGTCGATTTCAGGGTTTTTCTCATTGCACTGTTTGTATGAACAAATGTTCGAATTATGCACAGACAGTAGTGTTTTATCGCATTTATTGGCCATTTAGTTAGTTTTAAGAATAACTTTCAAATTGAATGTTTCGTAATAATGAACAATGCGAGGTGTGTTCAATAAATACGCGGTTTGAGGTCATAAAAAAGTACTTTATTTGGAAGCTACACGTCTGGGTCTTTTTTAACTTCTCTCCTCCCCAACACACACACTTATCCTAACGGTGTTTCCACTTGTTGAAACAATCCTGGTACGCTTCTTTTGTAATGGCTTTCAGCTCCTTCGTCGCATTTGCCTTAATCTCCGAAATCGTCTCAAATCTTCTTCCTTTGAGGGGTTGTCTTAGTTTTGGGAACAAGAAAAAGTCACAAGGAGCGAGATCAGGTGAGTATGGGGCGTGGGGAAGAACAGTAATCGAGTGCTTGGCCAAAAACTCACGAGTTCTGAGTGCTGAATGAGCTGGAGGCGTGGCACAAATTTCGCAGTGACGCGGTGCATCTTCAATTTTCCGGTCAAAATCTCGTAACAAGATCCAACTGATATCCCACACTCTTCGACAAGCTCCCTAATGGTCAGACGTCAATTTTCGCGCAACAGGGTGTTGATTTTGTCAACCTGTGGGTTGTCAGTTGACGTTGAAGGCCGCCCAGGACGCTCATCATCATTAATCGACTGTCGGCCATCCTTGAAACGTTCATGCCACTTGAACCATGCAGTACGCTTCATGGCAACATTACCGTAGGCCGTGCTGAGCATGTCAAATATTTCAGTTGCAGATTTCCCGAGTTTCACACTAAATTTCACAGCAATTCTTTGTTCTTTCCAGCTTTCCATTTTACAATCCGACAAAAAAAACTCTTTACTTAAAACCGTGTAGCTTATCAACAAATGGAAATATCTGCGACTGGAACACCGAGTTTTAAACAGCTGATCTGTACGAATTTAGCGACACTAAGCGCATTCTCCTGAAACCAACTCGAGCCGCGAAATTCAAACAGTCCGCGTATTTTTTTAAAAGACCTCGTATAAGGTAGATAGTATAACCTGGATGATCACGCACTTGTCCTTATTAACCAATTTGGGGCGTGTTTACATAATCACTATCTATTAAACCCAATGCCTTTTAGACTGACTTTACTGCATGAATCGGCTATCAATGTACATAACTTTTTAATACTAATCTTATGATATTCCCGAGTATAGTTAACTTTTAGGTGATAAGCCATCTTTGGAAACCTTTGCGAAACACTTAAATATATTTCATCAATATTTTGACAATATTTTCCAAATTATTGAAATCTTTGTAAAATATTTAAAATATTTTAAAAATATTTAGTTTATTTAAATTTTTAAAAAAATCATAGAAGTCTGTGAAATCTTTTAAATCTATACAAAATCTTAACGAAATATTTCAATTATTTGATAAATATTTGATCATATTTTTCAAATGATTGCAATCTTTAATCTATCGGAAATATGTAGAAAGTATTAAACATTTTTCATAAATATTTTAAATCTCTTACAAATTATTAAAGTATTTGATATATTAAAAGAAAATTTTTAGAAATATTTTTGAAATTGTTGAAATCTTTTAGAAAAAATGTAAGTCTCGGAAATCTTCTCCATCTATCCGAACTCTTTCCGAAAGATTGAAAATATTTTATAAGCATTTGATAATATTTTTAAAATAATTGACATTTTTGGTAAAGCACTGAAATCTTCGAGAAATTTTTTGAATCTATCTGAAATATTTCAAATCCTTGGTCAAACATTCAAATCCTTATAAAATATGATATTTTTGTTTTTGGAATTGTTTAAATCTTTGAGGAATCATTTAAGTCTGTAAAATCTTCCAAATATATCCAAAACCTTTGCGAAACCTATAAAATCATATTGATGTGCTTGGGAAATCATTGATATCTTTTTTATATCTCCGAAAATCTTTGTGAAATATTTAAAATATTTCATAAATACCTGATAATATTTTCAAAATTATTGAAATGTTTAAAAATTTTTGCGAAATTCTTAAATATATTTCATAAATATTTTGATAATATTTTCAAAATTATTGAAATTTTTGTGATATTTAAAAAATAGTTTTTAAATATTTAGTATATTTAAAATATTAAAAGAAAATATTCATAAGTAATTTTGAAATTGTTAAAATCTTTAAAAAAAATCGAAGCCTGGGAAATCTTTTCAATCTATCTGAACTCTTTTTTAAATATTTGAAATATTTAATAAATATTTGATAATATTTTTAGAATGATTGCAATCTTTGTGCAATCTTTTAAATCGATCCGAAATCGTTATGAAATATTTAAAATCTTTGGGAAATCATTGAAACCTTTGTGAAATGTTCTTGATTTACCCGGAATTATTCCTTGAAAAATCATCGAAGTCTGTAGAATCTTTTAAATCTTCTCGAAATCTTTGCGAAATCTTTGAAATTCTTGTAATTATTCTATAATATTATCTAAATAATTAATATCTTCAAAAAATCATTGAAACTTTCGTGAAATCTTTTTAAGATATCCGAAATCTTTGTGAAATATTTCATGTCTTTAGAAAATATTTGAAATCTTTGTTAGAAATTAAATTATATTTGTATATTGTTGAAATTTTTGTAAATTCATTGAAATCTGTAAAATCCTTTCAAATTAACGCGAAATCGTTGGGAAATATTTTTTAAATATTTAATAATATTTTTGAAATGATTGAATTCTTTGAAAAATCATTGGAATCTTTATAAATTATTTAAAATATTTTTTTAATATTTGATATAATTTTGAAGTTTTTGGTATATAATTACCACGTCTAAAATCTTTGGAAAATCATTGAAATCTTTGTGAAATGTTTTTAATCCGACGGAATTATTTATGAAAGATCTTAAGTCTTCGGGAAGTCTTTTAAATCTACCCGAAATCTTTGCGAAATACGTAAAATATTTTTTAATTATTCTATTATATTTTTTAAATTATTAAAAGCTTCTGATTTAATTTTTAAATTATCGGAATCTTTGGAGAACCATTATAATCTTTCAAATATACTCGAAATTAAAAAAAAAATATTCCAAATACGAGGGTAGTTCAATAAGTCCTTAGAATGACCAACAGATGGCGCGCGAATCGCTCCAAATCATCTGTTTTCAGTCAGCACCACTCCCGACTAGATATATGGTGCAGTCACAGTCCACATCTTCTGAGTTTACGTGTTTTTATAACCAATTGAAAAAAAAAATGTTCGTTAAGAAAAATAGAAAAAAACGAGTTCATAGCGGTAACCAAACATTTTCATTTAAAGGGTTTAACTCCATATGAGATAAAAAATGAATTGGACTCAGTTCATGGCACATCTGCCCCTGCCTTAGCAACGGT
>NC_046657.1:153328926-153333277 GCF_010883055.1 Belonocnema kinseyi
AAAAAACGACCACATTTGGCGAGAAAAAAATTCTCTTTCATCACGACAACGCCCGAGTTCACACATGCTTCGTTCCAATGGCTAAAATTGAAGAACTAAAATCCTTAATAAATTATCGAAGTTATGAAATCTTTTAAATCTACCCGAAATCTTTGCGAAATATATTTTTAATATTTTATACTTATTCTATAATATTTTTTAAATAATTGAAACCTTCAGAAAATCATTGAAATCTTTGTGAAATCTTTTAAAAAATCATTAAAGTGTGTGAAATCTTTTAAATTTCGACGAAATATTTGAGAAATATTTTATAATATTTTTTGAATGATTGATATCTTTAAAAATCATTGTAATTTTTGTGAAATCTTTTTAATCTATCCAAAATCCTTACTAATTATTCGAAATCTCTGTGAAGTCGTTCAAATCTGTGAGAAATCATTAGAATCTTTATGAATTGTGGAAAAAAATTTTGAAATTTTTGTTATAATTTTCAAATGATTTGAATCTTTGAAAATCCTTGAAATCTTTAAGACTGTCAGAAATCTTAATGAAATCTTTGAAATCTTTGGGAAATCATTGAAATATTTGTGAAATCTTTTATATCTATCTGAAATCCTTAATGAATATTTGAAATCTTAATGAAAGCATTGAAATCATTATAAAATATTTAATATTCTTGAAATATTTGGTAAATATAAAAAAAAATTTAATTTTTGAGAAATCGAAGAATGTCTTTGAAATCTTTTAAATCTATATATAATCTTTGAGAAATATATTAAACTTTTTATAAATATTTGATAATATTTTTGAAATAATTGCATTATTTGACATCTTTTAAATATATATCGAAAATCTGTATGAAACATTTGGGAAATTATTGAAATCTTTTTGAAACAATAAACTTTTGTTGTTGAAATTTATTAAATCTTTATGAAATAATTGAAGTCTGCTTAATCTTTTAAATATATCCGAAATATTTGATAAACCTTTAAAATCGTTGTGATTTCATTGGCAAATCATTGAAATCTTATGAATCTATCTGAAATACTTACTAAATATTTGATATCTCTCGGAAATCGTAAATGATTTGAAAACTTGGTGAAATCTTCGAAAAATCCTTGATGACTTTTTAAAACTGTTTAAATCAATGTAAAACTTCATTATCTTTAGGATATCATTGGATTTCCCTTGGATAAACCTTTGATATCTTTGAGAAATCATTAAAATCTCCGTAAACTATTTTTAATACTATTTAAATATTTTGTAAAATTTGTAAAATAATTGAAATTTTTTTGTATCTTTGGCAATATGAATTTTATACGTGTAATTATTATTATATATTACACACTATTTATTGTTTATTTATTATTATTTAGGTTCAATTTTTATTTGTTTATTTATTTTTTGTCAATTTGCCTAATTCCAATTTTGTAATGTAAATTTTTCCTTTTTATATGGAAATTCAACTAATTAGTTGGAAGTCAAATTGTTTAGTTAAAAGTTATTTTTCTCGATGGAAGACGTATCATTTTAGTCAAAAGTCAAAAATTTTAGTCAAATATGTACGTTGTTTTAAACTTTTTTAATCTTAATTTTTTAAATTAAAAGTATAATTATTCTATTCTTTGTTAAAACTATATCTATTTTAATTGAAAAATCAGTATTTTGTTAAAATTTTATCTCTTTGGTTGAAAATTCAACTGCTGGGTTAAAAATTTTACTATTGGGCTAAAAATTGATCTACTTAGTTGAAAATTTATTTCTTGAATAAAGGTGCATCATTTTAAATAAAAATTCATCTTTTGAGTTGAAAATTAATTTTTTTTTGTAAATTAGTTTTTCTTTGGTTTTTAAACAATTTTATATTTGCGGCCAGCTCGCTTAATGAAAATTTATGTTGACTAATCAACAAAGAGTTGTCAAGGAATATTACATTATTGTTTTAAATAGTAAAATTTTTTTAACGTATAAGTCAAACTTTACAACTGTGAACATTTTTTTTCAACATTATTGTTCTGAATTAATTTTTTTTGTTAAAACCTAACCACAGTTTAGTACACAGTCCAACACTTTTATAGAAAATTAAAATTAACAAAATTTTTTATTTCATTTTTTAGATCAAAATTTGACCAACATGTATTTAAATAATTTTTTTTAGTTTAAAAATTAAACTAATTGCTCAAATATTTTTTTATTTCTTGAAAATTCATGCTTTTGGTAGAAAGACAATTTTGTTGGTTGAAAATTTGACTATTTGGTTAGAAATGTATGTATTTTGTTAAAAATTAGTCTTTTTTAGCTAAAATGATTAACCTATTGATAAAAAAATCCATTATTTGGTTAGAAATATATGAATTAAAAGTTTAAAAATCTTGTTTGGAAGTCTCTTTTTTGTGAAAATATTACTTCTAGTTTAAAAATTTATCTTTTTGGTTTAAAATATGATTATTCAATTAAAAATTCAACTTTTTTGTGGAAAAATAATTTATTTAGTTCATGTCAATAATTAATAATTGAACTCTTTTTTAAAATATTATTATTTTAGCTGAAAATTCAAGTTTTAGGTTGAAAATTTAACTATTTTGTCGGAAAAATGTCTATTTTAGCGGAATATGCAATTACTTGGTTGAAATTCCAAATTTTTGGTGTAGAATTCTTCTTTTTGTAGAAATCAATATGTTCGATTTAAAATTCACGCTTTCTGTTAAAAATACAATTATTTTTTTACAAACTCAACAATTTTGTGAACAAGTTTTTTTTTAATTCTTCTCTTTGAACAAAAGTTTAAATATTTGGTTGAAATCTCATTTTTTGTTCTGAAGTTTTATCATTTTAGCAGCAAAGTCATCTCCTTGTTTTAAAATTTTAACATTCAGTTGAATATATTTTAAAAAAATATTTTTTGCATTTAAAAATTTAATTATTCTATTCTCGGTTATGATTTTATTTTATTTAAAAATGAAAATATTTGATAGACTAATAACTTTTGTTGTTAAAAAGCTGCTTATTTGATAGAAAATTCGTGTTTTTAAGTACAAAATTAATTTTCTTGCTTGAAAATTCAAATAATCCTTGGTGAAAATTTCAACTGTTCTTCTTCTTTGCCAGTGAAAATTTATTTATTTTGATTGAAATTTATTCTTTGTGGTAAAAATTATTCTTCTTAGTTGTGCAAAGTAAAAAACTTTAATGAAGACTTTTTTTTTTAAATTTAAATTAATTTTTTTAAGAAAATGTGCAGGCCATTTTTTAATTATCTTTTTAGTTTAAAAATTCAACGATTTTTAAAAAGATTTTTGGTTACTTCTTAAAAATTCATGTTTTTGGTATAAAGTCAATTTTCTGGATTTCAAAATTGAAGTTTTAGTTAGAAATTTAGTATTTTGCTGAAAATTACTTTTTCTCTTTTAATAATTAACCTCTTGATTAAAAATTCAACTTTTTCGTAAGGAATGTATGAATGATCTTTAAAAGTTAAAAAAATTTTGTGGAAGTAATCTTTGGGGTAAAAATTTAAATCCTAGCTTAAAAATTTATCTTGTTGATCGTATATATAATTACTTGATTAAAAATTCAGGAATTAAAATGTAAACTTATTTTTGTTGGAAATTCGTCTGTTTGAGCAAAATTTTAAATATTTGGTTAAGAGCTAATTTTTCGTGTTGAAGATTTATCATTTTAGATGAAACGTAATCTCTTTGGTTTTACATTTTACCATCTTTTTTAAATTCATTTTTTTAAAATAATTTTTGCATCTGAAAATTTTATTGCGTTATTCCTGGTTATAATTTTATTTCATTAAAAAATTAGACTACTTGTTAGAGAATTAACTTTTTTTATCGAAAAGCTGTTTATTTTATAGAAAGTTCTTCTTTTTTGGTATAAAATAAATCTTTTTGGTTAAAATTTTATTTGATTGGCTCAAATCTGAACTATTTTGTTAAAATTTTATTTTTTAGATAAAAGTGCATAATTTTAGTCACAAATTCTTCTCTTTGGTTGAAAAGTAAACGTTTTCTTTCAATGATAATTTTACGTGTATTGTAAACAAATGTTTTTGAAATGATTTTTTATTCAAAGGTAATCACATCATTGAAACTTTAGTTAAAATTAAAGCAAACAAATTCAAAAAATTTTTCTGTAAACATTAAAACTAGAAAAAAGTCAAGATTTATAAACTTTAGGTCATTTTGGTGAAAATCTTAATATATTTAAATAAATATACAATATTTTAAATAAGGGGACGCTTTTTAAAAATAACACAGGCCAACAATTCTCAGAACCAGAGACCAGACCTACTATACCCGAAGGTTTTTGCTGCGCTGAATCCGAATCTGACCTCAGAAAAATT
>NC_046657.1:153333377-153379516 GCF_010883055.1 Belonocnema kinseyi
GAGGTCGGATTCGGATTCAGCGCAGCAAAAACCTTCGGGTATACTAGGTCTGGTCTCTGGTTCCGGACCTTTGTCAAATTTTGTCGGCCTGTGTAATTTAACCTTTATTTCAGAAAATAACTAATATCAACTCATTTCAATGAATGTTTTAATCTTCGAGATAAATTTTTTTTTAATTGTATGGCTTATTACAGCGCAGTTTTAACGTGTGATGATAACTTTCCATCCATATTTAATATTCAGGTTGAAGGCTCTCATATTGAGGCCAAGAATATTCAATTTATTTATTTTTTCTTTTTTTGAAAAAACTGATTCTAAAATAATCTTTCGAAGAAAAGTCTGGAATTTGGAAAGTAACTTAAATGACACTCATTTTCGGAAAATGCTAATAAGTGAATTTTTGAAAAAAGCCAAACTTGGATTTTCTCTATTTTTTAGTTTTTAATTTTATAATAATATTAAAGAAGAAATTATTCTTTGGGTTTCGTTCTCGCTAAATTATTCATTCATATCAAAACCCTAATTTTTATTAGTTGAAGCCAATTTTCCAAAATACCAGTATTCTATTTTTTTAAATTATTGGTGTTTCGTCACATAAGAAGCTAAAATTATTTAATTCTATATATAATTAAAAATATAACATAACTTGAGCAAGGAAAATGAAATCATTGTTTTGAATGCTTGTTTTTTTAAAGAATTTTTTAAAACTAAAAATTAAATTATTTTATGTTTCGGTTTAAAATTTATCTTATTTAGTTAAAAATGATTTTATTTATAAAATTAAATAAAAAAAAGTTATAAACATGAAAAACGTAGAAGCAGAACAATTTAGTTAAATGACAGGATACCGTAAAATTTTTAACTCTATTGAAACAATAAAAAGGCCATATTCTCAAATTGTAAACCTGACCTAGTCTATTTTCATTGTCAAAATATTGCCTTCAGACTGTTTTCATGACTTAAAAAAAATATGTGAATTTCTTAAAAGTAAAATGGATCAATGCACTATAATGCAATTATTTACGGAAGCGGGTATTTATAAAAAATAGATTGTTTACAAGACAATAAATAAGTAATGTCAATGATAGTTTACCTGTTCCACTTTTTAACAAAAATTCATTTTCTCACATTAGAAATTTAACTATTTTATTGAAAATGTAGTTTGTTGAAAATTAATATTTTTTTCGAAGACTCTAAATATAAAAATGTAACTATGCGGTAGAAAATTTAACTTTTTTGGAGAAGATTTGTTTTTTATGGAAAATTAATTTTTTCTCAGTTCAAGAAAATTTAAGAATTTCATTTTCGCTGTTGATAATTTCTCTATTTTGATTGAAATTCACCTTTTTGGTAAAAAGTTAATTTTCTTGGTTAAAAATTTGGTTATTTGGTTAAAAATGCATGTATTTTGTTAAAAATTGGTCTTTCTTGAAAAAAATAATTAACCTCTGCATTAAAAATTCAACTATTTGGTTAGAAATGTATAAATTTGGTTAAAAAGGTTTTAAATTCTGTTTAGAATTCGTATCATTCGTAAAAATCTAACTTTCAGCTTAAAAATTTATCTTTTCGTTTTTAAATATGATTATTTAATTAAAAATTCCACTGTTTTGTTAAAAAGTTAATTTTTGCTTAAAATTTACCTCCCTGATTAAATATTGAACTATTTTGTTAAAGTTTCATTTTTTAGTCGACGATTTATCATTTTATTTGAAAATTTATCTTTTTGGTTGAAAATGCAATTACTTGGTTGAAATTTCAAGTATTTTATTTCAAAACCTTTTTTCTGTTTGGAAAATTAATCTTCTTGGTTGAAAAATCATACTTTTTGTTAATAATTTAATTATTTGGTTAGAAACTCAACAATTTTGTAAAAAAGTTATTTTTTGTTGGAAATTCTTCTCTTCTAGCGAAAATGTAACCATTTCAGAGCCAAATTTAAAATGTTGATATTTATAAATTTATTTTAAACAAAAAATGTATTTTTTTCCATAAAAGCTGGTTTCTTAGTCAAATACTTGTATTTTTAACAAACTAACTAAATTTTGAACATAATAGTTTAATTTTCAATATAAAAAAATAAACACCCATCTAAAATGTGTCATACTTCATATTTCAATAAAAAAATATGAAATTTATAAATAAAATGTAAACTAAAATTACGAATTCTCAACAAATAAAGTTTTTCACGCATGAAAGGAATTAAAGTTTTCATAAATTGTTGAACCTTCAAGCCAAAAGACGAATTTTTCCAACAAAAATGAGATTTCAAACCAAGAAAATTATTTTTTTTTACCGACAAAGGAGAATTTTCAAATAAAAAAGGCCAATCTTAAAAAAATGTGAAACTAATCACATTTTCAGTTGAAAAATTAACTTTAAACCATAAGAAGGTTTGAATTAATTTTTTGAACATATTCAAACAAAAAAATAAATTAATAAATGATGAAAAAAATGAAATATTTACTGAAAGAGATGAATTTTCAACTCAAAAAGATAAATTTAAAAAAATTGTTGAATTTTATGTTGCATGATATTTCAGTCGACTATTCACGATAAAAATATCAATTTTTCAACAAGAAATAAGTTTCTACGAGAAAAACAGAATTTTTAATCCAAAAAGACGAATTTTTAACTGAAGGATGACTTTTTGACAAAATTGTTGAATTCTCTGCCAAATAGTCGCATGTTTATACGAAAAAATGAACTTTCATTTGAAACAAATGAAATCTTATTTTATTTTTTTTAACTTAGTATAAAAAAATAGTTAATTTTCATCCAAAAAAAGATTACAGTTTGAAATTTTGAAATTTAGACTTAAAAAAATTCGTCCTTTTGTATTACAAATCCATATGTTTAAGTACAAATTCGACCTTTTTTAAATAAAAGGTAACTATCTGGTAGAGAATGTATCTACTCTTCTAAAATTTATCCTTTTTGGTAGAAAAAATTATCTTTTTGTATTGAAATGTTGTTTTGTTTTAAGAAAGTAGTTTAACTTTAAAATCTAGTTTAATTTCACACGAAAAAACGGCGCTTTTATCAAAATTCAGGGAAATCCTAGCTAAACAGTTGAATTTTTAACAACAGAATTAATGATTTATCGGAAAGAAATTAAAATTTTAAAAAAATTCAAAAATTCTGTACCAAAATTTTATTGTATTGTAATTAATTAAAAAGTTGTCGACCAAAAAGTTAAATTTTTAAGAAAAAAATAATAATTTTTTTAGTTTTTAACAAAGTAGTTCAACTTTAAAATCTAGTTGTTTAATTTTTAACAAAAAAATGCATTTTTAACCAAATTGAAGATTTCTTAACCAAAAGTTTAAGTTGCAAATAAAAAGATTAATTAACTACCAAAAAAGATGAATTTTCAATTTAATTGAAGAATTCTTAACCGAACACTTAAGTTTTCAACTAAAGAAACTGAATTATCCAATTCTTTAATTTTTAACTGAGAAGTATGCATTCTAACACAAATAGCTTAAATTTAAGAAAAAAAAAAACTAATTTTTCAAACAAAATTCAAGAATTCTGTACCAAAAAATTGAAGTTTCGATATAAAAATAATAAATTTTCAAACCAAAAGATTAATTTTTTGAGACAACAGAAGAATTTTCAACCAAGCAAATACATTTTTAAAAAAGAAATAATTTCTTTTCAGTTCTTCTATTAGTAGTTCAACCTTAAATCCTAGTATTTTAATTTTTCTCAACAAAAATTTTTATTCAAATTCCAGAAATCTCAACTAAGAAGTTAAATTTTTCACTAAAAAAGATGAATTTCTAAACAAAAGGATTATTTTATTACAAAAAAAGGAAAAGTTTTTACAAAATTAAACAAATCTCAAACAAAAATTTGAATTTTCAACTGAAAAAGGTGAATTTTTAAACAAAAAGATTAATTTATTACAAAAAAAACTTTTTATTAAATTTAAAAGTTCTCAACCAACAAGTTAAATTGTTAGGAAAGAAATAAAAATTATTATTTTGTTTAGCTTCTAAGACAGTAGTTTAACTTGAAAATCTAGCTGTTTAATTTTGAACAGAAAAAACGAACTATTAATTAAGTTCCAGAATTGTCAACAAAAAAGTTCAATTTTCAACTAAAAAAGGTGAATTTTTACATTGAAAGATTAATTTACTACGAAAAAAGACAAATTTGCAATAAAATTTAATTATATTCAAAAAAAAAATCTTTTTTAAGAAATTTCAAAAATTCAAAACTAAACCAAGTATGTCGGATTAAAAATTTAAAAATTTCCCAACTTGAAAGTAGACCATTTTATATTATAGACCGTTTAAAATTAATCAACTTCAGAGTTGTTCTTCCGCCGAATTGTATAATATCGAAATAAAATTTCAATAATTGTAATACTTATGGAAATTATAATATACATATTTTAAAGCATAAAAACAAGAAATAAAAAGTTTATTTAAATTTTTCGAGAAAGCATAAATCGCAGAATGTTTTTTTTTTATTACAAGTAACTTTCTAGTTTACTAAGCCCCTTGCAAAATTCATCTGTGAAACAAAAAGAATTCACTGTAAAGATAGAACCTTGAAAGAACTAGGTATTTAAAATTGGATTATTCTAAATTAGATAATATTTCAAATTCGTTGCCTTTCAAATTATGTTTTTTAATAATTGCAATAAATAATATAATTACAAACAATAAATTTGTTTCCACAATCACGTATTGTATGTTTAAAAGTTACTTTGAAATTTACTATTTTTGTTTTTATTATTTAGCATTGCAGTATTTATTGGGCTACAAAAGTTACAGTCTTCGCGATGTTTTTACTAGAAACAGTTGTGTCTTTACTCATCTACAACGCGGTTAATTATTGGAACTTTTTCCCTAACCACATTCGTTATAATAACTTCTATTGGTAAACTTTCTTATTCCATTTTTTGGTTTTAACATTTTCCTGGGCGAACCTGGTATCTTGTCGTCAGCCACAGGGCCGGCGAGTAATAGGGTGCAATGTGTGCGGGTACACGGGCGGCCAAGCTTGAGGCTTAGTCTCTTAATGCAATAAAGTTTCTAAGTGGGCCTTTGCTTGTGCCTTTGTCTTCTGGGATTTCTCCTCGATTTTCCCTGAATTTTCGTCTGGAAGCCATTTCCTTTAAAAATGTATCCATAACTAACTTATGTGACTTTCGAGATGGGGATGTTACACCCCTAGAGCGACATTTGTTTAATATTAAATACAAAAAACCTCTCGCATACGATGTTTATCAACTCGTTGGGCAACCGTTTTAGATGTTAAACCTTTAAACTCAAGAGAGTGAGACAGAACGACCTACGAACGTAAGTATGTCCGTGTAAAAATAAGGAAGTTACGATCCCATAACACCAGCCGAGAAGCAGGATCGAGTGCAGGAGAACCTCTTGTGTACAGAGCCATCGAAACTCAAGCGCGCGCATCCCCCACCACTCGATCCGTCCCACGTCGACCAACCCCCACGCGGGAATGCGGTTTTAAAAAGGCGCGCTCCACCACGGGACACAAGAGTCTACGGGCACCAGTTCTGCAGAGCTTTTTCCGATTACGCGTGCGCAATGAATACGTTCACTTGCTTCTTCTTGCATTCCAGGCAAGAGTGAGATGAAATAAGAAAAGGAGTTTCGAAATAACTTGTAGAAGGCCATTCTAACCGATTTTGGATATTTTTTTTTAGATTAATTCAGCAATACATTTTGAAGAGGTTTTTAAGGCTGATTTTTAAATTTTTTCTATGCTCAGCATCGCTGGACTTTATGCACGGGAAAAGTTGAAATCAAAAGAATATATTAAATTTTTAAGTTAATTGTTATAAGCCAATTAACGTAATAAATAGCCTATATTATTAATTTTTCGATTCAAAACTAAATTTTTCCGATAAAGTTACTTGCTTGTATCGAAAAAAAAATTTTATTATAAGAATTTATCATACAATGTTTTGTAATATTTCTATGAACAAATTATATAAACAAATGCCCAGTGCGGACATTTAAAGGTAGAAATAAATCGTTTTTCTCTTAATTTCTCTCTAATCATGTTCGTGATGTTTAATAATGCAAAATTGTCCTGCGGTATTTTTTGTTAATTGTATAAAAAATTATATTGACATGTGACCATTGTGGACATTTAAAGACAGAAAGAAATCATATTTCTCTTAATTCTCATTACATCATTTCGCCAGTGATTTGATTCTAACCATTATAATTTTACCGCATTATTAATATTTATGTTATAGAATATACTTAATATTCTATAATATAATATTGGAAAGAATATTTATGTATATTGTATAGGTATATGTATGTATATTGTATTGGTGATTAAGGGAAATACGATTTATTCCTGTCTTTGAATGTCCACAGTATGCATTTGTTTACATAATTTATTTAAAAAATTAACAAAAAGTATCGCATGCTAATTATCTATCATTGTATATCACGGACGTCATGATTTAGGGGGAATCAAGGGAAAAACAATTTCTTTCGGCCTTTAAATGTCCACACTTGGCATTTGCCTATATCATTTGTTTATAACATTAATAAAATATATCGCAGGATAATTTTCTATCATTAAACATCACGGACGACAGGGTTTCAGGGGATTTAGGTGAAATACGATTTCTTCCTCTCTTTAAATGTCCACACTGAGTATTTTTTTATATAATTTGTTCATGAAATAAACCAAAAATATCGCATGCTAATTCTCTATCATTATACATCATTGACGATATGATTTGAGAAAAATTAAGAGAAAAAACGATTTCTTTTCTGCCTTTAAATGTACACACTGGGCATTTGTTTATATAATTTATTTACAAAGATATCACAAAACATCGGATGATAAATTCTAATGATGAAGTATTATTTTTTCGATAAAAACAAGTAACTTTATCAGAGAAATTATTTTTCAAACGAAAAATCCATAATGTAGGCTATTTATTAAGTTAATTTCCTTATAACAATTAACTTCAAAATTTAATTTTTTTCCCACTACCCCCGTGCATAAATTCTAGCGATTCTGATATTAGAAAAAAAATGTACAAAGATATAAGCAAAAAAAAACGAAAAAATCGACTTTTTTACTCTTTGCATTAACATAAAATTTCAAAGAAAACAAAAATAAAAAAATCAGCCTAAAAACATCTTCAAAATGTATTGCTCAATTATTCCTTAGAAAAATATCCAAAATCGGTTAAGAATTGCCTTTTACAAGTTATTTTCAACCTCCTTTTTATTTCACCTCACTGTTGCTTGGGAGGCGGGAAAAAGCAAGTGAACGTATTCATTGCGCACGCGCAAAAAAGCTCGGAAAAAGCTTTTCAGAACTGGTGCCAGTAGACGCTTGACCATGGGACGGTAGTACTGTGCAGGCTGTTCTTTCCGCTCTGATCGAACATGACAACGGTTAGACTGGCAGCTTTTGAGCACTTCAAGCCTTTCGGGTTGAAAATTCCGCTCGGGACGTCTCTCCCTTCTCAAAGCAGGTTATTCCGCTTGGCGAAGCGGACACCGCCGCCAATGCGCGTGCACCAGCACGCAACCTTACGACGTGTAACTTCAATTTTTTTTATTTGGCACGCAAAGAACGCTGTGAGCTCTCTTTCCACGTCAACCCAATAAACTTGTTACATTTTATTTTAACCTTTTTTAAATTCTTTGGAACTATTATTTTTCTTCCTTTCTCATTCCTGCATTTACGGGTCAGGTGGCATTCCAGCTCACTCGTTCCGCTGATTTTTCTGGCATCTCAGCTGTACTCATCCAGACTTTAACCCATTTACCTATGATTCTCTACCTCCTCCCACTCAAGCTCGTAAGTTGTGAGGCACGGAACAATATTTCGCTCATAGACTCTGATAGGCCACGTCATTGAAATGCACCCTCGTCACTGCCAAATACGTGCGTTGCCACGCCTACGTCACTAACGCTCGCCTTCTCACTTCCTTCTATAGAATGCGTGAGAAGGCGAGCGTTAGTGACGTAGGGCGTGGCAACGCATGTAGTTGGCAGAGACGTCACTAACGCTCGCCTTCTCACTCATTCTATACAAGGAACTGAGAAGGCGAGCGTTAGTGACGTAGGCGTGGCAACGCACTTGGAAAGAGAGGGAACAAGCAAAGTGGATCTGGGGAAGGTTTATATATAGACCTTCCCCAGATCCACATTCCTGGTTCCCTCTTTTTCTACTTATGAAGATACAACTCCATACCTCTCACTTACTCCGATTATATCCTTACCGCTACGATAATTTACTGCATTAGTAAAAATTTCTAAATTTACTGAAATTTTTTATTATTTGGTTGAAAACATAATTTTCGATCTTTTTGTTTAAAAACTGTACCATTTGAATAAAAGCACATATTTGTGGAGTGAAAATTCCCCAGTTAATTTAATTAAAAAACATTTTCTTACAATCAAGAAATACAATTTTCATCTTTATCTTCACCTTAAATAATATTATTATAGTCCTTTTATATATATATATTTAACTTCATTCCTTACAAGCGTATTAGTATTCACCTATTTATAATTGTTCTTACAGAATTAAGTTCAGAGAGCGAAACTCCACCAACCTTACATAAGTTTCTTGACACAGAAAATGGAGGAATTCGACCAGGAAACGATCTATCTCTTTCAGATCAGCAGCGCATCGCCAATATACGATTAGCTCTGCATCAGACAGCCGTAAACCATGGAATGAAGCAAAACCTAATCAGTTACCAGTTAAACGCTGGGAAGGCAGGTCTTCATCAGCCTCCTCTTCAACGGACAGCTTCTTCCCACGGACCCATTAAGTCTGCAAGCAATCAGGCGCATCTTAATCTAGAATTGGAACTGGGTCAACCAAATGCGAATAAACGGGTGCCAAGATAATATACAATATCTTTTGTAAACAGAAGTCTAATAAAAGTTTTACTAGCTGACAAAAATGACATCAAAAATTTTTCATACATTTCTATGAAATCCTCCTCACCATTTCTCTCGGCACAATCACCTTAAGTCAATGAAGGGCTAGAGGTGCCTCTTTTAGGTAGCTCTAGCACTCCTAAGGTTGAAAAGTGTTTTTTAAGATAATCTTTAGTTTTCCCTAGCTCTGTCTAACCGCTCCGCACAGCCCAGGATGACTTTTGCCTCTAAGCAACCCTGAGTTTGTTTCAGCTTTTCTAAGGTCTTTCGGTTAAAGGCAGTTAAAATAATCGCTCAGCAATCTTTAGCAGCAGTGTATCAGTAGTGAATAAAAAGGCCAATCTGCCGTCAATTCATTAAGGTGGTACGTATTTTGGGGCACTGGAGAGACGTTAACCACCCCTGGTGATTTAAAAGGGCAGAAAGGACCATCGGCCCATTCCACCTTTTTGATGTTAACGACTTTGGCATCGACTCTCTCCCTATCCCGCAGCAGCCTTAGTTCTCTCGTTCTGTTTCAGTTCACTAAAAACCTAGAAAGTGGACTTTCATCAGGTGATGCAGCATTGCTGCTTCTTTATCTTCGGCCAACCCATCATCTAAAGTATTTATGTTCTTTTTTCGATCAGGCGAATTAATTTATTAATTTTTAATGTTAGATTTTGCTGATTACTAGTCAAATAATTTTCTGGGGAAGCTAGAAAAAATCTGCCATGGCCTGGATTTGAACCAGGAACGCCAATATTTACGAGGGGATTGTTAATCAGTTACTTCACCGAGGCCACAGCAAAAAATTTCTCGTTCCCCTTAAATCCACATAATCACATCCAAAACGTAATAATTAAAATTCTAAAATTGAAAAATGTCCGTACATCATTAATAACTTTAATTAAGATTAACTAATTAAGATTTTTTTCGTTTTTCTTTTCATTCTTGGTTTACACTGATCATTTTCGGGTTAAAATTTAAGTACTAGATTGATAATTTATTTATTTTGATAAGCATTCCCGTTAACTGAAAATACTCTTTATTTTATTTTTAATTGTAAATGTATCTTTTCCAGATGAACTTTCAACCACTCGGTTGAAAGTAAACTACTTTTTTAAAAATTTATTTTATGAATGAATATTCATCATTTTAGTTAAAATTTCATCTCTCCGCTTGCAAATAAAACTTTAGGTCCTCATAATTCTCAAATTTTCCTATAAATAGCGTTTTTTCATAAATTCATCTGAGTAAATTGCTGAGCACCATTAATACATATTTTAGAATATTTGAATGCGAGTAAAATAGGTTAATTCTAAATTTACGATGATTTAAATACATTTATAAATCACCTCTCAAACGTGCTTCCAATTAAGAGAGTATGATGACCACCATTTTTGCGCAATATTTTTTACAAAATTTTTCGTAGAAGAAAGTATTTCTTGATAATACTATAAATTAAGATATCCGTGTCTCTCCAATTCTCCACACGATACAATTATTATTTATTTAATTAAAATACAATAATTAAATGTTTGAATGAAAAAAATTCCTAATGTTTATTGTAGGTTTCAAAATTATTGTTTGAAGTACAAATGACAATGACTTAAAAGAAAATTGTCAATGCAAGTTTTATTTTTTAAATGTGCCTAATTTTTTTTGCTTTTGCACGTGTAATCAAAAACTTCTTCCTGCATTTGACTTTTGCATTAGGAATTTAGTTTTTTAAATATTTTTATTTCAAACTAAAAGAAATAATTGATAATGACTACATTAAACATCCACAAAAAATTGTTTTTGATCAAAATATTCCATCATTGTATTTTTATGAATAAAAATGATTGATTGTGAAACAATGTTTTTAATTTTT
The DNA here is from genome assembly GCF_010883055.1 of Belonocnema kinseyi. Taxonomy (NCBI): domain Eukaryota; kingdom Metazoa; phylum Arthropoda; class Insecta; order Hymenoptera; family Cynipidae; genus Belonocnema; species Belonocnema kinseyi. The sequence goes on from NC_046657.1 coordinate 153,344,148, forward strand.
TGAATATTACAAATTTTTTAAACCTCGCAAATTTCAAAGTATCCAATAATTTATAAATTAACAATTTGGACTTGTAACTTGATGGTGGCAGTGAGAACATTTTTTCTGACAGGAGGTGAGAGTGTTTTGTGGAATTTGTATTGAAGGTGTGGTATAAGGTTGGAAGGCTAAAAAGTAAGTAAGGTTGTGTGAAGTGAATTAGAGAGAGGAAAATGAGTGATTAGCGTAGCTGTCGGGTGACTTTTGCTGAAATAAAAATATAAAGTTGGGTTTTCAAGGAGTCAGGTGAATGTGTTGTCAACAGTTTGGATTTTAAGGCAGATAAGGGTGGCTTTCTTAGTAGAAGGGGGGATGTTAAGGGAGAAAAAAGGTGTAGTGAGGGGTGCTTAGAAGAGAATAATGTGGAAAAAATACAAAATTTGGAGGGTAGGCAGTAACAGTGTCAAGATACACTCGTCAGTTGCAGCACTTTATGGAGAATTCTCCTTTACAAGCGGAAGAGGAGGCCGTGGCACTACTGGAGGTGGTCAGTGGAGTTCTGACAGAACCTGATTTCAAGCGGCGTCAGTGAGTGAGAAGGGGAAGAAGCTGAACTGGTGGAGCGACGTAAGCGATAAAGCGAGGAAGAGAAACAGAGAAACAGAAGATAGGTCATCACCAAAAATAAAGGGACAGACGAAAGAGTAAGCGCTAGAAATGCTAGGGATGATAATAGGGGAAATAAGGGGGTTGAGGTAAGACCGGAGGGGGTCTTATGATCGTTTTGAGTGCATGAGGGAGAAATTATGGAATAGAGGTGAGAAATAGGTTAAAGAAAGAAATGAGCTGAGGAAGAATGTGAAAGGCTTGAAGAGAGCAGCGGTGTTCGTATGGAAGAAAAAAGAAGTTAAAGTGAAACAGATAATACAAAGTAGAGAACATGATAGAAGAGAAAGTGGGAGGACTAGTCATGCTGGACATAGAAAGATTGGAAAACAAGTTGGGTGTAGTGCGAAATAAAAATAGGTTAAGTATAAAGGGGTTTTAATCGACCTCGATTTGATTCGGAAAGAAAAAGAGGTACAGAAAATGCTGAAAAATAGGCCTAGGATGGAGACGATTGAATCGAGAGCAGAAAAGGCAGGATGTAACAGAATAAAAGTATATGAGAAAGTGATGGATTTTGAAAGAGGTGACAGAGGTGTTTAAAGAAGTGTACGAAGACTCCTTTCTTAGGAAGCAAGGGGATTGGTTCAATCAGGACAGAAGTGTTGTCAAGGTACTGTCCGGGTAGATAGCAGGGGAAGAGAAGAAAAATAATGATCTCTGGAGTAATGTCAAGGCGTTTGATGTTGTGGGACCAGTAGGAGAAAAGGTAGTGAAAAAAGAATAGGAGAAAGGGCGTCAAGTCTTTCAGAAGGTTATAGGTAAAGGCTCCAAGAGGTGTTCTAAATTGAGAAGAAAGGAAGACTGGTGAGAAAATATAACGGAAGTTAGGGAAAATTGCAAGGCAGAAGTTCATGGTGGGAAAGAGAGATTAAAATGAGGACAGTAAAGATAGGAAAGGTGACATGCAAGTTTGTGACTGTTTAAATATAACTAAATTGCAACGTATTATCGAAAGAATTTTCAAAAATATAGAGAAATAAGGTGATAAATGAGTAGGTGGAGGAAGAAGGTGAATACATGTATGTGAGTAAGATATTGATGAAGAGATGTGCAGTAGAAGGGGGAATAAAATTGGACTAACAGCTATTGAGATTGTGGATCAGAGAAGAAGGTTGCCGAAGGCAAGATGTGAGAGAAGTTTTGACAAGATAGAAGTTGAACTGGAAGAGGGAGGCGATAGAGAAATATAACAAAGAATATGAAAGTGAAAGAGTATACAGAAAAATGTGTTGAGAAAGGAGAAGAAATGAATAGTGAAATTTCCGTGGGATACAGAATGTTAAAATATAGAAAAGAAGGTGAGAAGAATGTATACGATGTAAGAAGATAGAACTGCGAAGAGAAAGGAGTGCGTAGAGATGAATAAGAAGTTTAAAAACAGCAGGAAACGGAGAAAGATCGAAAGGAAGATTTAAAAAGCGTTACGCCAGATGTGGACGTATGGGAGAAAGTAAACAGATTTCGGAAGCGTAGGATGAGGATAAGAGAGATGATAGAGAGTGAGGACTGAAGGGAGTTTTTGAATAACCGTTTCACGGAATAGATTCAAAAAAAGTGATTTAGGGAAATAGAAGAATGATAAAGGTGGAGGAAGTGAAGTTTAGTGACAAGCAGATACAGAAGTAGATAAGAGAGATAGAAAGAAAAAAAATTCTTTGAGAAAAGTTGTAAAAACAAAACCCACTGTGAAGTTTGAGCATTGGAAGCTCTGATGATTAAATTATTAGAAAAACATCTTGTTGCGATAAAGAAATAAGTCACCAAAAATAAAGAAGATATCAATAAATCTATGCAAAAAATTTCTAATAAAGTAGATGCGGTTTCTGATCGCGAAAAAGTCACTGAGGATCTCGTGGAAGTAATCAAAGTAAGATTGGACACTGCGTAAACAGTGCTAACTGATATTGAAAATGCGGGCTTGATTTCTCACCCTAATGAGCTTGCTGCTAAGGACCTGGAACGTCATGTCAGATCTGAAAATATAAGATTTTTGAAGTGCTTGAATCCACTGCAAGTACTGCCGAATCAGGAATTGATGACGATTGGTCCAAACTAAACAATATTTTGGTCAAACTCCATATATCACTGGAATGCCTAAAAATGTACAGGGTGAGACAAGAAATTAACTCATACAAATCGAACAGTTAAGGTTATCTTTAGAAATATAGCCTTCGCTGTTAACTTTCTTGGGCAAAAATCGAAATGTGATGTCCCGATTTCTTTTTGTCTAAATAAACACAGCAGGAAAGAGATTATCTTAATAGGTTGAAAACAGAACTCCAGGATCTCAAAGCTGATGAAATATGTGCCTACTATAAAAGTCTTCCTTTCAACATATCCCACTTGATTTAATCTTGAGTTAAAAAATCTCACTCAACTTAAAAATATTTCCCATAAAAGATTTAAGCGAAATTAATCTTTAAATAATTATGAAAGTTTCAGTTCCTTAAGATCAAGGTTTAAAAAGGTGAGTGACATTTTGTATCTTCAGTATACTAGTGATGTAGAAAGCAAAGTACAAGGGAATATAGGGACCTTCTGGCGTTTCGTAAATCAAAATTTGAAGGACAGAAATGACCCAAGAATATAGTTCATTATTATATAAAAATTAACAACGGTAGAGAGATTGCAAATGTCTTTGCGCAATACTTTAATTCTGTGCACACAAAAAACCTATTCTTAAATTATTATATAGACCCTGACCAGGACGTCGGACTATCCGTACTTAAAATATCTTTGAAAAAAAACTACAGGCATATATCCATGCTGAACGTCACTTCCACAATATTTGACAGTTTTGTAGCAGATTGTCTAAAATATTCTTCCTAAATCAGCTGTTCCTCAAGGCTCACATTCAGGACCTATGTTCTTCACTATCTTCATGGATGATATTGCACAAACTATAACTTTTGTGAGATTTTTACGTTACGCTAATGAATTGGAATTAGTCTACGTGATTAAATTTATTGAAGATGCAAAATTATTGCTAAAAGATCTAGATAACGTAAGCCACTGGAGTCAAGTCAATGATATGTCATTTAACGTTAGTAAATGTTCGATTATCACTTTTTCGCCTAAGATTATCGACATCTATTTTTAATATATACTATATGCGTCTCTGCTTCAGCAATGGAATATTTTAATGATTAAGGTTTCTCATAGACAACAGTGTAAATTTGCATTAGTGGTTTGAAACCCTTATCAAGCTTTGGATACAGAAAAACTAGAATCTGTAAAAAGAGATTCTTGAGGTCAATTGCATTCATATTAAGAATTCCTGATAAACAGACTATTTGGAAAAAATATATGAATTATTATATCTAGAGTCACATGAACAAAGAATGTTTAAGGCTGGACAAATTTTTTCGTACAAGCTCTTAAATTCTTATTTAGAGAGTCCTATCCTAATACCACAAATTTATTATGATATTTCTTCGAGGAAGTTAAGAAATTTAGATCTCAACGTGTTTTTTGTTTGAACTAATCTTTAGGAAGTAGTAATTTTAAAATTAATTAATGTTACTAAACTCGAACTACTACTCTTATTTACTGGTATATTCTGAGTAAAATTTTTCTATTTTCAATTTTCTTTGTAAAATACTGAATACCTAGTTTCCTAAACCATAGGCATTTGAATCATAGACGTATAAACCATACATACACAAATCCTAGTCTTACTAGCATTGTTCATATAAAAAATACACAGATAAACCTTTGACAGGCTAACGCTCGACAATCAACCCTAAGACTTTCTAACCCTAGGCTGCTAAGCCATAGACCTTTAAACCATAGACGCATTAATCACAGATCCGCAAACCTCAGTCTCACAAACTTTGCTCACCTATACATTAGAATTATGAAACTTCGATAGTCTGAACCTAGATAATAATTCAACCTAAGGTTTTCAAACTCTAGGCTCCTAAGCCATAGACCTTTCTACCCTAGATCTGAATGTAAACATAAACCCTATTATTAATAATAATAAGCAAATCATAATAGTGATAAACGATTCAAACAGTAAACGAAAAACAGTCTATAAAAATTATAAAAAGTTACCAAACTTCAAAAAATACCTGTTTTAAGATTGATACGTTGCACGGTAAAGAGGATTACATTGTATTATTATAATCGATAACTTAAGGCAATCAATTATGCACATGACGGATTTTAAAGTATATGAGTTTACATTTTATGACTATGACAATTAAGTTATTTTCTATATGAATCAAGAGTCTACAGTTAAAAGATATAGCGTTAGAAACCATAGGGTCAAAGAATCTTTAATTTGCTTCTCTTTAGTTTGATGTATGTATGCTAAAGTTTGTATACCTAATACTTTTGTGTAAAGAGTTTATGAGTCTATGATTTAGATTTTTGAATTTCTATGGATTATGCGTCTCTATTTTGAAGGTCTATGGTTTCAGAACCCACAGTTAAAAAATCTTACGTTTAATGTGTTATTGTAATACTTCTACTTTACCACTTTCCCCTCTCGTTGATTCTAGCTAAGGGTAGTTCGCCTGCGACGCCTACACAAGGCCCTCGGGGCCTCAGTAGTCATTGCGCCCTGTCTACGGACAGGTAATTCTGTATCTTTCGGTCAATAAACAAAAAGTATTCTTATATCAAGTATAAAAGAAGTGTAATTCACTAGACCGTCACATAATTTTGGCGATCCTAGCCACGATCCCTTTGATCGATACGACGTTCTTCGGGGATAAAAAAAGAATTTGTGAAGTTAAGTGCAGTTAAGTGAATTGTGGAAACATAGTCCCATATATGTGAAAACCTACGAGGTTTCAAAGATAGCGCAAGTGTACTACCAGGGCATATAAGGATTATCAGTAAACGATTAATCTTTAGCCAAAAGATATCACGCTATTAGTGCAAATCAAGTGAAGCTACTAGTGACTCTTAAGAAAGGCGCGACGTTTCTCTTCAAAGGGGACACCACGGGAGGCTAAGAATTTTCCGATTTTCCAGCCAGCTGTCTGCCTATGGAGCTGCAGCATCCCGCCTAACCCTGCCAACATCAGTAGACTACAATCGATTCTCAACTGCGCCAGCGACACTCAAACTCCTGTTGCGTAAGTTTAGTAAAAATTATAATAATTCAAAAATAGTAAGAAGTAATACGCGGCTTCTTACTTCAAAAAACGCCTAAGTTTACTTTTTTTAAATTAATAAGCATTGTGCAAATTGCGTCGCGATCCGAACTATCAAAATTGTGCGATAAAAATACTACCTCAGACTGGCGTTTGCAGCGTATAGACAAAATTTAATGGAATACCCGACGGTAGAATCGGAAACAAGTGAAGAATCTTTAGGTAACCTAAATCCCGATACTGATCCTTTCCTCATGGCTCGAGAAATGTCTAAAGAAGATTTATCATGCGGTTCGCAGGAAGCATCCACAATGATGGATGACCCCATAAAATTTATTATAGAAAAATTGAATGGTATGGAAATCTTTCAAAAAAAGATAGAAGATGCGCTACGAATTTTAAACGCTGAAAATTCTCAGCGCTCAAGAGAAATTAAATATCTCGCGAAGCAGGGAAATATGCTCTTAACGGAAGATGAGAGTTCGGGAAAAGGAGAAAAATATACCTCATGCGAAAATCGTGTTTTACCAGAACCTGAAAATTCGTCTATTCCTCCGCAAGGAAATAAGCAACTAAAAGATCCCCCTTGCCAAAGTATCGATATTCAAAAAGTAGAGAAATCGTCTCTTCCTCCACTAGGAAATAATAGAACGGATCAGGCTGAAAATTACGGGCAAAACGTACCAGTAGTAACCCAGCATCCCCAGGAAAGCGTGCGAATATAAAATTTTCAAGGCTGAGAGTCTAGAAGTAGCTCTACATCCCCGACTCCGCGAAGAAATTTCACAACTTCTCAAGCTAATCGGTTACAGACAACATCTATTTCCGCGAAGGACATCATCAGAAACGTCGAAGAATTGAGAGGACGTGATGATGTGGGTGTTGAGGACTTTATCAAGTCAGTAAAGCGTGCGAAATCGAGATGTTCGCAGCCGGATTTACTATTGGATTTTATAATAGCCAAAAAAATTAAGGACTAAGCAAAACGCGCAATTCGTTTCAGTTCAATAGATGATTATGATCAGTTGTTCTTCGCCTTAAGGCAAAATGTAGGTATAATCAGTGCAGTTTAGTTAAGTCGGTCAAAACTCGAATCCGTCAAGCAAACAGGGATTGAGACCGTTCAGAATTATAATATGCAGTTCCGGCAGCATTATAATGAACTAATTTATGCGGTCCAGAAGGAACAATCAAATCCAACTTCGCGACGCTTAGCAATTCAAATAGAGGAAAGATCGGCAAATAAAAAATATATCATGAATTTAAAGGATGAAATCGGCGCACAAGTTCGTCCTCTCCGACCGAGTACTTTGAACGAAGCACAGCAGGAAGCCTTAGAGTCTGAGGTTTGGTATAGGGAAAAGCATCACAATAGATACTCAAATGTTAGACCACCCGGTAACAAACCCCTGATAAAACAGGCCTACGCTCAATCTAGGACAGCATTCCAACATGCATCATCCGCCTCAAAGTACCCAAGTATAAACAACTCTCCAAATCATTCCCTGCCTTTACAACAAAGACTTCAGATGTTTTGTAAAATCTGCAAAAGACCGGGACATAACGAAACCCAATGCTATAGTAGAGACCGAAATTTTCCGATAGGACATTCGAACTCCCGCCCGCCAAATCGTGTCCACAATTTACAGGTGGAAGAAGAACATCCAGAAAATGTTCCAGGCCATCACGAAGATCAACTATCAACAGAGATAGAGTCTCCGCAATATCAGGAAGACTATTCTCAATTAGAGCAAACCTACATGGAACAAACAGAACAGGAAGACTTTTAGTGGGCAGTGTATCCTCACTCAACCTAATCAAGGATGAGCTTGTTCAATTAAATCATCCGCGTGACAAATTTATCAAAGTGCTCTCTATGGGAAACGACCAACACCGGACAAACGAAATAACAAAATTTAAATTCCAGGGAAAAGATCATGTGTTTGTTATTGTACCAAATGATTCCCCACTACCAGAATATGGAGTTATCGGAGTTCCATTCATGTACAGATATAAATTTAGCCTTTCAAATACTCATTTAGAATTAGACAACGTTAAATACGAATTACAATACGATGGGATATTTGTACTAGAAAACTAGATTAAAGTAATTAACTTTCAAGTAGAAAATAAACAGGGGCACATTCTAATTACAGATCATCCGCATATTCCGGACTCAATTTATAGAATCCAAAACCATGAATTACGAATTCCAATTTCTAATCATACAGGCCAAATGATGATGCTTTCAACCACGGAGATTCAACCCAAGTACATAAGTGTTCAGCCCGAACGCGAAGATAGAATACATTTTATTACAACAAAGAAATTAGCCAAGAGATTAGAACTTCTTCGAGTAAACACAAGACTCTCGCATATTGAAAAAAATAACCAAGAAGGAATAAACAAAATTATCCTAAAGTTATCATGATATTTTCAGCTTAGAAGGTGATCCTCTCCCATGCACAAATCTAGCAAAACACGAAATTATCTTAAAAGAGGAGAGACCCATTAACATTCCTTCTTATCGCCAGCCAGAGTGTCATAAAGCTGAAATCAATCGTCAAGTAAAAGAGATGCTTAACAAACGAGTAATCTCTATGTCAAAATCACCATTCAACTCACCATTATGGGTAGTTCCGAAGAAAGCCGATGCTTCTGGGTAGATGAAATGGCGCATTGTTATTGATTTCAGAAAACTAAACGAACGAACTGATCTAGATGCATACCCGCTACCAATAATCGATGATATACTCGACCACTTAGGAAATGCGAAGTTTTTTTCAGCATTTGATTTAATCTCCGAGTTCCATCAAATAACAATGGATCCAGAATCAAAAAAATATACAGGCTTTAGTACACAAGAAGGTCATTTCGAATTTGAGAGAATGCCGTTCGGTCTAAAGAATTCGCCGGCAACCTTCCAGAGGATGATGGACACAGCTCTCAGAGGTTTAGTAGGAAATATTTGCTTTGTTTATCTTGACGACATCGTAGTATTCGGCTCAAGCCTCAAAGAGCACAATGAGAACATCGTCATACTCTTCGAAAGACTGCGACAAACAGGATTGAAGTTGCAGCCTGATAAATGTGAGTATCTCAGACCAGAGTTAGAATATTTAGGTCACGTTATCACCGCAGAAGTGGTAAAACCAAACGCCAATAAAATTCAAGCAGTAAGGGACTTCAAAACACCAACAAATTCAAAACAGGTGAAATTGTTCCTGGGACTTGCCGGGTATTATCGAAAATTTATTAAGAACTTTTCCACTAGGGCTAAGCCACTAATTGACCTTACAAAGGAAAATAATCTTTTTTATTGGACATCAGGTTGCGAGACAGCCTTCGAAGATCTAAAGAACTGCTTATGCTCATCGCCAGTATTAAGATGCCCTGATTACAAAAAACAATTTGTTTTAACAACAGATGCTTCAAATGTAGGTCTCGGAGCCGTATGTATCCAACACGTGAAGGAGGCGTTGAAGAAGGACATACAATAGAATTACCGGACATCGACAGCGAACACGAACCTTCTGAAACGGACAGCGAAAATGTTGAAATCGGGCCCATGCAGCTTAGATTCATGGAACCTAAGGACGAAAAAGAATTAGCTGACGAATATCGGGCATGGAAAAGAAATCGACTGCCTAGAAAAGTTAAGACAAAATCTGTCGCTAGCGGCAAAAACTGGATAAAAGTGAGTAAACAAAATCTTTTTTCCCTTTTACGAATCCAACTCCCCGATTATCAAGAAGAAGAATGGATTAAACTACTGTATAAGAAGATCAAGGACTTCACTAATCGCAAGAACTGGAAAATCTTCAAGTTCCACATTGAAGACCCTTTAATAATAAACACTGAAAAAGTGCGGTTGCATGACATGCTTAACTTTCTTCTTCATAAAAAATTCCCGGAACATGCATTCTTTGTAAGTGATCGACCAAACAAAGAATTAACGAAAGAAGACCAACAAAACCTTTGTCTGAAGCACATGGAAATATCGGATCAGGTCACTTTGGAGAAAATAAAACCATAAAGGTACTTAGAGAAATTATCTCTTGGGATAATATGGAGAATAAATTCATCGATTTCATTAAGAAATGTGACATCTGTCAGAGAGAGAAGTTAACACGTATCAGGCCGAGAATCGAAGCAGCGATTCCCGACGTGCCGGTGGCACCTAACGATAAAATCACAATGGACATTTTTGGACCATTGCTTATAACACAATCTGGAAACGAACACAAACTCTCTACCCAAGATGTTTTAACAAAGTATCTGGTTCTAATACCGCTCAAAGAAACCAGCAGTGAGTCAATTATAACACAGCTGATGGATCATTATATATACATATTTTCTTCTCCGAAACAAATTCTGACTAATCAAGGAGCAAACTTTGTATCAGAATTAGTCCAAAAATTCGAAAATCTATTTAGAATTAGGCACATAAAAACTACAACCTTTCACCCTCAGGCGAATGGAGCATTAGAGAGAACCCACGCGACAGTCAAGGATTTGTTAAAAACTTTTATTGCCGATAATCAAACGGAATGGGACTTGAACCTCAACCTTACTTGTTTGGCTTATAATGTAACAGTTCATGAAAGTACTGGGCTAACACCTTTCGAAATGACCTTTGGAAGAACAGCAAACTTGCCTTCAATTCTTGCCACCACCAGTTCTTTAAACCTCCAAGAACTCTTGGATATATGGAGGAAGCGGCATGAAGCCTATTTAGCAAAAGGAAAAGAATCGATCCAGAGGACACAAGAGAGATTAAAGAAATTACAGGACTCAAATTTTGTCATTTTAAACCCTATTTTCGGTGCCGGTGATCTTGTACTTGTCTATAACGAAACGAAAAGAAACAAGTTAGATTCAGAATGGTTAGGTCCAGCTACAGTAATACGGCGTACCAGCCAAACTAATTACGAAATTCTTTTTGAAAATAGATACCTCACATTTCACGCAAATCGTCTGAAACCATACTATCACTAATCCTATGTTTTCAGAATGCGGACTGCCTGGGTCATCCTTTCACTCATCTCCTCCACTTCCTGCCTCGTAGTGACTCCACTCCATAATGTCACTATTTTTGCGGAAGATTTAGGCGTTGCTAGATTATATCACGAAACTTGGCACTTATATGTATCGGTCGACGTAGATAACGTTAATACTAGGTTTAATAACCTGATGGGGTACTACAAATCAACAATTAACATGTGTTTAAATTGCACTGAGCAATTCGAGTTGAGCCTCATCAACGGTAGGATGAAACGACTTAGTATTCAGCGCAGCCTTTTATATAAGCTGTTAGGGGGAACACACAATAGAAAAAAAGGTTTAATTAATGCGATAGGTAGTATATCTAAGACACTATTCGGAAATTTGACAGAATCTGATTTGATATATGTTGATCGTGAATTAGACAAACTTTACTTAGAAAACAAACAGTTAGCTTCCAGTCTCCAAAACCAAACGCAGGTAATTAGAATGATATTAAATTCTGTCTCTCACGATGGCGAATCACTTTTTGTACATAACTAAAAAACCTCCGGGCGACTCAACCAAATGAGCACCCGAATAAATAATAATACCAAAAATTTGTTAATTTCAAATCGAATTATAGTCATGACTTTGCTTATAGATGAGTTGAACGAAGATATAACATTGTTGATCAATTCAATTAACGAGGGTAAACACGGTATAGTACATCCGCAAATTTTAACACCAACATTGCTCATTGAATCCTTAAAAAACTTTGAGGCTAAATTTAACGTAAAGTATGCTTTGCCACTCAAAGAAGTGAATTACCAACATATTATTGACATATCTGAAATAAGCATTTGTTTGAATAATAGGAAATTATTGTATTCAGTTAACATACCAATATTTGAAATTGATGAATATAAAATACAACATTTAATTCCGATACCGAAGCAGCATGGCAATCAATTTCTTATACCTGTTCCAAAGGAACAATTCATTTTTTCTAAACAATCCGAAAACCATGTATGTTCCTACGAATGAAAAAGAAATATTCAAGTGCAGGTTACTCGAAAAATTCAAAATCTGTCAAAGTTCTCATCCAACTTATTTGTTAGCTGATACACACAATTGTGAATACCAAATTATCCGTAGTAGTATTAAAACACTAGACTTATCAACATGTGAAATATCCGTTCTCAAAATCGATTATTTAGTTTTTATTAGTTTAGCAGAAAGTCAAGGATATATTATAGTTCCTGAAAAATCTATAGACTTAACAACCAACTGCGAAGGAATAATTAAAGATATTAACATTACCGAGGCATCACTTCTATCGTCAGGAAGCAATTGTATTTTAACCACCGAAGGTACCATAGTATTGTTAAAACAAAGTAGAGAACAGAGAAATCACATATATTACACAAAAAATATTTCGGTACCTTATACCAGTGATGATCTAGATTTACTCAACGATAAACTGCTACCAATCCAAAAACAGATTGATAATGAGCAATTGCTGGAAGCAGGTAGAACATTAGATGATATCGATAATGTTTTAAACAGAGTCAAAAATGGACGTCGAACACGAACATGGACTGAAACCACTACGGAAACTCTTACATACTTAGGTTATGTTGCGTTAGTATTAATAACCTTATTATCCATGTACAAATGCGGACTTTGCGATCTAGCACGAAAATGTCTGTCGAAAATCTGTTTCAACCTGTTTTGTACAACTAATAAAATTAATAATAACACAGCCCTAGCGCCAACTATTGTTACCTACGTTCCACAGGCTCCTCCTGCACATGAAATTGAAAATAGTGAGCCGTTAGTAGCACCTAAAGTTGTTAAATTGCGTTTTTCTGGAGCAAAACGAGTCTAACGAGGGGGGGTGTAATACTTCTACTTTACCACTCTTCCCTCTCGTTGATTCTAGCTAAGGGTAGTTCGCCTACGACGCCTACACAAGGCCCTCGGGGCCTCAGTAGTCCTTGCGCCCTGTCTACGGACAGGTCATTCTGTATCTTTCGGTCAATAGACAAAAAGTATTCTTATATCAAGTATAAAAGAAGTGTAATTCACTAGACCGTCACATTATGTTCGACGTTCCGAGAATTATAAGTGCACTGTATATTTGTCAAATTCTTGTTAGACTTAGGTTTATGGATCTATCACTTATGATTCTATGAATTAGGAACTTAGGATTTGGAAATCTTAGGTCTGAATATCTGGGGTTCGACTTTTCAAGGATTATAAGTTTGCTGTATAGGTTTGCAAGGTTTGTGACACCCAGGTTTGTGGATTTATGGTTGAAAGGTACATGGTTGAGGAGCTGGGGTTTGAAAATCCTAGATTTGATTATCTATGGTTAGACTGTCTGAGGTTTCTTTGTGTATTTTTGAGATGTGCTAAGCTTGTGAGACTAGGATTTGTAAATCTATGGTTTATGCGCATGTGGTTTAGGAACCTGGGATTTAAAAATCTTAGGTTTGATGGTCTAGGGTTCGAATGCCTTAAGTTGAATAATGTAATGCATAAGTGTGTAGGGTTTGATTTTCAATATACGGTTTATGCGTTAAGTGCTGGCGGGAGGAGAAGAGGGGGACGCCAGCATTCGCATTAAAAAAATTAAAGTTTAGGTAGCATGGCCTTAAATAACTCCTAATGCGTTGATGTGCGCCGTCAAACAAAAACGTTGTGCCACATTAATAAACGAGCAATGAAAGAAAAAAGCATGTCCATTGCCACTTCAGTTTACACATGTCGCAAATGTGTATTTTTTTGTTGTGTAATGAATACACTTTCACGGCAAACAGTAATTTGCATGTTACAAAATAGTCTTTCAAAACTATATTAGATGCCGAATTATCTACCTTTTTACAGGAAACAGTTATACTTTAACGCATATACAATGCTGGTCATTGTTGGTACTGCTTTCCTAACCATAGCGGTTATACTTGATCATATTGGCAAGTAAAAGTGATAATAGTAGTAGACTTCCTAAAAATGAAGAAAATTGCAATTTCTAATTCCATCTGAAAACAAATCACTGGTCAAGAAAGAATGAGAAAATATTGCAAATCATATTTTTTATCTTCTGTAAATCGTAGTATATATATACAGCGCGTTAGACTAGATTTATTGTCTTCGCACTTCATTCCTTTAATAAGGATTAGAATTCATTAATTTTTATTTCTTTTTGCAGAATTAAGTTCACAGAGCAATCCGACGCCAGCTTCAAACTATTTTACTGAAGAAGAAAATGCAGAAATGCGACAAGGAAGCCTTCCATATAATGCAGTTCCGGTTCAAGTCGAGAAGGAGGTAGCCTTTGAGCGCGGATCCAGGGAGTACGCAGCTGCACAACAAAGAGCCAATCAGGCCGCACCCAATGGAGGATATCGCGGCGTACCAAATCAGAACGCCTACAAGCAGCAGCGCCATCCGCTAGATTTGAACTTAGCACCGCCAAAAAGTAAATAATTTATTGCAAAACTAATATAGGATATCGCTTGTGAACAGAACTCGAATAAAAGTGTCACATTTATGTTTCTTCTCGCAGAATTACGTTCACAGAGAAATCCACCGCCAGCTTCAAATTCTTTGACTCAAGAAGGTAATGGAGAAATGCGACCAGGAAACCATCAACCTGATGCGAATTCATTCAGAGGAATTTCGTCCCCCAGTGATCAGCGCTTCGCCAATATAAACTTAGCCCTGCAGCTAGCAGCTGTAAAGCACGGAATCAATCAGAACTTAGCTGTTCATCAGTTAAACGCTCGGCAGGCAGCTGCTCATCAGGAAACTCCTCAGCAGCCATCCGCTCGCCACGTACGACATCAGCCCGCACGCAATCAGGAGCGTCTTAATCTGGATTTGCTATTGGGTCAACCAAATGTGAATAAAAGGGTGCCAAAATAATGTACAGTATCGTTTGTAAACAGAAGGCTAATAAAAGTTTCACATGCTGATAAAAATTACATCAAATATTTTGCTTACATCTTTACCCAACCTTTCTCTTTATTTCTCCCTCCGCTCGGCAGGCAGCTTCTAATCAGGAAGCTCTTCAGCAGACAGCTCCTCATCAGCCTGATCCTCAGCAAGCAACTGCTCGCTACGTACCAAATCAGCCCATACACAATAGAGAGCCTCTTAATCTGAGTTTACATTGGGCCCACCAAATGTGAATAAATCGTTGCAAAACTAATCGTAAACAATAAAAATAATAATCAAACAATCCACAGTTAATTAAAAAATTAGGGCGAACCAAATCTGAACGCACCCAATCAGCAGCGTCATCGACTGGATTTGACCTTGGCACCACCAAAAGGTTTCATTTTAAACCAAAAAGTTTTTAAAAGTATTCATTTATGAACAGAAGTCAAATAAATCTGACACGAGCTTACAAAAATAACATCAAACAGTTTTCTTACATTTTTACTAATTAAATACAGCAATCTCTGCGGCGGCCCGAGCCCTGTGTCGGAGATTGCCGAAGTTACAGGCGGGTTAACAGTACGATCGAGCGACACGGGAATAAGGGGGGAGTCAGCAAGGTATATCGGACGATTGAGAAAATCAATAAACTCTATTTAACTCAATGTAAATAAATTATAAACGACGTTTTCATTAAAAAATATCTGTATTCTACCTCATCATTTTCAGAATTTTCAATTAAACATGGTCACAGAAGTCTCACCTATTGCGCCTGTATCACGCAGACAGCCATGTTTTTGCATTCTTGATGGAAAATTTACTCTTCTTAATTGAATATATAACTGTTCGGTTAAAAGTTGATCTTTTTTACTTGAAAATTGTTCAACTGAAACATGCCAGAAGCATGTCAGAACGGTGCAATGCGCGGTTAGTCACTCAAGTATACTGCGCAATATTCAAAGTAACGTACAGCCTACAAATATTGACCAATTTGGAGAACAACATTTTTTTTTTTAACAATTCGATAAGATTTCTAAGAGAGGGTTCGAGCCTTATTCTTAAACTAGGATTTTAATTTTTTATAAATTAACAAATTAGACAAAAAAACTGACGATTTTTTATATTTGACATTCCAGGTGCTCCTCAAAAACATAAAAATGGCTAAAAGCACCCACATTCCATAGAGTAACATTAGTTCAAGATATTTCAATATTATATAATATTTAAACGAAATTTTTATGAACAAATTATTTGCTGTAAGAATGTTTTTTCACGATTTTCCATAATTTCACAGTTTCTAGGTTATATTAAGAGAAATTTGGATAAAAACAATATAATGACGAAGAAATTTCTTCTCAAGAATATTATAGTTGATATTATAAACAAATGCAATAAAGAAATTTATGAATTAACCATTTTTCGACTGAAAAATTAGTTTTTTTTTCTATTTTCTCTTTTCAATTAGGAACTTTACGATATTTTTAGAAAAATAAATAATTTTTTATTCGATCTTATAATTTATTTAATGAAAATTTAATAAACAAATGCATTATTCATGCATTGGTCGGCAGAAAAATTAGTTTTTTTTTCAATGCCAGTCCTTTAATTTGGGAACTCCATGGCAATTTTAGCAACATGCATAACCAATTGTTTAATTTCATAATTTTTTCAAACAAGTTTAATGAAAAAATGCATGAGTAATGCATTTCTCGAAAGAAAAATTTATTTTCTTTGATGACAACTTTTTTAATTAGAAAATTTATGATCATTTTAGAAAAAATTCATAGTTAAATAATACATTTGATATTTTTGACCGAATTAAACAAACAATCATACTTAGTTCATAAATTGTATGACGTTTTCAAAATATATAATAATCATATACATCATTAAAAAGCAACTTTCAACTAAATAGTTGAATTTTTAATAAAAAAAATTTCAATAAGTAAGATTAATTTTCTGCAAAAAGACGAATTTTTAAGAAAATTGCAAAAACATTCATTTTTAAATGAAAAAATTAATTTTCTATCAAGAAAAAACAAATTATCAACATATTTCACTATTTTTTTTACCAAATAGTTGAATTTTTAATTAAAAAAATTTAATTTTAATGAAAAAACTTAACAAATTATGCGAATTTACAGTCAAATAGTTAAATTTTCAACTGAACAAGATTAATTTTGATTGTAAATAGAACAGTAAAAATAATTTTTCGAGCAGAAAGCATAAACTTTCTGAACAAATTTTATTTTTTTTTAATTTAGTTTTATTTATTTCTTGCCATGATGAGGGTGCTGCAAGAGTGCCGAAATTGTTCCGACTGTTTTTAAAAATGTTTTTTTTTTATTCTAGATTGATAATAGTAATAATAAAAAAAAGAAAACAATATTAAAAAACAGAAGTAAGAGAATTTGGTTAGTTGCCTTCTCATTTATTCCTTTTTTTGTCCCAAAAAAGAATTTGTTTCTTTTTTTGAGAAACATTTTTTGCTTTCTTCAGGTTGCAATAGGAAGATTTTATGGTATTTGTCCCTATTTGTTTGTTAGATTACTGATTATTTTTTTAGGAATTCTGCACATCAAAACAAAAAAGTTCAATTTTTATCGTAAAATCTAAATTTTCTGCTGCAATTATCAATTTTCCACTAAAGCAATGCATTTTTAAGAAATTATTTTCCAGTTTCAACCAAGGCGTTAAATTTTCTACTTAAAAGAGTGATTTTTCAACAAAAAATATAGCAGTTAATATTTTAACCGAAAAAGATTTTAATTTTAAATAAAACACAATTACAGACAATGAGCGCTCAATTTGCCAACAGAATTTTTCATAAGTTTCTAGTTGAATTCTACTAAATCGAAAATTCTTGAGAAGGACTCTTCGACAATCTAGAAAGCCTGACTGACTCTTAATTTTGACTCTGTTACTTCAACCATCCACTTTTTCTCCGTAAAAAATATTTTAAAAATCCGATTTTTTAAATTACAAAACGAAAGAAAGATTCAAGAGTGTTTAAATTGCAACTGAGACCCAGTTCCACAGTGGGCAAAAACTTTGGCGACATCGTTACGAGATCTTCACGACAACTTTACGACATCCTATGTCCATGTCGTTTCCGTGTCTTTGCGATATCGTAAAGACATCATCAAATCATACGACTTATTTACGATATCGTAAAGACACCTTAACGACATGGACATAGGATGTCGTAAAGTTGTCGTAACGATGCCATGAAGATGTCGTAAGGATGTCGCCAAATTTTGTGCCCAGTGGGTCGTTAGATGTGCTAGCGGTAATTGTTGTGGGTTATTGAATATTATTTCGGCCATGGCGATATTATCCAGAGTCTTGGGAAGTAGTCTTGTTTGATTATTTTGGTTCCAAATTGTTTTTACTGTTTTAATTGAAGGCAGGTTAAAAGTTTTTCTTAGGTTTAATTTTAGGTTGTTTTTTTAACTTGTGATACACTAATTTACAGATGAGAAAATAAACTAGAGTCTTGTGAAGGCGTTTGGGTTGACTATGTTAAATTTGATTTTTTTTCTAATTTTTAGTTAAGGCCATGTGACGAGAGGATCACGTGACCAAACCTGGTCCTCAATTTTTCTGTCCAAACTTACGTCTAAACGAAGTGAGGTATCGCTCTGAAAGTTTGGAAAATGAAAGAGGTTATAAAGTCCATGTATCTTCTTTGTTCCGGTGGAAATTGTAAAAAAAAATATTTGAATAAAATACCCGTGGAAGTTTGATCGGTACTTTTCTTTCCCAGCTTACGTCCACGCGAAATGAGATATCATGTTAAAAATTTGGTACGCTGAATAGAAGGTATGAACGAATGTGTCTAGTACCTAAATAGTTAGAATGGTGAACAAAGTTTTTTTTTTTAAATTACTATTCGTGAGAAATACCGACCGTGTTGTCGTAAATCCCTGCAAGCATTTTGCAATGTTGTCAATAGGTTAGTTATGAATTTTATATTTATCAAAGTGGGACAAAACAACAAAAGTTGCTCACGAACATAATGCACAAGTAATGTAAAAACTAATGTTTGCACTTGAAATGGAAATAAACATATTTTGTCTGACATACGTATCAGCTGTGTCAAAGCAGCACTAGCGCAGCGAGTAGACAACTTCGAATTTCTACGGGTCTGTGGATAAAACAGATTGCATGATTACCGACAGAGAAAGTTAAAAGTCAAACTTCTGCTGTAAAACCTAAATGTGTCCGTCGATATTCATTATTTGCATAAATAAACTTTTTTCTTCCTCCAACTCTTTGCAAGGCCACAAACGATCCTTCAGTTTTTGTTAACATTTAATGAAAAAAATTCCCGCGTTATTTAAACTTTTATTTTTTAATATGGGTGAACAAATACTGATCTTAAGGCTGACTTGATCAGCTGTCATACTCCTTACATGGCCTTAAAGGCAGCTGAGACTAGGTTCGTTCAATGTAATAGGGCTAGTTTTGAATGGTGATTGAATATTATTTCGACAATGACGACAGTAAATATAGTCTTAGCAAGGTATTTAGGTTGCCTGTTTTCAATTTAAATTTTCTCAACTGTTACAGTTTGAGGCAGCTGAGATGATGTTCGATAAATGAGGTACGGATAGTTTTTGCTGGTAGTTGAATATTTCTGCGACAATTCTTAGCAGGGTGTCCGTGTTGATTATTTTTTATTTGCAATTTTTTGACATTTGTAGTTGATGACAGCTTAGAAGGATTTGTTGAATATGCTAGAGGTTATTTTGTGACCTTTTCCAATATTGCTATGTAGACGAGGATATGGACTAGAGTCTTGGCAGCTGTGACGAGCTTCGTTAAATCTGAGAGGCGTTTCTTATAGTGTTTACTGAACGTCACAGGGGCAACCTATTTATTAACTAAAGTATCTGTAGTGTCTGTGGTGATTATTTTTTATTTGGAATGTTTTGCGGTTTTAGTTAAAGGCAGCTGAAAAGATGTTTTTTAAATGTACTAGTACTTTTTGGTTTTTGTTGAGTATGGTATTGTATAGATGATGGCATGAAGTAGAGTATGCGGGTTTGGGACGTGATTATTTTTAATTTTCAATTTTGTGGCTGTTTCTAAAGCGTGGTTGGAATTTGTATTGGGAGTTTTGTAGGCTCAATTAGTTCAAGGCAACTTAGATGAGTTTTGTTAAATGGGATAGTCGTAGTTCCTGTAGTTTGCAGAATGTAAAAGGAACGACGTAAATCTTAAATAGTCTTTAATTTGAAATTTATTGGCTGTTTGAGGTGTTTCCAGCTGAGACGGGTTTCCTTAAATGTGCTAGGGTATTTCTTTGGAAGTTGCTGAATATTACAACAACTACGGCGATGTTAACAAAACTTCTTGAAAGATTTCGGTGGTGATTATGTTGAATTTGCAACTTTTATCTTTTTTAGCTGATAGAAGCTGAAACGGGGTTTGTTTAATGTACTAGTGATTGTTTTTTCAACTCCTCGAATATTACTAAATAGAAAAGGGCACGAACTATTCTTGGAAAGGTGTCTGGGTTGGCTATAATTTTTCATTAAAATTTTTTTTTCTGATTTATCTAAAGACAGCTGGGATGGTGTTTGTTAAATATGCCAGGCGTAGTTTCTTGAGGCTGTTGAAAATTATAGTGGTGTCAACTGAGTCAACTAGAGTCTTGGGAAGTTGTCACGGCTGATCATTTTTAATTTTAAGTTTTTAGCGGGTTTAGTTGGAGTCAGCTGGAATGGGGTTTGTTAAATGTGCTAGGGGTAGTTCTTAGAGGTTTTTCGATATTACAGCAGCAATTCCGACAATAACTCGATTCTTCGGGAATTGTCTCGAGTGATTGTTTTGCATTTAAAATTGTTTCGTGTCTCTTTTTTTAAGGCAGGTGAGACGGGGTCGTTAAATTTTCTAGCAGTTGTTATTGGGTTTTCAATAAATTACTATTGAGACGAGGACATGAGCAGCTAGGCTGTCTTGTGCCTTTCCACAGGCTTTTCTTATATTACCAAGAATCTAAAGAACCAAAAATTAAATAAAAAATCAAAGGTTGACTTTTTAAAAAAAGTGGACTTATTTTTCTGCGTGCAAAATGTAAGAAATTTCAGTAATTTGTAAACTTTGCAAGTTTCTTTCAACTGCTTGAATGAAATTTTATCTTTTTTGTTAAAAATTCCATCCTTTTCTTGTAAAATCAAAAATTTTGTAGAAAAGTAAATTTTTCTTAAAATTCAACTACTCGGTTGACAATTAATTACTGTTTATGAAAATTCATGTATTTAATCGAAAGTTCATGATTTTTTAATTACTATTGGTTAAAAATTACAATAATAATTCTTTTTATTTGATAATACGTGATTTTTAAATGAGAGTGCATCATTTTATTTTAAAACTCATCTCTTTGTTTCAAAACTGAACTATTTTTAAAAAATATTTTACATAAAAATCAATTTTTTAACTATTAAATTTCCCATATGAAATTTATATTTTTCAGTTGAAAATTTAAGAGTACAACGGAAAGATGATTCTTTAAAGTCTAAAATTGCACTATTTGGTAATAAATTCAACAATTTTCTGAAAAAAAGAAATTTTTAGAGCCCTATCAAAATTCTGTAATATATATTAATTGTAAGAGTATAGATAATTTTTGCACTTTAAAGGAGTACCTTGAAAATACGTTATCTTATCTGTGGTATGGTGCTCTATTTTCAAATTTAACAGTATCTGCTGCTTATATATTCATGATTGAAATATTTGAAAAACCCGTTGGAATATTTTCAGATATGCTGTGGAATTACATAACATTTTTTTTAATTATTTGGAGTCATTTACATTTTCGAATTTTAATATCAATATATAATCATAGTTATTCTAAGAAAAATATTTTCTTCTTTTTCATTATTAAATATTTTAATGAGAGGTATTTATTCTCAACATCATTTAACCTACTTTTCACAAGTATACAAATCTTTACGCCAAATGATAATATTTTTTATCTACAAGGCTCCATCTTATTTGGTGATGAATATTTCATAATTATTAAAAAAGTATGCTGGTCTTCGGCCACAAATTGTTCATGTGTTTTTTCTTATTTTAAAAATTACTTTTAAGCTAATTTCAATGAAATACTTGATTTTTTTTTAAATAACCATAAATACGGCTTGGTAGCATTCTTGGATCAAAAGTTGCATTCAAACAATTTACACTCTTTTGAATACTTAAAAAAATTTTTAATATTTGGTATTCAGTAATAAGTTCACTTGATTTTTTTATACAAATTTAATGGCAGGACATTCTGTTTGACATTTCAAGGAACTTTTTATTAAATTAGAATTTTAAAATTTCAAAAATTCATTCACTGCATTTTTTCAATCAGCTTTTGAATATTTTAAACCCCTTTCTGCTAATTAGTTTGCAATTTAATTCATTTTTGTTTTAAACATTCCTGATGTCAGTTAAGTATTTATCTCATTAGTTACAAATTTTAATATTTTGTTGACAACTCACTTTTTCTGATAAAAAAATAATTTTTTTTTCTACTGAAAATCAAAATATTACATTTTTTGTTGACAACTAATCTTCTTTGGTAGAAAGTGCATTTTTTGGTCGAGAGTAATGTATCTTTGGTTCTAAAGTCAAATACTTGTTTAACAATTCAACTGCTTTGTTCAAAATTATTTTGGTTTATTAAAGGCGCATCGCTTTAGTTGTGAAATGATCTTTTTTGTTTAAAATTAAACTATTTTGTAGAAAACTCATTTTTCTTGTTGTTTAAAATAAATTTTTTTGATCGAAAATTCAACTACATCATTATTGGTTTAGAACTGGTATTTTTAAGTTCGAAATTTGATTGCGAATTTAATTAATATGTTTAAAATCCGTTTTTTGTTGTTATATTTTTTTTTAACTAAATGTGTATCCATTCTATTTCTGTTAAAAATGTATTTTCTTTGGTAGGGTATACATGGAGAGTGTGAAGTAAGATCGTGGATTAGTGGAGAGACGGATGGTAGAGAATAGATAGAGGGAAAAAGTGGTGCAAGGTAATGGAAAGGGGAGGTTAAAGAAAGCAAAAAGCATAAATGTAAAAAAAATCGTCAAAAAAAGCGTCAGAGGAATATCAGTGGGATTTTCTCAAGTCTGTAGGTCTTGGAACGAAAAGCTTCCAAAGAATGTCGCCTGAGGGTCATGGAGATAAAGCTATTCATACCTTATGAGAACAAATTTTGTTAAGTTGTAAACCCTTTTCGCCTGAAAACGACTGATGTAATTTTTTTTCTGAGTGTTTTAGGATAGGAGGAGGAAAGATATACACTGGCATACGCGGAAGATGTAGTGTTGATGGAAAGGAGTAAAGTTGAAAGAAGTAAAGGAGTTTAAATATTTAGGATATACACCCAACCTTCGATTTAATTCTCCGCGGTTTAGTCATTCCTAGAACTCTTAGCCCATACAGCATTTTTAGAGGAGCAGGGCGAGAGCGGTAGCGACTGTCGCTTTGGAAGGGCCGCACATTCAGTGGCCATAAATGTTTACGTTTTGATTCCTCCGCTTTAGTTCCAAGACTATTTAAAGGCGCAACCCCCGACCTTGAAACTAAACCGAGATACGAGTGTACCTTGCAAATTAATGAAGATCATAGAGCTCATATGAGAGAAAGGATTTTAAAAAAGTCGCAGGGGTAATGAAGCAGGTATGATGTATAGGGAAAAAAAGGTTTATGAGAGATTGGGGAAGCAGAATGTGGCTATTTGATACGCTGGTATGGCTGGTATTAGGTAGAGATCCTCTGGGTCGAGTTACGTCAAAACACCCCACTGTGTTGATTGGCTACCATTAAACCGGAACCAAAAGTGATATAAAGCGCGCGATTTTTAAAACAAATTTTACAATAAATTTACCATTTTCAATAATAAAATAAGGAAGAAGATAACATAATATATAAACATGTCAAAACTTTATGAAATGCATGAAAATAGAAATATTGAAAAAAAACTATACCATTTTCTGTTTTGAAGTTAGTTTTGCTAGTTCAAAATTAAGGTATTTTCATTAAAATACAACTTTCTTAGAAAAAAAATAATCTTGCTAGGAAAATTTATCTATTTTGTTAAAATTTAATTTTTTGTGTTAAAAAATATTTTTTTCCAATTGAAAAATTGCTAGTAAGGTCCGCAAAAATTCGTAGTTTTGCAACTGATTGGAACCCGGAATATAACTTTTTTATCATTTTTGTATTTTGTTAAATTTAGTGGGTTTTAGTAGAAAATTAATCTTCTAGGTTACAATATTTTCTTGAAAACTCGTTCTTTGTTTGATTAAGAAGTATTTTTTTAAAATGTTAATTTAATGATCCGACATTTGGTTCAAAAGTGATTTTTTTAGTTAAAAGTTCAATTATTTGGTTAAAAAATAATATATTTCGTCCAAGGTTAATTTTTTTGTCGAAAGATTAAAGTTCTTAGTTGAAAATTGATTTTCTTGGATGAAATGTAGTACATAATTTTCATTGAAAATTTATTTCTTTCGTTGAAAACTAATTTATTTTGTTAAAAATTCGTCTTGCTTTGTTTGAAAACATTTTTTAACTATTTTGTTGAAAATTCATATACGTATTTAGTGGAAAATGCATTTTCTTGTGAAACAGTAATATTCTTGATTAAGAATTTTTTTCGTTCAAAATTCAACTATTTCCTGAAAAATTCATTTTTTGGATGAAAATTATTTTTTGTTTGTTTTGTTATCTTTTTTAGATACAAAGTTAACCATTTCATCATAAAAGAATGTAAGTGGGACGATGGTCGTGGGGGCTAAAGCGTAGGCTTTGGACCCACTCCTTCGGCTTGCGGGTTCGATTCCCGCCTCGCACTCTGGAAGAGTCTCGGTGGCCCATGCGGTGAACACTAGCCTAGAAAGGGAGTTGTTCATCTCCGGAGAGTCGTGGGACCGGTACCTCTAGAGAAAAAAGGTTTTTCTCTAAGTACTTAAGGCTGTTGCTCTTGGTGGTTCGGAACCCACCTTAAACTGTAGGTCCCCCTTCCACCACCAAGTAAGTGTGTGGAGAGTGTGTAAAGGAATAGAGAAGGTGTAAGAAAAATGTTATACCCTTAGGGGACACATTAGAAGCTTCCATTCCATAAAAGAATGTATTTTGTCAGAAGTTAATTTTTTTAATAGAAAATAAATGCTCGTTTTTAAGATTCATTTTTTTCTCTTAAAGATTAATGATTTAAGTTAAAAAAATTTTTCATTGACTGGAAATTTATTTATTTTGTTGAAAATTTGTCTTTGAGATAGAGAAAACATCTCATTTGATGGAAATTTATCTTTATGGTTAGAAATTTCACTGTTCGGTTAAAAATTCTGTTTTTGAGGTAAAGATTTATTATTTTTATTGAAAATATTTTTTTTGGGTCGAAAATTGATCTTTCTGTTTAAAAATCCATACATTTTGTTAGAGATTTGTCTATTTTTGTAAAAAGTTGATATTTTTGGTTAGAATTTTTACCAATTTGTTAAAAATTATTTTTTTTTAAGACAAAATTTAAGATTTTAGTTAGTCTAATTCAACATTAGAAAATTTTTTTAATCTATATTTTTAAGTTTGTAATTGAACTTTTTCGTTAAAAAAACGTCATTATCGGTTGAAAATTACTTTTTTTTAGTAAAAAAATGTACTTTTCCTCGTTCGATTTAAAATATAAAATTCACCTCCTTTTTCAGTTGAAAATTCGACTTATTGATAGAAAATTAATCTTTTTGGTTAAAGATTTATCATTTTAGTAAAAAATTAATTTTTCTGATTGAAAATTAATTTTCTTAAATGAAAATATAAATATTCTATTTCTGGTTGAAAATTTAAACTTTTTGGTTAAAAATTGATGTATTTCGTTGAAAAATCGTCTTTTTTTGGTAAAAAAATGTTGTTCTGGGTTGAAAACTCACCTTTTGGTTGAAAGTAATTTTCATTCGAGTTTCACCATTTTAATTTGAAGTTCAGTTTTCAGCTTAATTACTTATTTAAATCTAATGTGTTTACTAATTTTGTTTTGGTTAAAAATAATAATTCTTTAAACCAAAAATTTAACTATTCGAGTTTATGTTTAAAAGTTACCTATTTTAGTTAAAGTTCAAGTATTTTATTGAGAATTCGTAATTTTTGGTCAAATAAGTTTTGTTCGGGATTTTTTTTTCTAAACACCACTGGACAGGATTCATCGGTCTATTGTTATGTATTTCAATAGACGCATTGAACAAATCAAACTTTTGCGCCAGTTATGAGGACTTTTGGTTCCGGACTAATGGCGATGCGCAGTGACAAGTCTGTGTGAGCATGTGTGAGTTTGTGTCTAAACTCTACTTAGAGGATCTCTATTATTAGGTCACGGAGCAGAGATATGGGTATGGAAGATAAGGAAAGAGATTGGAAGTTTAGAAGAAAAGTATATAAGGGCGACGCTAGGGCTAAACTAAAGGACATAGGGCTATATGGTGAGAGAATCAGCGCAAAGGGATAAATTAGGTATTAGAGCGAGTAAGAGGGCATGGAAATTGAAGACGAAGTTAAGGAAGGGAAACGGAGGGGATTTAGCGCAAAAGTGTTTAAAGGAGGCAGACGAAAGAAAAGGGAGTGCAGTAGAACTAACAAGATAGGAAGAAGAAAAAAGGGAATTTTGTAGTGAGAGAGATATAAGAGAGGAGAACGGAGTATGCTATGAAACATTTTAGGGAAAGAACAGAGAAATACGATTAATGGAAAGATGGGGAATGATTGAGGAATAAAAATATGATAAATGGTATAAGATGATAAGAAAGGAAGGAGTACCAAAGTATCCAAAAAAACAGGATGAGGAGAGAGAGGATGGACCATGCTCGCAAGATTTATATTGGAAAGCGAAACAAGGGTGGGAGGGGGGGGTGTATTGGGAAAAGAAAGAGAACAGAAATTACATAGTATCTGAATGGGAGAAGGAAACATGAGAAAATGTATGGGAAGTTTTTGGAAGAGGAATGGAAAATAAGAGAAGCTTGCAAGAGAATGTGGTCAAGATTCTAAACGAGGATGGAATGGGCGAGGATTCGATGAAGGAGTTGGAGGGGGCTAAAGGGCTGATTGAGAAATAATAAAAGTAGATGAGAGGCAAAATAAGAATGAAATGGAAGAAAAGAGAAAGAAAAAAAGAACAAGGAAACGAAAATCGCCTATATTCGAAACAATAACATCAAGACAAAGAAAATTGCTAACGAGTACGTTGGTTTCCGCGATTTTCCGGCGGACAAATCAATGGGACTCTAAATATCATTCTAGGCGCTTAGAGATTCATCATATGGCCTGCTGGTATCAAAGACTCGTACCGATTTTTATTGGAATAAGGGTCATGATAATAACGGCTTATCAGTGTCTTGTCCTAGACCGTGCTTATCAGTACCTTGTCACGTTGATGTACTTTTAAGAGCCTCAGTTGAGCAAGCCAACAAGAAAGAATGAATTTCTTGGCAAATAGCCATTACGTCGAAGGTAGATGAAATTTTAGTTTTTCAGCCAACTGATCCGGAACGGATCTTAGAATTTCAACAAAAAAAAGTTCACAGAAACTGAATTTCGTTAGATGATATTACATAGAATCGCTCAATGGCTGAATATTATTTTGCACGCAGTTTCCTATTTACAATACCCATCTCAAAATCGATTTTTTATCAAAGAACTTAACCTCTTCTATTTCGTGTAACATATTTTTAATTCGATTCAAAAACTGTTAATTTTATCATAAAAAATTTAGTAAGTACCTTTAAACTATATCTGCATAATTAAGGTTTAAATTGCCTCCGACTATGTTACTAGAGTGTTAAAATTGCTGAAGAAAGCATAGCAATCAATTATATATCGTAAATTATTGCAATCGCGTTTAGACGATTTTAGCTATTTCTTAAACAATTTTGAAGATAGTTTTGAACTCTTTATCAATTCAAAAGTAATGTCAAAATAAATAATTGACATCTAAGGGAGAGCAGAATTGTGGAAATCACTTCGTTGCCACATTTCGAAGAGCAGAAGGTGGTCTTTTATTGACAAGTTCCCATTCCTTGCTGACATCTCATTACTTGGAAAATCCAAGCATATAGCTGAAGGGAGGTGTTTATTCGTGGAACCAAGGCTCCTCAAGAATAATGATCTACAGGCGCGTCATAATGGCGCTATAAAAGAGCAAATCGAACTGAAACACCTTCTTCTAACACCAAGGAAACAACCGGACATCTTTGTCAACTATCTCCCACATCATGGAGTAATTAAAGAAACGAACACTTTAACTAAGCTTCGCAAAGTATATGATGTATGTGCTACAACAACGTCAGGAATTTCCTGGAATATAATACTTTAAATAGGTCCAGCTACAGAATAAAGCTTATTTTCCATTTTAATGCGATTTCGTCAACACCGTTAACTCATTACAGAAGACATCTGGAAGGTGTATCCACGGGTGCAGCTGGACGAAGGTGATCAGGATCTAGAATGGATTCTTTGGAGAGGAAGCTCGAATCTGTTAGCTTAAGAATATCGCGCTGCGTTCCCAGAAGCTACCAAAAGTATTTGCTATAACTTTTACGTCGATGACTTTACATCTGAAGAATCGAATATCGTAGCTGCTAAGAAATCAAAAATATATGTAGAATTCATAACTCTGTAGGCTGAATTTAAGCTTCGAAAATGGGTCTCTAATGAACCTTCCATTACACAGCCAAACAAAAAATAGTGTGCGGATCTGGTAACAGGACAGACGTATTCCTATGGATTTTGGGGCGCTGAATACAAATTCGGTATCAAAAATCACCTATCACGTCATTGTTTAGCCATAACCTCAAAAAATGACAAAAAATCATGCACTGAGGCCAATAAATTTCAAAATAATGCGAGTGATGCAAATTTTCACTTCAAAAACATGTCGACAACTGTAAAGGATCAACCCTTGCCTGATATCAACTTATTTAACATAACTTTACCCAACAGAACGTGACCTCACCTAACCTGAATTAACAGAAATTTATTGAACAACGCGTAAAGCTCTGTAAGCATATTTTCCCAATATCAAATGTGTGCTACATCGAAAGGTTCAACTCGAGCCTAACCTAGAAGTAAATCTAACCTAGCCTAACCTAACCTAATATAACCTCGCGAGACACAATTAAACTAATTGTGTTGTCCCGTTGTGTTTGCGGTACCGTTTGAATCAGCTTGGGATTAACCTGCAAAGAGGTCAAACCTATCCTCACCTAAAAAAACCTGACCTGACCTAACCTAACCTAACCTAACCTAACCTAAACGAACTTAACTTCACGTAACACAATTAAACTCATTGTGTTGTCCCGTTGTGTTTGCGGTACCGTTTCATTCAGCTTCGGCTTAACCTACATAGAGGTTTAACCTATCCTAACCTAACAAAACCTGACCTAACCTAACCTAGCCGAATGAAATTCAAACACACGTGTAGCTATGTAAGCGTACGGTTCTCAGTCTTAAATGTTTGCTATATTTAATAGGTTAACTCGATTTTAACCTACAAATGAATCTAACTTAACAGAACCTAACGAAATTTTGCTTAATGCAACACAACTTAACTTAAGTGTTCCCGTTGTAATACAATAAAATTCATTTCATTGTACTACAGGTGGTTAAAAATTTAGACCGACATAACTCATTTGAAGGAACTTAGAACTAAAAGTAGAATTGAACCCATTTCAATTAACCTGACAATGTTTGTATGAATTAAAATGTAGAACTGTAACTTAAACATACAAATGACTAAGAGTTTTATTCAAATTTTTTTTCTCTCTGCTTTTCTTAGACTGACGGGATATATTTATACTATCTTTCGTGTTTACATTTTGTCTTGCCTTTTATCGTAATTAATTTGATTTATAGACCTACTTCAGTCTATTTTCTGCCTGCTATAACGTGTCCTTTTTTCTTCGAATGAACGATGCAAGGGGTTACGCTTACGTTTAAGACCTACATTCTTTTCCCTTTTCAACATACAGCAAAAATCAGCCATCATGACCTCGTCCCATCTACCCTGATATCGTTGTTTCATCACTTTTATGTCTTGATGAAAACGTTCCCCTTGTTCTTCGCTGAAATCACCAACATTTTCTGGAAACTTATCCAGATGGGAATCTAGAAAGTGAAATTGTAAATTCATCAAGCAGCCTAACTTTTTGTAGTTTCTTATCATTTTCGCAATAATATTCTCGTAGTCTAGACTTTTTTTGTTACCGAGGAAATTTGCGTTTACTGCTTTAAAATTTTCTCAAGCGTCCATTTCAATTTTCGTCATGTGGCTCACAAAATTAGTATCTCTTGTCAACATTCGAATCTGTGTTACATCAAAGACTCCTTTCAATTTAGCGTATGAAACATTATGGAATTTAAGAGATATATGCTTATAGCATTGTCCATCTTTGTCTAACGCCATGACAAATTGCTACATGAGCCCAAGCTTTATGTGGAGGGTTGGTAGTAACATTTTTTCTGGATTAACGAGGCTTTGGTTGATGATATTATGTGAACCAGGTTTAAATGAATCTCTTAAAGGCCAATGTTTTTTGCTGTAATGATTGGCTCGATCTCTGCTATTCGACAGGCATATAAAGCATGGCTCTCTCGTGAAACCCGATTCTTGGCCTAATATCATTGTTATGATTTTAAGATCACCACATATTTGCCATTTGTGATTCGTGTAATTAACTTCTTCAAGAAGCATTTTAACATTGGTATATTCTTCTTTGATGACCGTTGAGTGAGCAATAGGGATAGGAGCGTAAGTATTGGTGTTATGCAGTAAAACCACCTTAATGCTGCGTTTTCACGAATGAATGAAAAGTCGCCATTCTTCGTCTCTGTATACATTTTTCTTCAACTGTTTCATTAGTCCGTTAACGTCAGTGCAGTACATTAAAGACTTCTCTTCGTCTTTAACGAAAAACTTTCTGAATTCTTTGTCCGTGTCGCGATAGAATTAAACTTTTGTCTTTGGCTCTGGAAGATTTCTTCTTTTTAGAAATGAAGTGGCAAATTTAGCGCCGCCTTTCGGTAATCCAAGATCTCTAACAAAATCATTCAGTTCTAGTTGCGACACTAATATTGGAACCTTCAATTTCATTTTATGCACGTCATAATCGTCATCTTTTTCGTCATTTTCATCGGAATCATTAGAACTATTTTCTTTTCGATCACTGGTTTCACTACCGTCTCCATGACGTTGACTTTCAACTTCCATTCTATCATCTTCTAAAGCGCTTGAATCAGTCTGGCGTGCATTTTTATTGATGTCTATTGCTCTTGTGACTGTGCACACATTAATGTACGAAATGTTATTTTTATTTTTGGCGTTGAACCCTTTGACGGAATTTTAGAAAAAGTAGCAGTCCTTCGCAATAACGGGTGACGTGAGGAATCCATTTTGTTTCTTGGTGCAGCAATTTACGGTCAAGACACTTTTCGAAAAGACTTTTCACTTCCTGGTCGATTGATTTTCGCAAACTGCTCACTTCATATTTACTGCAAATGTAACAGAATGAATCTGAGCTATTCTTGCAGACATGCGATTGAGAAATGCTCGCGCTTTTTTCCTTGTAGCATGAGACTCTACACCAACCAAGTGATCCATTGATGAAGAGCTACGGTTGCATGATGACGACGTCGGAGACCCCGCTTTCCCACCCTGTCCTGGTTACAGACACAGGCGAATAATGCTAGCAACAAGCGTTTACGAAACTCCAGACACTGACTGCTATTAATGTCAAAATATGAAAGTACGCAAGCACAGGGTTGCCAGCGTAATCGGTTAGGTTAGGTCAGGTGTTTTTAGGTTAAGATAGGTTAAACTTCTATGTAGGCTAAGCCGAAGCTGAATGAAAGAGTACCGCAAAGACAACGGGACAACACGATCAGTTTAATTGTGTTTCGTGAGGTTAGGTTAGGTTAGGTTCGGCTAGGTTGAATTTATTTCTAGGTTAGGCACAAGTTGACCCATTCGATGTAGCGCACATTTGCTACTGGTAAAATATGCTTCCAGAGCTTTACGTGTAGTTCAATAAATTTCTGCTAATTCAGGTTAGGTGAGGTCAGTTTCTGTTGGGTAAAGTTATGTTAAATAAGTTGATATAAGGCAAGGGTTGATCCTTCACAGTTGTCCACATGTTTTTGAAGTGAAAATTTAAATCACTGGCATTTTTTTTTAATTTATTTACCTCAGTGCGTGATTTTTTGTCAATTTTTGAGGTTATGGCTCAACCATGATGTGATGAGTGATTTTTTATACCGAATTTGAATTCAGCGCTCCAAAATCCATAGGAATACGTGTGTCTTGTTACTCGATCCGCAAACTTTTTTTTATATGGCTGTGTTATCAAAGAGAACTCCGTTGTCTCCCATTTTAATCATCTTATTGGTAATCAAGAAACAAAGACTGTAAGATTAATTTAGATCCCAAGGGATGATATTTTAAGATATCAAATACATCTGCCTGTAGAACTATTGGTTGTGACCAATCGATCGATGTTGTCAAGAGAAGCTCGAATCTTCGATCAACTTGAACTTATCATACCTCTTATTATAAAAACTGAAATTATTATGCAAAACTTATGGCAATCTGGAATAGGCTGAGATAAAGCTATTCGTAAAGAACTTCATACAAGTTGGACTGGTTATCAAAGACCTTACCTGGTTCAACTGAAGAAGCCAGGATTTGTTTAGACTCAGAACCTAATTGAGATACAAATCCACGGATTTTGTGATGCTTCAGAAGTCGCTTATTGTACCGACTTGTATCTTAGAACCAGGGATATTTCAGTAGAATATCATGTACAGCTCGTCTGTGCTAAATCAAAGGTAGCGAATCTTCCCGCAAAACTGTATCAATTTGTTATGCAGTCTCTCAGCATCCCGATAGAAAAACTTATTTGCAGACTGATTCCATGATTGGTTTAGCATGGGTCAGTAGCTATTTGGATCAATGGAACAGCTTTGTTCGTAATAAAGTCGGCGAAATACCAAAGATTGTTTCTGATGCAAATTGGAATCATGTACCAGCCAAGGACAGCATAGCGAATATTTTATAACCTGGTACAGATTGGGAGCAACTAAACACTTTAAAGCAATGGTGAAATTGACCAACTTGGCTATCGGAGAATGAGGAGAATGAACCATTGATGTTTTCATTCTTTCATTCGATGTAACATAAAGAAAAAAGAATGTGCCTCTATACTTTACAATTTTAAATTCAACAGGTATTTCTCTTCGTTAGGGAAATTAAAGTGAACAGCTGCTTGTACGCTAGGCTTCAAGACATGGAACCTTTAATAAAGATCTGCCAAGAACAAGCATTTTAATCTGATTCAAAATGTCTCCCGAACGGTAGGTCACTGAATTCGTGCATTAAATTTCTTTCGCTTCATCCCGTCTTAAGAAAAGGTATTATTAAGGTTAGGGGAAGGCTACATCATGCTGTTATTCCTAAAACCGAGAGGTATCCCGCTATTTTGCCGAAAGACCAGCACCTTGTGAGGCTCATCGCTATGCATGAACATTATTTAAATTTGTATGACGGTCCTCGAGGACTTTTAGCAAGGTTTTGATGAATTCCTTTGTGGTTGAGGTAGAAGCTATTTTAAAAATATGACCATTGGATCCTTCACCAAATAACCTAAACGACGTCCAGCCTTCGACACCCGCACATTTTATTATTGGCAAGCCTTTAACGTTGTCCGGGATACTAATTATAAAGACATTCCTCAAAACAGGAGCCCAGCCATTAAAAGTACTATGGGTGGACTCTAGGGACTTCCTAATATTATTATGGGGCTATGAGCATAATCTGGAGTTTTATGGACACGAGTTTTGTGACTACTTTCAATTTAAGAATTTATTTGCTTTTTTACATGGTCACTCCCGTTTTTGCAAGCATCATCCGCAAGTGGGCGGGAAATTACATTACAGCTAAGGCTCTTGGCTGAATCGGGGACGTTCTACTAACGTATTTGGATTGGTTTTAGCGAATTTTAGGAAAAGCCCGAACTGTTGGTTCAACACAACCGTCTCTTGGATTTGCGGATCAACGAGCAGTATTATGTAAGCTTAACGGAAGTTTGTCACCAGAACATTGATGAGTGTAGATAGCCGAATTGGAAAACGCAAAAATAGCGTGTGTTCTCCATATACTGTTGTGCAAAGAATTTCTTAGTCGCGAATAAAATCTTCGGCATTGACGTAGCTTCTAAGTAAAGGAGACTAAGGGATGAACTAGACGAAATTCAAGAGCGAATTTTTCTTCAATATTTACGTAAACTCTCGACTCGGTGTATAAATACGAGGTTATGGTACTGCATGCGCAAGGACCACAAGAGAATGTCCGTGATTATGCCGTCGCGTCGAGGTGTATGATCATAAGACGTGTTGATGTAGACGCTTCGGAAAGTCTAAGTATGTCGGAAGCAGAAGCAATACAGGACGACTTTAGCAAAAGAAACGGTGCCTTAAACAAAATAACATCCAGCGAAGAATGAATGGTTACAGTTCATTTTAGGGCAAGTTACTAAATGGCACAAACATTATAATTTTAAGCGACATGGTGTATAGCATAAGATTGTGACCAAACGCATAAGTCACTCACATTTTGTTGCTATGAGAAAAAAGGTCATGTGTCCCCAAGATGTCCCAACAGAACAAAGGCGCAACTAGTCCTGAGGTAAATTTAATCATTGGCCCAACTGACAGTGGGAAGATGGATTAATATGTGTGACCCATTCGAGTGAAAGACGTAGCCTTTCAGCCTTTCTGACGTGGGTGCGCCGGCTTGTAATGTAGGGTCAATGGTGGCATTGCAAAAGGAATAGAAAAGTATTCGATACATATCCATGATTGGTGGGTTTTGTAATCATGCAGTAATCTCCCGGAACTTTAACGAATAGAGCAAAGATTGATAGCTTGCGGCCACTTCAGTTGAGCTTGAAACTAGTTCTAGATGCAGCTAGAAGCTGCATCTAAAAAGTTTTCGGTATCTCAAGAAGAGGTCGAAGTTAAATAAAATTGGCAGGGAAACAAAAACAAGAACTTCTCGAGGTGATAGATGAGTGTAGGTATTGCGTGGGCCAATACGTGTCAGAACTAGGACTTACTAGTCGCACTACAATGGACTACAAGAAAAAGAATGTGCTACTTTATTTCAGGCAAAACCTGCTTGATTTCGATGTATGATAGGGAAAATGGACACTAGTCCTCGAATGGTTATAGATTACCGGAAAATTAATAAAATTTCAACCGTTCTGAATTACCCAATACCCAATTTTGATGATCTCTTAGAATAAATAAGTGGTCCGAAATATTTTTTTACTCTTGATCTATTGTCTGACCTTCAGATCACAACCCTTCTGAATTACCCAATACCCAATGTCGATGATCCTTAAGAATAAATAAGTGACGCTAGACATTTTTGTACTCTTGCTCTATTGTGTGACCTTCGGAGAGAAAGAGAGAAAATCGAGTTTGTTGCCGAGGCTTAAGACGTTTAATTAAATTTTCGATGTGTAGGTTAACTAATTCTTCTAGGTACATACCAGGTGTATACATATGAAACCGGTATTGCCATCTAGCGGCCAGTAGGCACACTTGTAGGCACTGTCGGAACTTACCATTTGTGCTAATTGGCG
>NC_046657.1:153379616-153391232 GCF_010883055.1 Belonocnema kinseyi
GAGGGCGCATACTTTGAATAAAATATTTATTATCATTCTCTTGAAATAAATGTGTTTTTTTCTTGAAAAAATACCGGTTTCATATGTATACACCTGGTATTATGCAGAATTAGAGTCACGAGTTTTCAGATAAGCGAGAAAGATGGAAAATTCTTTTCCTCTTTTGAGATAAAATTTTAGTTTTTGCAAAAACCTGTGAGGATTTTCTAGAGAAATTTTGTGAGATGTTCAGACTTGGCAACAGGCATCAAAAACAGTAAATTTTCGGAAATATAAATTCAGTGTGCGACAGGTTAGCTAACTTTGGGAAGGTGGTAGAATCCCTTCCGGGGTTTTTTAATCAAAAAGAGAAGTTACAATGGTTCGAGGCTTAACAAACGGAATTTGAGGGAATAAAATATGCTCTGATAGTAAGGCACGGCATAATAGTGGGACGATGGTCGTGAGGGCTAAAGCCTAGGCTTTGGACCCAATCCGTCGGCATATCGGTTCGATTCCTGCCTCACACTCTAAAAGAGCCTCGGCAGCCAATGCGGCAAACACTGGCCTAGCAAGGGAGATGTTCATCTCCGGAGAGTCGTGGTATCGGTACCTGCAGAGAAAAAGGTTTTCTTTAAGTACTTAAAGTTGTTGTTTTTGGTGGTTCGGAACCCACCTTAAACTGTAGGTCCCCCTGCCACCACCAAGTAAGTACGCAGAGGGGGTGTTTAAATGAGTAGGGAAGAAGGTGCAAGAAAAACAATGTAAACCCTTAGGGGACCCATTAGAAGCTTCCATTTCAATAGTAAGGCCCGTTCTAAAGATATATAACCGCAAACGAACCGGACTGAAATGCAAATCGATGCGTCGCACGGTGAGACCAAAAAACTATCCGTGCACAAATCAATTTTTGCCAACACTATTCATCGGATTAAAATTATTTTTTAAATTAAAGCTTTTTAAATTTTCGAAATATTTGTGTGATTATATTTTTCAATTGTTTACAATTTTAGTGATTTAACAACAAAGTTAGGAAAAAATTTCTTAACTATTTTCAAGTGTCATTTCCTTGAAGACATTCAGATTGATCAAAGAAGATCTCGAAACAGTGTTACAAATATATTTGAATAATTCCCAGTTGGTTAGAATAATTTAAAAAGAATTCTTATTGTGTTATAAACAAATTAATGAAGAAAAGGCATTTTCGCGGATTGGCAATGCTTAGCTCATTGAAATTAATAGATTTTATTGACAACAATGATTCATTATTTTAATAATTATCTTAGACAAGGGTAGATAGGATCAACTTTTGTTTACGGAATAAACTAGGGACGTCTTTTCGAACACACTTCGCTATGATAATTAGAAAATTAACAACAATTATTCATGATTTAAACAATTTTAATAAACAAATTGACACTTAAAATGAATGGGCTCAATTTTTGTACACCAAGTCAAAGAAGAATGTCTTTCCGGTGACTCTTTTCTATGATACTTTGCAAATTGACAACATTTATTCATTATTTAAGTAATTATCTTAGGCAAAGGTATTTTCTGTCAATCGGCAACAAGGATCATGGCAAAGATGTCTCGCAAGACGTCCGTAGTTGATTCCGTAATCAAGAATTCAGCTTTTTTATTTAAAAATCATCAAACTGTCAATTTGTTTATAAAAATTATTTAATAAAGAAATAATTTTTGTCAATTCACAAAGCTTCATAGTAAAGATTTATCGGAAAGACATATATAGTTTATTCCATAAAGAAAAATTAAGTCGATTCGTTAAAAAGTTGCTAATCTGCGAATTTTTTTATCGAAATTGTTCAAATATTTATCGAAAAGCATTTACTAATTTTAATTAATTTTAATAAGCTGAACATTGTCAATCCCAAAAAATGTCTTTTCTTCATTACTTTTTTTATAAAACAATAAAAATTTTTTTTTAATTATTCGAACCAATTGGAAATTATTCTCATATAGTCGTAACAGTGTTTTAACTTCCTTTTTGATCAATCTGAATGTCTTAAAAGATATGGGACTTGGAAAAGTTAAGACATTTTTTTTAACTTTGTTGTTAAATGACAAATTATTTTAAGGATGAAAAAAAGTAATCCCACAGATCTTTTTAAAATTTAAAAACGTTTCATTCAAACAAAAAGTTAAAATCTGATGATCACATATTGACTGATATGGAAAAAATTGAAAAAAAGCTGATAAGATTTCTAAGACAGTTGTGGACCCTTCTTATTAAAAAAGGTGTTCATTTTTTTTTATAAATGATCAAACATGTCGAAAAGAATTGAAATTTTTTCTATTTGACGTTCCCGGTGCTCGTTAATAACATAAAAATGTTTACAATCGCATAAGTTTCATATAGCTATATTATCTAAAGATATTTCAATATTAAAAAATTAAAAAAATTTTTTTAATAAACAAATTATTTCGAAAAAGAATGTTTCTTACGATTTTCAATGATTTCACGTTTCTTTAAGTTATTTTGCTAGGAATTTCGATAAAGAAGTATAATTATAAACAATTTTCTCCTTGAAATTGTTATTGTTAATATTATAAACTAATTTAATAAACAAAAACAATAATCAGCCATTTTTCGACAGAGAAATTCGTTTTTTTGTTAATTTTCATTATTTTTAATCAGCAACTTTATAAACATTTCAGAAAAATTCATATTTTGTTGATTAATCTTGTGATTTTTGTTTAAAACTATAATAAACAAATGCATTATTCTGGCATTTGTGGAAACTGAATTTTTTTTAATGTCAGTCTTTTGAATGTGGAACTTAATGCTAATATTATTAACACTCATACTTAGTTCATAGATTCTATGACTTTTTAAACAAATATAATAACCATATGAATTATCTGGTCATTTTTCAACGAAAACTTTTTTCAATAATGACTGCAGCTCCTAAGGTAATGCATTTGTTTACAAAATTTGTTTTTAAAAAATTTTAATTTATCATCTAATTAAAAAAAAATAATTTTTTTGGATGAAAGGTACCCTAATAATACGTTTGGTTATTAAAATTGTTTCAAAAAGTCATAAAATTAATTAATAAATTAAAAATATTTTTCTGAAATTATTATGAATTTACTGATTAAAAAAGTGTTACAGATAAAAACTAATTTTCCTCTTTAATAATGTCTTATAGATGCATTTGATTATTAAAATTGTTTAAAAAAAAGCATAAAATTCATCAAATAGTTATCAATTATTCTGACATTGTCGTTAAGGTTGTAACTGAAAGGACTAGCATGACAAAAAAATTTGCCGATAAATGCCCGAATAATGCATTTGTTTATGCAATCTTTTTAAAAAAATAACATGAATAATCGACAAATTATGAAGTTTTCTGAAACTAGTATAATGTTTCGCATTAACTATTTTCATGTTATTTACGAGCACTATGAACGTTAAATAGAAAAAAAGCAATTTTTTCATCATATTTCTTTAATAATAAAGAATTGAAAGCTCATTCTTGAAAGCCGGCTTGACAACTCTCTTAAAATATTATAAACAAAATTAAAACTTCGAAAGAACGAGGGTTTTGAAATCGAAGTATTTGAAATTAGATAATGTATCAAAATAAACTTTTCAAACACATTCTCTTTTCAATTATTTTTTAAAAGTATTTTTATATATTGTTAATTAGTCGTACCATAGCACTCATGTAATATTAATTATTTTATATCAGCTGTCAATTTAATCCTAAATTTTTCTTAATTATTATTCTCTGACAGAGATTTCCTCATCAATTTTAAACGCGAAAAAAGGCATAAATTTTAATTAAAAACCTACGTTTATTTATTACGTATTTCTCGCTTAAACTTTTGTTTGACATTATTTTTTCGTTTGCTTCATTATTAAGTAATACACTATAAATTAATGTTTCGAAAGAGACGCTATTATGTTCTACATGTCAGTGGCTCCAGAACGTGGAATTTTTCGGCCCCCACCATTTCCCATCTGGGAGAAAAACATTCAAACGTAGCGTGTCGGTGAGTCGACTCTGTTACATGCTGCGGAGACGAACCTCGTGCAAAGCGGAAAATATACGAGC
This sequence comes from Belonocnema kinseyi, assembly GCF_010883055.1. NCBI lineage: Eukaryota > Metazoa > Arthropoda > Insecta > Hymenoptera > Cynipidae > Belonocnema > Belonocnema kinseyi. Next base: position 153,383,675 of record NC_046657.1, read on the forward strand.
TCGAACCCGAGATTGTCCGACATTACGAATGATAATCTAGCTCATCCTCAAATTAATTCTGGTTTTCAAATACCAAGTTACCTTTTCTGGGGCAAAAATGTTTCAAATTTTGTGTGCTGCTTATTTTAGTCAGGTTTTTAGAAAAAAATTAATTTCTGACAAATAAGAAACGTATTTTTGCAAAATAGTTGAATTTTAAAACTTAAAAATTACTTTTGTTAAAATAAAATTTTCCACTGGAAATTTTTGTTTATGCTTGAACTAGCAGTTGGAAAAATTAATTGTTAACCCAAAAATAAAAGCGAATTTTCAACCAAAGAAATCAATCAACTTTAAAAAAAAACACATAAATTTTCAAAGCAGAAAAATAATTTTCCACCAAAGAATATAAATTATCAATTTCAAAGATAATTTTTCAAGATACAAAAAGTCAACAAGATTGTACGATTTTCATCATTAGAAACGAATTTCAAGTCAAAACAAAAAGTATTCTACTAAAAATGGACCAATTATATTATCGAACAAAAAATGGAATTTCAACAAATAGTTCAATTTTAAACGAAAGAAATTAATTTTCAAGTAAAAAAGATTAATTTTTAACTAAAAATAGAACAGTGGATTTTTCAGTTAAATAACAAACAAAAAAATATATTTACGAACTAGAAGACTAAAATTCTTCCAAAAAAAGCAAATTCTCAATAAAATACATGAATTTTCGACCACCTAGTTTAATTTTCAATAAAAAATATAAAGTTTCAACGAAAAATTAAAGAGTTATATTTTCGGTTAAAAACATTATTATAAAAAAAAAATTTCAACAAAAAAATTTTAATTTTCAATCAAGAAATTCAATTTGCACATCAATAATTTAATTTTCCACGGGAAACATGTACTCAAAATTTAAAAAATCAATTTTAAAACATCAGTAAAACGAATTTTCAACAAAATAGATAAATTTTCAACGAAATGAATTTATTATCAGTTTTAAAAATACTAATAAATAAAAAATAAATAAAAAATAAAAATAGCAATAATTTTTTTTCTTAAAATAGATTAATTCTCAACAACATACATGAACTCTTTATCTAAAAAAATTATTTTAATCCAAAAGAAATAATATTTTCCAAAAAGATCGATTTTCAATCAAAGAAATTAATTATTAATTAAAATAGAAGTAGTTTTTTAAAGAAGAATAATTTTCTATCAGAAAAGATAAATTTTCAACTGAAAAAGGTCAATTTTCAAGCAAAGAAAAAAAATCGTTAAATTTTCAACAAACAAAATTTATCCGGAATTGATACATTTAAATATTTAGATCAAACAATTAATTTTCAGGAAAATAGTTAAATTCTTGGATATAAAAAAAGAATTGCGAACCAAATTAGATGCATTTTCAAACAAAAATAATCATTTGAAGCCAAAAAACAGAACTTCTAACTTTAAACGGTAAATAATAAAGCAAAAAAAAAGTTTTCGAATTTCAAACAAAAAAGTTAAATTATTAACCAAAAAAAAATTTCAACATCAAAAATAAATTTTCAAACAATAAGGAAAATTTGCTACTAAAAAAGATGAATTTACAGCAACAAAATTGTTTAATTTAAGACTTTAAAATTATTATTAAGACAAAAAAAAGCATTTAATCAAGATTGTAAAATTTCAATTATCAATGCAAAAATTTAATTTTAAATAAGAAAAGTTTAAAGAAACAACTGATTCTGCTACACAATAGTGCAATCTTCTACCAAAGAAATAAATTTACGAACAAGAAGACTAATATTCTTCCAAAAAGACGATTTCTCAACAAAACACATGAATTTTAACTTCATAGTTGAATTTTTAACTGAATAAGATCAAGTTTTAACGAAAAATTAAACAGTTGCATTTTATATTAAAAAATACTTATTAGCCCCCAAAAAATAAAGTTTCAACAAAATATTTAAATTTTGAAGCAAAAAATTAGATTTGCAGAAATATAATTTAATTGTTAACCAACAATTTTTTACAAGAAACCTTAGAAATTGAATATTTTAAGATTAGATGATTAAAAGTTTAGAGGAATTGAAATTGTATTAGTTATACTTTAAATATTTCTAAATTAAATAATTAAAAATGCAAACTTTCGAATTTGAACATTTATAAATTCAAAGCGGTCAAGATTTGACAATTCAGTATTAAAAACTAAATTGAATCTTTCAAGGTCAAAGCTTCTGAAATTCTAGAAATTAAAATTGTTGTAACCTAAATAAATTATAATTTGACATTAAAGCTCATTAGGCAAATATTTATGAAATCAAAAATGAATTGAATTGCACTGAAAAACCTTTCAAGCGAAATAATAATTTTAAATAAGAAATATTAAAAATAAAAAATAAAATTCTACTCCAGAACCTTGGAACTGAAACGAATGCGAACTTTATTTTAAACTAACAATATTTATATTCACCATAAATTGTGATATTAAAATTTTTTTATAATCAAACCCTTTCAAATTTCAATTATTTGTAGTAAATATAAATCACTTGAAAACTAATAATTTTAAAAATGCTAATTAAACTTTCTCAAATTTAACCAATTCAATTTCAGCTGAAAGACTAAAAACTATGAAAGGGAGAAATTTAATATATAGCGTTCAAGCTGTAAAACTGTAAAATTATTTTCACCTTTTAAAATTACTGGAATTATGCATTTATTCCTGTATCAATTTCAGTTACATAATTTAATTGTTGTCTTTTTGTAACTTTAAACGTAATTTTTAGGTTTTTGATTTCAAATCTTTCTTTACTAAAATTATTGACTCAACTAAAAATCGGGAACTTTTAAGATATAACATTGAAAATTGAAATTAATAATAAAAAACTATTTTGCTGTAATGTGATTCCATTTTTCTAAATTGTACATTTGTAAGCTTTACAGTTCGAAATTACTTTATATTTACATCTAAATTACCAAATTAGAACTGACAATCAAGGCTTTTTATACAACATTTTAAAATATTTAATTGCGAAATGGTCTTGTAATTTTAAATAATGATTCGAATGTGAAACTAAAGTATTTAATTTAAAGCCTCCGAGCATTAATGTAACAATTAATTTTAAAAAGAAAGCTTTAGTTTCAAGGCCTCAGATTAAACTGTTTTAGAATAGCGCATTTAAAGTCATAATTTTTAATTAAAATTATTAAAATTTTAAAGATGTTAAATATATTATTAAGTATCAGATAACGTTGTATCAAGTGACATTCAAAACGAGAAACATTATGAACCTTTACATTTTAATTAAATAGGACTATAAAATGGTTTTGGAAGTCTACTGGGATTCTAATCGGAATAATTTATGTTTTTCGGGTCGCTGAAAATGAACCCATTCTCAGAATTGAGCCAGCACGTTGGGATTTGTAGTAAAATTGAAAAAGTGGTTGAAAATCTGGAATTTCTTCATAAATGTCGTCCCAAAACCCACAAACTCTGAATACACAAGCTCCATATCCACAAAAGTACAACCCCAAACCCACAAAACCCAAACTTACGAACCCTAATCTCACAAGCTTGATATCAACGAACCCACAAACCTCAAACCAAAAAGCTTCAAACACACAAACACCAGATACACAAGCTCCAAGCTCACAAACTCCAAATACACATGCTCCATATCCACAAACCTACAAACTCGAAACTCACAAACCCCAAACCCACAAACCCCAAACCTACAAACTCCATTTAGACAAACCTACAAACCCAAAACCTAGAAGCTTTATATCCTCAAACGTACAAATCCGAAACCCACAAGCTCCCTATCCACAAACGTACAAACCTCAAACCCACAAGCTCCATATCCACAAACGTACAAACCTCAAACCCACAAGCTCTATATCCACAAACGTACAAATCCCAAACCCACGAAAACCAGACACACAAACCCTAAACCTACAAGCTTCATATTCACAAACGTACCAACCCTAAACCAAAAATCCCAAACCCACACACCGTAAACCCACAAACAGCAAGCCCACAAACAGCAAGCCCACAAACACCAAACATGCAAGGTCCATATTCGCAAAGTTTCAAACGACAAACCAGCAATCCCAAATCCACGAACCCCAAATTCCAAACTAACAAACCCCAAACCCACCAACCCTAAATTATACCAGTTTCTCAATTGGTATTATAATATGTGAGGTATTTTGTTTTGTGGAATTGAGTTTGGTGAATTTGGGGTTTGTCGATTTGGGACTTGTGTGTTTCAGGTTTGTAGATTTGTGGAAATGGAGCTTTTGTATTTGTAGTTTTTGGGTTTCAAGCTTGTGGATTTGAGGTTTTTGGGTTCAGAGCTTTTTGATTTGTGGTTTTTGGGTTTGTTGATATGGAGCTTGTGGGTTTGGGGCTTGTTGGTTTGGGATTTTGGGTTTGTGGGTTTGGGGTTGGTTTATTTGGGATTTGTAGGTTTGGAGACGAAATTTTTTCAAAAATTCTATGTTTTTAATAATTTTTTGAATTTTACTGCAAACCCTGATGTTCTGGCTTAATTCTGCGAATTGATTAGTATTCAGCGACCCCAAAAACATAAAGTATACATATTAGAATGCCAGTAGATGAAAAGAAATAAGTTTCTCTACATAAAGAAACAGTTTTGGGGGGACGAAATTTTAATGATCTCTTTATCTTCTTACTTTACATTCAAAAACAAGAACATAAAGTCGAAGATAGGCTTTTTCTAAAAATTAACTCGTTAATTGAAAACGTGTTTACTGTTTTTTTAAAGGATTTAAAGAATTGTAGATTGCACTACAAGATTCTGTAAAGAGTATTAATTTATGCCAAATTTTGTCATCTAGAAGAATAAAAATTACACGCTAAAGTTTCTACAAGTCGTTGTTTAAATTATTTTTAATTGCTTAATTTTTACTTTTGATCGGACAAAACCATTACTTTTGAAGTATTTGTTAAACAAGGAAAATACGTTGACAATGTGAGGCTGCACAACAAGAATTTCGGTTAAGAATCGTGAAATATTTATCACCTAATAAGATGGAACCGTATAGATAAAAAATATTATCAAATTACGTGAAGATTAGTATACTAGCTGAAAGAAGGTCAAATAATGTTAAAAATTTGTACCTCTATTTGAAATATTTAATATTTTGAAAAAAAGAGGTTTTTGACAAAAATGACTTGTTCATCATAACCGACATTATATATTAATACTTATATATTAATATCAATACTAAAATTCAGATTTCGGTAAAAAATGAGATAAAGCGGTTCAACTGAAAGCCAGTGTTATTTTTAACGACATGTAACCAAAATTTTTAAAAAATCTTGATATTTTGAACAATCAACTTCATGTTATAAAGAAATCGGATTTCCTAGACGAATTAATTTTTTTCAGGATTTATACTTTCGTATCACTATAAATCTAAAGAAAATTAAGAAAATATTGAAGGTGGGCCTTTTGCAGAAATGCACAATTTAGGTTTTTTGGAAAATGTACGCTATTTCAGTAGTTTAAAAAATTTGCAATGTTTCTGTGAAGGATTTTTTAAATAAGAAAGTCTTTTAATTAAGAAGAATACATTGACAATTTGTGGCTTCAAAACAAGAGAGTTTAAACTTAGGCGAGAATGATGAAATATTTATCACCACAGAAGTTAAAACTGCGTCCTAATAAACCATTTAACTCAAAAGATTTTTCTTATTTAACCTTGCGGATTCAAATATACCTATATTTTGACTTAGCCTGTTGAAAGTAAATGAAAATATTTGAAAAGACCCCAAAAAAGAAATTTAAAAAAGGTGAATTTTCATAAATACATTCACAAAAAAAAGAATAAAGTTTTTATTAAAATGGTTGATTTTCATCAATAAAACATAATTTTTAACACGAACTTTTTGTTCCCGAAATTGTGCAATTTTTAACCAAATAATTGAATTTTCAAAAAAAAAGAATAAGTTTGCAACTCAGTAAATTTATTTTCTACCAAAAAATGTAAGTATTAAACAAAATACATGAGACTTTAAACAAATGATTTAAACTATTAACTAAAAGGGATCAAATTTTAACCAAACAGTTGCATTTTTAATTAAACAAGATAACTTTAAGTTGAAAATTTTCCCAGTGGGCACAAAATTAGGTGACGTCTTTACGACATCGTTACGACATCATTATGACATCTTTACGACATCCTATGTCTATGTCGTTTCGGTGTCTTTGCGATATCTTAATGACATTGTAAGATCATACGACTTCTTTACGATATCGTAAAAACATCTTAACGACATGAACATAGGATGTCGTAAAGTTGTCGTGAATGTCGTAGCGATGTCGTAAAGACGTCGCCAAACTTTGTGCCCACTGGGTTGCAACGAAACCATGTTTTGTAGGCGCATGGTGCCTACTAGGATGGTCCAAAAACGCCCTTTTAGTTATAGGCTAAGGCACCCCCCCCCCTTCCCCTCTAAATTTTTCATTTACAGGGGAAAAAGTCGGTAATTTTTTTTCGAAATACAAATATTAACACGTGCAACCGGGTACTTTGAAATCCCATTTAATTAACACGGGCAACCTTTGAATTTTTACAAAATTGAACTCATTTTCCACGGTTTGATCGAAACGAGAGATGACATTTTTTTCAAATCGGTATCCTATGTTACTTTTTGTTAAAAAATTAAAACATTTTTTAACATTTATTTTTTAAAAATAAATTTCTGTTTGTTTAAACAATCTTTATTTGCACAGGCAGTTTTTTCAATAACTAGAAAAATAATATAAAATAGAACACATACAATTATTATTCTGACTGTAAAGTGTATAGAAAGAATGAATTTACTATTTTTTAATTGTTTGTATAATTACTTTTCTAAGAATACTTTTCAAACCGTAATTAATTGTCTGCCTTAAATTTTATTTTATATTTTTTGTTAACGAAAAATAACTGCGTGGGTAAATAACAATTGTTCAAAAGAATATAAATTTGTTAAGCATTAAAAGAAATGTATGAAGATTTTGCAATTATGCAAAAAAGTAGCATATGATTCCAATATAAAAAAGTGGACATCTCTCTCTCAATTTTAAAAAATTGTGAAAACAAAAAATAATGAATTGTTCGAATAATTAATTAATATTCTTAGAAAAATTTACTACAGCTAACAATGACAAAATATTGCATTGCAATCAGAAAATAGGACTATTTTTTATATTTTTGGGGAATAAATAATTGTTTTGATAATTTTCATTTTGATAAACAATTTAAAATTGTTAAAAAAAGTAACGGCATATATTTAAATTGTTCATTAGTAATTATTTATATAAAAAATACGACGAAAATTAACAAAAAGTAACAATAATACGTAAAATATATTTCTTTAATTTCTGGGTCATATTTGAGATCCTAAAAAGTTTGGCACGTTTCGATAAAACCCTGGGGCATGAGTTCAATTTTTAGAAAATTAAAAATTTCCCTATTGGAATTAAATGGGATTTCAAAGTGCCCCGTGACACGGGTTTATATTCAATTTTGGAAAAAAATTACGGATTTTCTTCCCCAGGAAACGCACACTTAG
>NC_046657.1:153391242-153399222 GCF_010883055.1 Belonocnema kinseyi
TGTCCTCTAGAGCGAGAAAAAATTGAAATGGATTGTTAGACAACTCTAGTGCCTACCTTGACCAATTTTTTTTAATTGTTCAGGGAATACATTGGTGTGGATATAAGTATCTAATTTTTTTTAGTTTGTGAAACTTTTAATTGCCCTTTGTTCACAAATGATATCGTACATTAGTGTTGCACTTAATGCTTCACATTTGGTGGTCCCAATCTCAATTCCAGATCAAGAGCCTCCTCATTGCGTGCGGGCTGATTTGGTAGGTGGTGAGCGGATGCCCTCTGAGGAGCCGCCTGATGAGGAGCCGACTGCTGAGGAGCTTGCTGATGAGCGTGCCCAGCGGCTGCAAGCTGAGCCTGATGGCGGGCTAAGTGCCTCCTACTTAATTCCTGCATAGTTTCTATCATTGCGGGTGAGACCTGCCTAGAAGCTAGCATGGCTTCTGCATAGTTATTATTGTTATTTCTATTAATATAAATACCCTGAGATGGGGGCATAAATACTCGAGCTACTCCATTTTCATCAATGTAAACATTTGGAGGTAGCGGTGGATTGCTCTCCAAACTTAATTCTGCAAAAAGAAATATAAATAGGTAAATTCTAATAAAAAATAAATAAATAATCATAGAAGAATAAAAAAATTAAAAGGTAACACGCAACACGTAGCTATAATTAAAGGTGGTTAAAAAAATAGAATTTTTTAAATTCCTCGACTTTTCTCAAAACTCTCCCTAAAAATTGTTTCTTTTCGCTGAGCATTAATATTCAACGTACATGATTTTAGTCCCGAAAAAAATTTAAATAATAGTTATTATTGTTATTCTTTTTGATATAAATACCTCGAGATGAAGGTATTACTTAATTAAACTTAATTCTGAAAAAAATATGAATAGGTAAATTCTAATAAAAACAATAATTACATTAAAATAAAATAAGTAAAGGATAACAAGGGGCATATGGCTATAATTTTTGTTGATTAAAAAACATAATTTTTAATCTTCCTTGTATTCTCTGATTTTCCCCTAAAATGTTTTTCTTTTCCCTGAACATTGCTACTCAACGGCTATGATTTTAATCCAGCAACATGTTTAAGGAAGAATTTTTTTGAACGAAATAATACAATATAATGTTAGATTTAAATTGAAATTGATGAATTTTATATTTGTGGTAACTCCTATATCATGACTTACACTTACCAATACAATTATGTAAGACTGCTATGGTAAGGTAGACAGTGCCAATAATGATCCGCATTGTAGGACAAAAATGAAATCACTGACTATTTTGTTTCACCAAAGTCTCTCCGTGAGCAAGATGAATAATCTACTTGTACTAAATGTGTACATTGAATTCGGCTCCCACCACTTTCCTATCCAGGAGAAACATGCAAACGTAGCGTGTCTGTGAATCGACTCTGTTACAAGCTGCGAAAAGAAGCCTTCTAAAAAGCCGAAAATGCACGAGTTAGCTACTGCTCAAATTAATTCCGGTTTTGAAATCCCGAATTACTGTCGAATCCACAGATTTATTGCGAACAGTGGTGTAGCTAGCAATGAGGGGGCCACAGTAATATCTAAAAACGTACAGAATGATTAAATAGTCCAAGGATGGATGGCAGGTTGTCGTAAGAAGCCATACTCGGAAAAAACAATTTAATTTATGATCTTGGATTTCTTTTAAAACTAACGAGACGATCTTTAGTCAAAAGCAAATGACTTTAATCTAATGCAAATGATTTTCGCCTTTACGTAAAGAACATTGTGTTTGTGTTTTGCGCCCTGCGGAATACTCGCGGCTTTGGTCGTTTACGTCCCAACGGATCCAACGCAAACCGTAACCGGAAAATCTACCCGATACCTAACTGCACAACCAGGTTGAACAGGAAATATCAACTGATTTTTCAGGAAGCCTTCCTGTTCACGGGGGCTGCTTCTATACCTCCACTCTCAAGTTACCTTAAGCAAGGGCCAAGACGCCAAGGGTAGGGGTTTTAAAAAATTACAGTCAGAGGTTCGAACGGGACCCACCAGGGCTGGTGGGGGGTAGAGAGATGTGACGTTGCCGATGGTTATTTACAAAATTTCAAATACTTGCTGGCCCAGGATTGCAGCTTGCTTCAATCCCTTTATGGCTGTAATAAATGACAGCCCGAAGTTGTGATCGGTTATGACCGACACCGTCCCAAGGGACTGCCAATTCTCAATGTAGCAAACAATTGTTGATGCTAATGTTGCTTGTTTGTTCGAACCTCTGCTGTAAACTTCTTAAACTTAAAAGGGTAAAGGCACCCAGGCGCCCGAAACCAGGAGAGCTATCTCAAAAGATTTCGGCTAGGTTGTTATTTCCGAATAGATTTTAAAACTGATCGACTGGATTTCTCTTCAACCTGGTCATCATACTTGGAAATATGGAAATTATCTAACGTAGGCGTCGATCATAGACGATTTTACGTATACACAAATTGCAGGGAGTAGCATGCTGAAAACATGTAGCTCTGGGACCATAACCTGTTGCGGTTGATGTGGTAAAGTGGATGGATTCTGGATACAATCGTTTATTAATTGTAACAAAAACTTAGTTGACAAGTGAGTGCAGTATATTATCAAAGTTAAAGGCGCTATTTTATCAACATTAAAATTTCATTTTTCTTTGCTTCGGAAGATGTCGTGCAAATGTGCTAATTCGATTTAGCCAAATTTTTTTTCGAACAGGTTGCCGTGTTCGTCTTTCAACAAGACATTATTATAACCTCGGAGATCGGTGATGATATACGCGCCTGTATACTCGTTCATTAGAATGTATTCTTTCTTTTCCCGTAATAGAAAAACACGATCTCCGACATAAAAACAGTCTCCTTAGCGCGCCGATCATAAAGAGCTTTAGACTTGGATTTTGCGTTTTCGATGTTGCGCCTAACGACTTCACGAAAGTTTTGAAGATGATTAAGTAGCTCAGTAAAGTAACATCCGTATGCTCGGTTTCTTTCCTTGATTGAAAATGGGATGGGAAAACGTGCTAGTTTTCCATATGAGACTTCATAAGGCGAGCATTTAGTGGCCTCGTGTACTAAAGTATTGTGGGAGAGCATGGCGAATGGGAGCATTATCTTCTTAGTAGAAATTTCAAACATATGCTGTAAGATTGGTATGTTTTGTTGAAAATTAAACTGCTTTGATAAAAAAACATTTTTGTATTATATTTATTTTTTAACCTGATAATGTAACCGCTTTTCGTTGAAGGTTCATTTATTTTGTTGTAAATTTGTTCTTTTGTTTGTTTTAAAATTGATTATTTTAATTTTGTATTTCTGTTTTCGGCAAAAAAATTATTGTTTTAAAGATTTAATTATTCGTTTGCAAATTCCGTTTTTGGCTTGTAAAGTGAACAATTTTGATGAAATTTCATTTTATAGGGGTTAATAATTATTTTTTAAATAAAAATGCAACTATTCAATCTTTCGCTGAAACTTTACCGTTTCAGTTGAAAACTCGTGTATTTTAATGTAGATTCGACTGTTTTTTCACATTTAAAATTGATTTTTTAAACTGAAAATCTAACTGTTCTTTTTTTTGTTAGAAATTAATCTATTTCACTGGAAAATAAATTTTTTTTGTATAAAATTCGTGTTTTTATCCGGAAATTTAACTAGTATATTTTTGATTAAATATTTATTTTTTACCTTAAAACTCGTTCCTGAAGATGGAAATAATTCTTTATTGCAAATTTATCCTTTTAGTTGAAAATTCATCTTCTTTGGTGGCGAAGTTTTGTTCTTGTTTGAAAATTCATTTTTTGTATTTAAAAATTTATTCATTTGGTTCTTTGGTTGAAAATTCGTAACGGAAATTTTCAGTAAAACAATGAATTTTTTTAGCTATTTCTTAGGTTGAAAAATTAACTATTCTATCGAAAATTCTTTTTCTTATTAGTTAAAAATTAATTTTTTACAAAAAATATTACTAAAGTATACGGCTAAATATTTGAAAAATTTTAGACATAGAAATGTTGTCTCATACATACACGGTGAACCATTTTAATCTATAATCACAAATATCTTCTAAAATACTTCATCTACGAAGAAATGGTTCGGGCAAAGGTTAACCAGGATCGAGGTGGAACTTAGATTGTAACATGAATTTTGACCTTGAAGTCAATTTTCAAGTTCAGATGTAGGTAAGATCCTTTTCTTAAATAAGAAGGCCCTATTTTTGACTGCTGATTTAAAAACAGCTGAAAATTTCACGTCGGAAATGACCTGTGTACAATTTTTTTGTGACCTTGGAAAGGTATAAAATTAGGATCACATGTCTGAGAAATTATTAGATGCCCATTTTCAAAATTGCCTTAGTTTTTCGGAGCGAAGAAACGTTCATGATGCTTCATAAAAGTCGATGAAATGTTAAGGTGTATATCAACTTGACCATCATGGCATTTAGGTAAATTTGCAAGGTCACTTGAAAGTCGAAACGATTGTTCTTAGATTGAAGTATGTGCCCGAAAGAATTTTTTCGGTAGACTTCAGGCTGTGGATTGTTATCACAACATCCACCTCTTCCCAGACACACCAAGGCAGTAACAGTTATTTCAAGTAAGATTTAAGGAATGTGACTATGTAGTTACAAAAGTGACAATCTTGACAATGTCACTTCTCCGTGACTAGTTACAAGAGAAGACAATTTTTCCTTACTTTTAGCGTTACCCAGAATTAGGTACTATCCCGCACCACACCATAACACTCCATCGATTTTGATAATCCATCGATCTGTACCAGTGAGGATTTTCGTCTTTCCAATAATTACAGTTATGTCTATTAAGCTCTCGGTCGCTGTATATTTACTTGCACAGCCATCTCTCGAGAAACTTTGCTAAACACTGTGGATGGTTTTAAAATACGTTTGTGTCTTCAAGCCAATGGAGAGCACTTCGAAGAGTTACTTCGTGGCTGATTGTAACACTGGTAGCAATGACAAGGGGCAAGGAGATTCACGTTAACCAACCAACCAAAGCATGAGAGTTAACGGGAACTCACGATAATAAAGCACCCCAAAGGCTAAAGAACTCACTACGTTCACGCCGTTGTTTCTGGGTAACACTAAAAGTAAGGACAAAGTGTGTTTTTTTTGCAACTAGTCACAGAGAAGTGGCATTGTCAAGAGTGTCACTTTTGTAACTACATAGTCGCAGTCTTTACATCTTATCGGATATGATTGTAACTATTTGGGTGTGTTTGGGGGGGGGGGGGGGGGGGGGGGGGGGGGTGTTTTGATAACAATCTACAGTCTGAAGTCTACGAAAAAAACTCATCCGGGCAAATAGTTCAATCTAAGAAAAATAGTCTTGAACTGCACATGACCTTGACAATTTACCTGCAGATCATGATGGTCAAGGTGATGTACACCTTAACATTTCATCGAATTTTATGAAGCATATTGAACATTCGTTTGCCCTGAACAACCAAGACGATTTGGAAAAAGGGCATCTGGGCGTTTCTCAGACATTTGACCTTAATTTTTTACCTTTTCAGTGTATAAAGACATTTTTTCATAGGTCATTTTTGACGTGAAATTTCCGGCTCTTTTCAAATCCACTATCAAAATAGGGCTTTCTTATTTCGTTAAAGGTTCTTACCTTCATTTGATCATGAAAATTTATCTCAAGGTCAAAATTGATGGTACATTTAAATGTCATCTATTTGTCGACTTACAGATACGCTGTGTTTCACCCTAATGTAAAAGTGTTGGGAGCGGACAGATGCCACCTGCTGAAGACACAGTTGCCAGAATACGCTATGATACTATGATAAGAGAAATTAATCCTGTTTCAATGCCACTTCAATGTCCACATTTCCTAAATATAGATTATTTATCTTGCTCGCGGAGAGATTTTGGCTAAAAGAAATTCAGTGGTTTATTCTTTGCCCTGCAATGCAGATCATTATTGGCACTGTTTACCTATTCTCAGCAGTTTTACTTAATTTTATTGGCAAGTATAAGTTATGATAGCAGAGTTGCAACAAATAAAACATTCCTCAATTTCAATTTGAATCTAACACTATATTATATTATTTCGTTTAAAAAAATTCTTTCTTAAACAATTTTCTGGATTAAAATCATAGCCGTTGAATATTAAATGTCAGGAAAAAGGAAAAAATGTTAGGGAAAAATAAATAAAGTCAAGGATTATTAAAGAATTCGTTTTTAACTCAGTTTAAATTATAGCCATATGTCGTGTGTTACCACTGACTTATTATATTTTTTTGTATTTATTTCTTAATTTTGTATTACTGTTTATCTATTAATATTTCTTCTTGCAGAATTAAGTTTAGAGAGCAATCCACCGCTACCTCCTAATGTTTACATTGATGAAAATGGAGTATCTAGAATATTAATACGCCCATCTCATGGTATTAATAATAACAGAAATAATAATAATAATAACTACGCAGAAGCCGGAATGCTTGAAGCCTATCCGGGCTGGAGTATGAGGACCGTTGCTCGTAATCTGGTTCAGCAAGCAGCCGCTCGGCAGTCTCATCAGCAATCTCCTCAGCAGGTAGCTCCTCATTCGGTGGCTCCTCAGCAGACATCCACTGACCACGTACCAAATCATCCCGCACACATTGAAGAGCCTCTTGATTTGGAATTGAGATTGGCTCCACCAAATGTGAGGCACTAAGTGCAAAACTAATATCCGATATCATTTGTGAACAAAAGTCAAATAACAGTTTCACAAACCAGAAAAAATAGATACTTCTATCCACACCATTATCTTCCCTAACCAATTTTAAAACAATGGCCAATAAAGGCACCATACGCCTACCAAACATGGTTTCGTAACTTATTATGTACCTTCATTTACTGTTTGTTTGGAAATTTCCATATTTTGTAAAGGTTGTTCTTTTTCATAAAAAATGTATCTTCTAACTCATATTTTCGGTTGAAAATTAAACTATTTTTGTTAAAGATTTAACAGTTTACTGAAAATTCAGATTTTTTGTTGTCTTTAAAAATTAATGTTATTATAAGAAAATATCAACTAAATTTAAATTTAAAATGTTTTCACGCAATTTTCGACTGTTTTAAATTCATGTTGTTGGTTGAAATTACAATTATTTGGTTAAAAAGTGAACACTGAAAAAAATGTCGTTTGAAAATTAATTTGTTCTTAATAAAGATGCACCATATTAATAAAAAATTTGTCCCTTTGTTTAAAGATTTAACTATTTTTTTAAAATAGTTTTTCTGTTTTTTTTTTTACATTTTTCATTGGCGGCCAACCATCTTAATGAAGATATAGATATACTTTATTTGCGAGGTTAAATAAAAAAATCTTACGAGTTAAATGATTTATTACGATGCAGTTTAAACTTTTGTGGTAGTAAATATTTCATCATCCTCGCCTAAGGTTAAACACTCTTGTTTTAAGACCAGAAATTTTCAATATATTCTTCTTACTTGAAATGATTGTTTTAAAAAAATCCTTTACAGAAACGTTAGAAATTTATTAAACTACTGTAATAGCGTACATTTTTTTAAAGTGTGAATTTTTTCAAAAAGACCACCTTTGATTCTTTCTTGATTTATTTGAGATTTATAGTAATAAAAAATGAGAAATACTGGGAAAAAGTTACTCGTATAGAAAATCTCATTTTATATAATATAAAGTCAATTTTGAGAAATATTAAGATTCTCTTTTTAAACATTCTTGGTTCTATGACATTAAAAATGTCGCTGTCTCCCAGGCCACATTTGAGGTTATGTACAGAAGACAGTTAATTTCTAAAAAAATTTATTTAGTTTTATTATATAGCACTGTTCTTTCGCTTTAATTTGAGAGTCGCAGAGTTTAATTACCATTTTTCTTTGCCAATTTACGCCATTTGAAATTACGAGATATATCCCATTATGTCTTGAGCATTTGCTTCAAATACTTTGAGGAATACATATTCTACTAGGTTTTTTCTCTTTACAATTTGTACTTGGG